>NC_064307.1:17442115-17808502 GCF_023373825.1 Bactrocera dorsalis | reverse complement strand
CAGCAACAATTGCAACAATGGCAACAAAACATTTGCTGAATGCGAGCATGTTAGTTGCATAACAAATTGTTTGTTTATGTGCAGCGCAGCGAGCGAGCACTGTAGATAATGCATGGCGCCTGGCAGAACAGAAAAAATACAACAACAACAACATTAAAAAAACAATGTCGAGTCGGCTTTGGCGCAAACTAATGTTGCAGGCAACTCTACTAATGCGGTCTCGTGTTTATTTATTATTTTAACATTTTTTAGCATTTTATATTGGTAGGGATGTGAGTGTGTATGTGTGCATTAGGGTTCACTTATTTACAAATTTGATGTTTTTATAAACAGAATGAAGTATAATAAGTTTCCATGATGCTTTTAACAGCCAAAAAAGAACACCTAAAGGAAAACATAACGCTATAGCATATAGCTGCCATACAAACTGAATGATCTGAACTTAGTTCTTGTAGGAAAAAATTTTTTGTGTGATGAAATATCTTGAAAATATTTTGTATGGATTATTTTTCAAGGCAATGCTATAATATGCCTAGAAAATTTTTAGATCGGACTACTATAGCGAATAAGTGCCATACAAACTGAACGATCGGAATTCAATTCTTGTATGGAAAACTTTTTTATTTGGGGAGATATCTTCAAGAAATTTGGCAAGGGATATTTCCTGAAGCAAGGCTAGAATATTCTAAGAATTTGTTTTATATCGAACTACCATAGCATATAGCTGTCATATAAACTGAACGATTTTGAACGAATTTGTATAGAAAATTCTTTTATTTCATCAGATATCTTCACGAAATTTGGTACGAATTATTCTCCAAATCAACGCTATGATATTTAAAAAAAATGTTTAGATCGGACCACTATAGCATATAGCTGTCATACAAACCGAACGATCAAATTCATGCCTTTGTATGGCAAACTTTTTTATTTGATCAGATATCTTCATGAAATTTCGCACAGCTTATTTTCCAAGGCATCGCTTTAATCTCTGAACATATTTTTCAGATCGGTCTACTATATCATATAGCTGTCATACAAACTGACTGATTAAAATTAAGTTATGTTAAAGAAATTGCTTCATTTGTGAGGAGAATTCATGCTGCGGTGAAACTGAAGTTAACACTTTTTAAAGTTTTTGTTTATTATTTCAAGCGCCTGCTAAATTTTCAGTATTTGCTCTAACTACGTAAACTAGGATTTTCTAATATTTTGCATACAATTTTTTTCTCAAAAAAAAAATAAACCTGCAACTTTGAAAATATCACAGTCTAATACTAAATTTACTACTCTACAAAAAAGTTTTAAATTTTTTTTTTATACAGCTACTCCTTTAGAAGTTATACGCTGTTGAAGTTAGGCATCAACTTCACTGATTACATACAGTACACCATGTCGTATGAGCAACATACATTCTAAAATTCACTTGTACCAAAGCTCAGTATACTTAATTTATAATTTTAACAGCAAATAACTTTGAAAGCAGTGGTTTTATGGAAAAAATAATTCGAATTTTTTGTATAACGGTAATTTTTGTGCTACAATTTAATTTTTTAAATTGTGGATTTGCTTGTTTAATGTAATATATGAAAAAATGTCATCTTAAATTTCCAAAAAATATATAATTTAATATTCTAAACTGAAAATAAAGAGCTTGTATACAATTTATAATATTTTACAAAAGCACACCCTAACACAATACACCCTAATACACATTTATACATGCATACATACAAACATAATTACATCGCCTGTTTATGTACACTCATATCGAGCGTCGTTTTTTCTAAATAAAATTTCCGCTATTTGCTGGTGTTTAGCGGTTAATTATGCATGTTGGCGTTTGCGCAGCATCACACACACACAAACAACTATACATTTACAAATAGCCTGTGTTACAAATGAAATTGTTTTTTATTAATGATAAAAAATTGCTACAACAACAAATTCCTACGCCGCTTTAACACCATTTTGTGGTTGCTTGCATGCAACATTTAGTCTAATTAATTCTAAGCCGATTAAAATGGCTGCTGGAGTGACGCCCAACTTTGTGTCTATAAGTGCACACTGGCAACTTAGAAGTGACTTGGAAGCAGGTAGCGTTGTTATACGTTTTGTTACATACAGTATATGTATTTCTAAGATAGTACAAGATTATCATTAAAAAAATGTATTACAAAGATATTAGTTCCACTAGCATTGAATGCTAGCCCTGTATGAATACATACAACTTCTTTTGAATTAATGTACTTGCTTTAATACTAAGTTACATAGACCGTGGGGTAGCCTCAACTACTTGGATATATGTTAATCAGATGTTTCAAGTAAATAGAAAAATTAGCATGAATGATTTTTTTTATTTTAATAAACTCATCTGTCAGTTTTTGAGCTATCGATATGGTGTCTACATACAAATTGACCAAGCCAAATCAAGTCCTTGTACGGAAATGTTTCTTATTTGAAAATATATCTTCATGAAATTTGGCATGAAGTATTGTCCAAATCAACGCTACCATCTCCGCAAAAATTACTTTAATAGTATTACTATAGCATATAGCTGCCATACAAACTGAACGATCTGAATCTAGTTCTTATATGGAAAACTTTTTCATTTGTTGAGATATCTCCACAAAAATTGGAACAGGATATAAGTAAAGGCAGTGGTATAGTCTCCCAAGAAATTGTTTAGATCGGACCACTATATCGTATAGCTGTCATACAAACTGACCGATTAAAATCCAAGACCATGAACCTTTTATACTTGCTATGCTACAAAAATTGTACCTGTAGAGCATATTATAAAAGTTATAAAAGCCGTTCGACGAAGTAAATGTTTTTTCTTCTTTAATTATTACTTTAATTTAGCCGTCATTTGCTTTTGGTGTTGATCATATTTCAGAAAGTGTGAGTTTAAGCTAACTTGTTGGATATAGTTGGTAAAATTCTACTTTCTAGTCAAAACTGTTATAGAAATTTATTTGGTAAGCATTTAGTATATACATAGTTATATGAGTCCAGACAAAGCATCATTAAGAAATTTGGTCAATCATACGCCACGTGGCACCAAAATTGTGTTTATTTATATATTGATGTTCGGCTCATATTAACACTTTTTAAAGAAGTTCAGGTGAAAATTAGTGACAAATGAATGCCAACTATCATATTTATGCCTTTTGCAGTAAAATTACAAAAAAAACATTAAAAATCAATTTTCGGTTTTGTATGAAAAATAAATAAAAAAGATAAAAATAAATAATGACTTTTTAATTTTTATATTCTCAAAGTTAAACTATTCAAGAATTTGTTACTCATACGCGCTGCAGCACCGAAAGAAAATATAACCATACGTAACGAATCCTTCGATGATGGATCACACATTGTAAATAGTTTTAAGTACAATCGACAAATAAGCAAAGACATTTACCATTATCCTTCCTAGTTGAAACGTAATGAAGGCAGCGACAAGTTTAAAATTAAAAAAATCCATCAAATTTTCTGCTCTAAAGTTTACATTTCGTTTATACAACACCAAAAATATTATTTTCATTACATTTTAATCATCAAAAATGTGTACACCAAGACTAGGCGTATAAAAAAGCTGTAAAAAGTGAAACACACCGCACACTAGAAAATTCCATCACTCATACGCCCTGTCGCACCCAACTGAAATCATGCAAACGCATACGTGCAGCGCAGCTATCTTCAAAATTAACACATTTTAAACAATTTAAAAAGTAAACGTGCCTTCACACTATGAAATTTATCACTTTCAAGCCCGGCACCAACACCCCCGCACGACTAATTGCCAGCAGGCAAATGCATCAAATTGCATAAAAGCGCATAATATGTAAAGCAAAAATGGAGTACTTCCGCAAATCTAAATGCACATGTCTTTGCGCCATCCCAAGGGCCCACACAAAGCGCACACACACACAAACACATACAGTCAGCACTTTGAAGCACCGCACAGCATATGGCGTGGACTCGCTGCGGCTTTTGCTTTTGCTCCGCCGTTGGTGCGAAATTTCGGTAAATTTTGAGTTAGGCACACGTTGCTTAGTGCAAGTCTACCAAGAATGTCTAGCACACACATATACATATGTATAGTGCCGTTAGTGCATGCAAGTTGGGTAAGGCAAAAGTTACGCATGAGCGGCCTTGCATATACTAATACATATGAGCGAGTGTGTGTGCGTTTTGGGTGCTTCTATGTGCTTGTTAATTTGTCGGCACTCAAAAGTTTGTTACTCGCTGGAAATTCAGATTAACCCGCAACGCAGTAAATAAGCTAGTGTGGTGAAACTTATGCGCCAATGCACACACACGTATGTATGTGTGTGTATGTGTAAGTGCTGTGCTTTTAGTTAAAATAACGTGTCAAGTAATAGTAATTTAAATATTATTTCTGTTATGGAAAGTTAATTCGTGCAGAAAAATTATATATTGGTTAGAATGCGGTGACAGTTGTTAAAAATTGTCGGCGGAAAGTATTGAAAAAATATTTAATTTAATAATAATATTTAATTTTAATAAATAAGTAATCAGTCAGCATTTCTATCTGGACTTTGGATCAGCGAAATCAGCCGTTGAAAAGTAGTTTTCTAAGTTCGAACGAACCTAAACGGTCACCGTCGATTGCTCTTATCGACGTAAACATCAAAACAGTTCCCAACATAATTTCAAATGCCCGTAAAGTGAAGTCGTTCGAGATATCTGAGATCTTACAGATATCATAAGAACATATTGGATATATTGTGAATGAATTATTGGGTATGCGAAAGCTCTGTGCAATATGGATGCCGGGGCAGCTGACTTTTATCCAAAAATAACGACAATTTTATCACTCGGAGCAGTGTTTGAAGCTCCCGAATCGTAATAAAACAGAATTTTTAGCATCCATATACGACAATGGCTAAAACATGGTTTCATCATGTCATACTGGAATCCAACTGTCAGCCAGCCAAGTAAACTTCATATGATGAGCCGCTCCAAAACGTGGAACAGACGCAAAAGCAGGCAATATTAAGACATCAGTATTCTGGGATGCACGTGGCATAATATTCATCGACTATTATTAGAAGGAAAAAACATCCAGCGACTATTACATGACGTTATTGGAACGTAAAAAAAAAATAAAATCGTGAAACAACAACCCCTTCTGAAAATGAGGAAAGTGCTCAAGACAATATACAGTGTCACAAATCAATAAACACGATGACAAAATTTCATTAACTACGTTTCGAATTGCTTCCGCTTCCCTATCTGACCCCATATGACTATTTCATGTCTTCAGACCTCAAGAGAGTGCTCGCTGGAAAGAAATTTAGCACCAATGAAGAGGTAATCGCCGAAACTGAGGCTTATTTGTAGGCATAATGTGAATGATTTATAAAAATGGCATTGAAAAATTCGTTGACCGCTGTAATTATTATATCGCTGTCAAAGATAACTAAAGTGAATAATAAAATTATATTATTAAAAAAAAAATTATGTTAGCCTACGAACTTTTCAACCTACCTGAAAATACCCCTAAAAAAATTGATGAGATATCGATAAGCAAAATATGCGTCACTGGTCAGACAGCAATCCACATATACTCCATGAGTCACCATTACATCCCGAAAAAATTCCGGTATGGTGCGGTTTATGGGCCGGCGAGGTCAATGGTCCGTACTTCAGCCGTGATGATCAATACCGGCACGTTACTGTGAATAGGAATCGCTGCAGCTCAATAATAACCTAATATTTTTGGCCCGAATTGGAATAATATGGACTTAGACAATGTGTGGTTTCAACAGAATGGTGACACAAGCCACACTGCGAATGTCACAATCGAATTATTGAATGCCAAGTTTGGTGAACGTGTTATCTAACGAAATGGCACAGACAATTGACCGCCTCGGTCGTGAGATTTGACGCCTTTAGAATATTTACTGTGGGGCTACGTCAAGTCTATGGTCTGTTTCAACAAGCCAACGACGACTGATGAACTTCGTAGGAATATTGAACGTGAAATTGGTGCACTATCGGCCCATTAATGCTTGAAAACCGTCGAATATTGGGTTCAGCGTGTGAACTTCTGCAAACGTGCTCGTGGTGGCCATGCAAAAGAAATCGATATACAATGGCATCGAATGTACTTTCACAGAAATAGAATAGAATTTCATTGATATCCCAAACCGTTTATATTTTATTAAAAAAAAACTTTTTTAGCGCTTTTATAAGAAAATCATTTATATAAGTGATCCGCCTGATGAGCTGAATTGATTTAGCCATAAATCTGTCTGCATATACGCAAACTAGTATCTCAGCTTAAGAGTTATCGATTTGCAATTTTACATACGACCTTTTCTTACCAAGAAGCTGTTCCATCATAGGAATCGTCGATATCAGGTCACTATAGCATATGGCTACCATATAAACTGAAAGATCAAAACCCAGTCTTTATATGGAAAACTTTTTTTCATGATGAGATATCTTCACTAAATTTGGCATGGATTATTATACAAAGCAAAGCTATATTCTCCAAAGAAAATGTTCAGATTAGTTCACTATAACATATAGCTGTCATACAAACTGAATAATCAAAGTCAAGTTTTTATATGGAAAACTTTTTTATTTGGCGTGATTTCATCACGAAATTTGACGTATATTTTTCTTTTAGACAATGCTAGAACATCCGAAGAAAATTTCCAGATCGAACCACTATAGCAAATGGTTGTCATACAAACTAATAGAACAAATTGAAGCTCTTGTAAGAAAACGTCTTTAATTGTAAAGAGTATTCCAGCTTCTGTGGTATTTATGTTAATATATATTCTTGTTTTCAATAACAAAATGGTAGGAGGCTTTTTAAGAGATATCGATTCAAACCCAAAAAAAGTTTTGCAAGCATCTTTAATAGCGAGCGACAAACAATCAATTCGTAAATGCATTAAAAATTGAGAAAATGCTTTCCGCATAACTTGATTTAAACAGCAATTTATTATTTACATAGAAAAAAGTATTATTTTCCTAAAACTATGCTTTTTAATCGCAATTTCAGTTCATTAAGTATTGAAAGAAGGCATTTAAGCTAACACTTAGTCAATAAAAAGTAACTGCATTTACTTTAAATTGCATTTTAAAAGTAGAACAAAGTAGTACACAGTTCAAGCAGCAGCCACACGCTTTACAAAGAATATACACAATAACACAATTCTTTTAAATCACCGTTACTTGCTGTCTTAAAGCGCAAAACAGGCAAGAAAAGAAATCTTTAATAAACACAAACAACATTTAAACAATTAGTTAAAAAACAGTTACCTCATCTCTTTGCCAGGCACTTTGTATTGTATGCAATTTTATAGAAGAATCAGCTAAGCGTGAGACTAGCTAACTATGCGCTGCTGTGTGTATATGTGTGCGTGTAAGCACATGTACGAGTATATGTGTGTGAGTAACAGCTACTAAACGAACACTTTGACACAAACACTATATAAAATCAGTAACGCAGCGCACATAACGGTACATAGCACAACACGTTTGTGAATTTTTTTTCTATTTTTTTGCTTTTTGCTGCATACTTTTAGGCGTAAAAAGTGACGCTGGCTTATTAGGCTTGGCGAGTGTGGCAACTTTGGGTCACCTCAACACAATATTCGGTTGATTAGCGCACTATTATTGTTTTTGTTTTAGAAGATGTGTTGTTGTAGATTTTTTTGTTTTGGGTGTTGTTGTTGCTGTTTTAGCTGTTGTTGTCACTATTACCATTTGTTTTATGCACATTGCCACATTTTCATTTCACTGCTTTTTGCTTTGTTGTTGTTGCTGTAAATACGCGCGCTTTATGGCCTCAAGCGCTCAAAAAAACGCTGACACAAATTGGTGCGCCCCTAAACAACGGGCGAAGCGCCAGTGAATGCCTTCAAATACACGCACACAAACACATATATAAGTGTATTGCAAAGATTTACACTTTACAGATTTTTGTTGTTGTTGTTTTCTTTTTACCAGATTTGTGAGCACTCTTAGCACTTGTCTGCTATTTCTTCTAACTTTCTAAGCCATAAAACACTTTTATTATCGTTTCAATAATTGAATTTTTAATTCGTATTCCATTGTTGACTTGCGGCTTGAGGCTTGAAGCTCAATGGTTGATGCAACAAAAACACGGGCACGTCAAAAAAGAAACGCTGCTGCGAAGACGCACACAAAAAGCCACATGCAATTTTACAAGATAATAAAAATTTTTCAGTTACAAAATGACCGCATGAATGCTGATACCACACTAGGCCACAAATTAAGCGCGACAAGGCGACTGCCGGAGAGTCGGCTCGCCGCGTTCGCGCCTCTCCGCGCGCAGCATCATTCAAGCTTTTCCAATCACATGATGTTTGTGAGATGAGCATGAAAAGCTCGGACGCGGCGCTGGAAAATGTGGCGCTCAGTGAAAAAGCATTTTTGGAGTGCGGAAAGGCAAGTATGTAATGGTAAATGTATATGCTCTCACTGTAACGGTACTTTGAGTGTTTTTTTTTTTCATAAAACTAATATATATTTTGAATAATTTTCTACCAACATTAAAGCTGCCTTTTTCCTCATAAGAAACGCTCATTTCTTGCAGTCGCGCTCAACAACTTTCCACTGAGCTTACATTTTACGTGTGAGCACAATTTTGACAACTGAGCACACGCTTGACAACTGCGCAGGAGCTGATGCACGCTGCTCACGTTGTCCTCGTCAGTTTTGCTGAGCCAATTTGACAGTTAGTGGTCTTAGCAGGTCACCTATCGCTTTATAGTAGGCACTCTGCAGTCCAGCTGTCGGCGTTATTGCATGTTTTATGGTCCTCTATTCAATTTATGCTCTCTCTGTACAACTTATGCTCACTAGTAAGTGTCACTGCTTTTGTTGCTTAAATCGCGTATGCATTTCTAAATTTGCGTATTGACACACGACTCTCTCACTCATGCTGTATTTCTCTCTCACACTCTATTCCCATTTCCCACATTTCCCAGATGCTCAGTTGCGAGCTTTGTATGTCAGTGTAACAATGGAAGCCTAGCGAGCACACCTCCAATGAACACGAAAATTGTAGAACAGCTCACGAAAAAAGTTTATGATTCTAAAAACTTCTAAGAAATTGCGATTTTCTTTTATTCCAGCTTCGCCTCCGCCTAAAATTTGACCATCCTTACTTATCGCTTACTACTTTTAGTTAATCTCAACCCAAAAATTTCACAAAACTGACCTCAAAATTATTATTTTTTGACAATGGACTAGTGCTCACCCAAAGTAAGTGATATGGCACCACTCATTTTTGTCCAAATTCTAATTTAAACCGCCATTCCACTCGCCAGCTTATAGTAAAACTGTGTTTGTGCACATTCCAGAAGCGTGCAATTAAGAGCGTCGCGTCGTAGTTGACTACTGAGCATTGAACTGCGCTGCAAAACACACGTACGCGTATACACATACACACATACATTTACATGCAGTTGATTGGTTTGGCTTGGTTGGCTTACACTGCAGTGCATTGCTTGGCCAAAGTAGTTGGCCTTAAAATGCCGTTGCCAAAATATCGTTAGATGCAGTTATTGCTTTCACTACTCTCAATTGCACGGGAAAATTGTAGTTATTTCGCTATTGTTGTTGTTAGCAGTTGGGTCTATAATATTTGTGTCTCGCATTTTATTTGAATTTAATTTGCAAAAGAGTACGCGCGGCAGGGAAGAGCTAACAGTGTGCCGCTGACAACGTAATCAAATACATTTCTTATTGCTTGTGCGCTAATAGGGTTGCCAGATCTACAAACAAAATGAATTTTTGAAATTCGTTGTGCAGTTTAGATCTGGCATTTGAGAAAGAGAAGCAAAATTCGAACATTATGAAAAAATATTATAATAAAAATATTATAAAATATTCTCAGAATTTATTTATTTTTGTGGTTTTGTATTTTCGATTTCGCAGAATTTTTTAACCCTCAGAAGGGTTTTATTATTAACTAATATACATATACTATATTTATGTATATATATTTCTTTCTATACAGCATTTTATAGCTTAAACTAGTCTCTATTTAAGTATGGTTTTATATTACTTTAATTAACTAATTTTTTTACCCAAAAGTTTTGTTCAAAGTTCCAAAACATCGCCCAAAAAACACTCAATAAATAGTTAATAAATTCAGAATGACAACTCTATGTTAAGTGTAACTTGTTGAAGAGAATATGGGTTATAATTGAATAATTGCACTGATGAGAAGGCAATTTGACAGTTTTTTGGTGATGGCTCCTAAAGTTAGGCAACATTTAGGGTATTTGCGCATAAAGGTAGGCAATATTTTGGGTATTTGCGCTTAAAGGTAGGCAATATTTTTCAAGCGAGTAAGAAAAGTGTCGTATAGATATCACAAAAAAGTAACGCCGATAGGTAGAGACTAATATACTTTTTACATACGAGTAAGGTCTGATAAAAATATACGTACATAGCACTTATATAAAAATAAAAATTTTATTATAAAAATTATCCGATTTTTGTCAAATATTCACCGATGTCTTCGACAACTTGTTAATATTGTTAAAGCAATTTCATAACGCCTTCCTTATAGAAAAGCTTTGAACCCTTTGGCAAAATGCTGATATCGGCGATTTCCAGAAGCTTTTCTTAAAGCAAATTTTTCAGCAGTAGATTTATTCACTATAGACGGGAACAGAGCTTCTATCGACAAACTGTATTAGGGCCATAAACACTACGCACATATTCAGTTTCACCTTTATCACAGTCTCTGAAATCTGGCATATTTTCTTTTTGCAGGTGTCTATCTTTGATGCAGAGTCAAACAATCACAAAAATGTCTGAAAAGTTTTTTTGTAAGAAAGCTAATTCCTTTGAACACCAGCTAGCGTAACCCTACTGTCTCTGTACAGTGCGAGTTACATTTTACTAAAGCTATGACCCTGAACCTGATAATTTCGGTGCCCTGGAGACTATTTAGAATATGAAATTACATCCAAAAAAATAATCGAAATGTTATAGTAGTTAAAGTCTCTTAGGTCGTACAGTTGATCCAAAATCAAGGGATCTCACTGGGACAGATATGTGTATTCTGTGTTAACCATAACACTCCTAAAAGTGAATCACCCTAAATCGGTGAAGACTTTTTAGCTTAACACATATTGGTTAAGTTGGGTAAAGTCAATCTCAACAACTTCACCAGGTTCGCAGGAACTGTACCTAGCGAGAAGTTTCTTGCTCATTCCTGCGAATCCTGGGCTATAAAGGAGAAAGCCTTATACTTTCTTCGAATATAACGTTCTACTATCCTTTAAAAAATATTGCACAATAGTTTCACCAGGAAATTTCTAAAATTAAAGACTGATTATCATGAAGAATAAACCGTATTTTATGCTCCCAAAAACTTTCAACTTAAAAGCATTCCTAAATATTATTAAATTTGGAAACTATTTTTTCGTATAACAAACAACATTTTGTAACTGAGAGCACCTAGCAAATATTTTAGAAATACTTTTTCACTTTAAAAATACCCTCCTAGTTGCGATATCGCACCTCTTGGTCAGATACTAGCATCTATTTGTCGGAATTGACTAATTTTATATTCATCAGTTCATATACCGATTTTTTATGTCAGTTTATATGTATACATACATATGTACTCCGAGATTTCCAGGCATGAAGGTTCCTTCATAACAGTATACAGAGTTTTGAGCTAATTTAATATCGTATATTGGGCTAAACAATCACTTGGTGTTATCCATTAAACTGAGATTCAGAAGTGTTCATTTTTTAAATTACCATGAAGCTGAGATTCAAATTAGTTCAACTCTTATAAAAATTTGTGATTTTCCCCAATTTTTTCAGTTTATCTTCCGCAAAATATTACTAAATGATAGATTGAACGAAATTAAGGAATTTTTATAGTTAATTGCCATCTCTCTTAGGGGTGAGCTCTTTGATATTCTAATAGTTAAAAAATAAGATAGGCGGAAATGTATCAAAATGATTGGCTTTTAATAACATAAGCATGGCAATCAGAAATTGGCAAGGAAAAATGTGAAAAGTCGCATAAAATAATACAGAATTATATTAAAGCCTCTCAGTCCCAAACAACAACCTCACACTGTAAGAGCATCTCAACCAGCCAACTTAACATGCCAAATAAACAACTCCTTCAAAATTACTGTTGTTGTTGCTTTAGTAAAAAAACAACACAAATCTAAACTTTTTATTCTGCAGTTATTGCTTTTCCACTCGAATAGTTTTGTTTTGCTTTGGTCTTACCTACAGTTTTGGTGCGCATAAATATTGAAAGACCGCAAGCAAGAAATTTTTGCTGCAAAAAAGTTAATCGAGTTCTTAAATGCTGTCATGTGGGTGTCATAGCTTTAATAGGAGCAGAGTGGAATGTATAAAGCCTACACACATGTCGCTACGGGAGACATGGGTATGTTTTGGCTCACATAGCAAACTAACTGTATATTTTATGGCATGTGTGCGTGCAAGTTGTGCTGTTTTTGGCAACAACCCTTTGCAACAATTCGCTTCATTTTACAATTTTATTTCCGCTGTTCACTTTTTCTACACCCAAATAGGTAGAAGCAAGCAATAAAAATGTCTGCCTACGAAATGAAAACAATTGTAGGAATATTATAATGGCTGTTTGGCGAGAGTTTGAAAGAATAGGTTTTTTTTACCGGAAATGTTGATTTCTTACTGGAGTTTTCTTTTCGAACTCGGTTGGTCACAATATAGAGTATGACTTATAGTGGTCTCGGAAATAGATTTTTTAAAATATAACTAATTTTTTAGTTGCAGAGCTCCTCCGAAACTACATCATGCAGTCAGAATCACAGCATGAAGTGAGCTTTTTTGGTACCTTTCTATACCCTTTACCATACATCTTATTAAAAATTTTGAGGGGACGTTTAGTATCCGAATTAAATTACTATAATATTAAAATTTTTCAAGGTTAATTTAGGTTAGGTTAGATTAATAACTTTTCGCCAAGGACCACAGTATATTTAAGAAGTTGCCATAAGTACCGATAAAACTGCCAGAACATTGTCAGCTTTTCCTAAGATAAAAGCCCAACAATTCTTCCTCTGTTCAAACAGCAGCCGCTGATAACTGCTTTTAACTACAGGCGACGGCTTAAAGTCTAGACAAAATTATTAAAATTATCGGTAGTTTGATCCAAATGCTTCAACTTTGTTGTCAAACAAATTGCTTAGGTTTTTATCTGAAAAAAGTTTCGTGAGCAATTACAATATCAATTCCAATTCTGGACTTAGGTTAGGTTAGGTTAAACTGGTAAGCCAATAAACCACGCATAGACCAGTGTTAGTCCTTTGTGATACCAGATAGAGTTCAGTTCAGGCCATGAGGACCTTTACAGACTCTGAAATCTCACTATCGATACCTTCTCCAGTCTATCATATCGTAGAGACGCCAGATGCTTATGGCGTAGTCTTGCAAATGTGAGACAAGGGCGCAAGAGATGCTCCATTGTTTCCTCGGTGCCCAGCTCTAGACATTTTCTACAGTCTTCTCGATCTATTAGCCCCATCCTATGGGCGTGTATCGTCAAGCTCCGAATCGAACCTGGATGACTTGAATATATGTAGTACAAAGAGCTTTGAAGAACTTATATTTAAAAGTTGTAAAGAAATAAATCGATTGATGGAATAAATAGGTTTGACAGTTTGAAGCTCGGATCAGGTTAAAGCGTTTATTGCAGTGAAACCAAATTGAAAGATCCTGCTAGCATCACCAGCACAAGGAAGACTGATTTAAAGGTGACACCCACATGATCTTATACTCAACTCGGAGATTACTTGAGTTTCAGTAAAATATTATCTGAGAACATTTAAAGAAGGTATATGAGAATGGTAGGAAGACATGTGAGTTTTTTCTCATTGTTTAATGAAATTCCAGAGACAATTTTTTTATAGAGCTTGATTATGGTCAACATATCAGTTCACGAATATTTCTTAGGAACCAGTATCCTCTGGTAGCCAAAGAACATCGAGTTTGAATGCGAGATCGTAAGTAAAGTAAAAAATATACGCTAATGAAAAAGAAACAACAGCCTCGACAAAAGGGGATCGCCCTATGACAATATGATAATGACGTTGAGCGCTATCATCAGCTTTGCCGACAGGTAGCTCTCCGAGCCATTCGATAAACAAAAAGGTTTCTCGACGACCACCAAACTGAACCCGATATCATTATTCCGTACTACTTATATATGGTGCAGAGGTAGTGGATATGAACAACGATAAGCCGACGTTACCAGACGAGGGTTCAATGTAGTGAAAGTTTTCGTCAGCTACGGCTTATATATTAACAACGTGGTCAGTCACGAGTTGTATGAGATATGCGACGACATTGACATAGTTCAACGAATTAAAAAACAGGGGGCTTCCTTTTCAAAATTAAATTAACACTGAATAAGACTACACAAGTATATCATGCAGTACGGTACAGAAGCATGGTTTTGTCTGCGTAAGAGAAAGAGAATATCCGATTCGATGAAATGATGAACTGTACGAGCTCATCGGTGATCTCGACATAGTGCGGCGCATAAAAATCAGTGACTGCGCTGGCCATGTTGCAGAAATGATAGAGCGCACGCAACTCGCAAAACTTACGGTTTGGTGCTCCTGTTAGATGACCTAAAATCATATGAAGAGATCAAGTGCATGCACACTTAGTGAAATTTGAAACCTTCGACTGGTGCCGTCGTCGTGCGCAATGTTGATGCCAATGACGGAGACTTATCGACGCGGCAAAGACCGACAGTCACTACACCAAAAGACGTGATGAACTTAAAAATCCATATGACCTGCCAAATCTGATTACTATAGATATTGTATACCATAGTGTATCTTTGTACTTTGCGCCAATATAAATTTATTTGAATAAATTAGCCGCTACAACCCTCAAGAAGGACACTCATTAGTAATAAATATTTTCACATATATCCAAAATGTATACAGACATACATACATACATACGTACGTTATGTATATATAAGAATACAAAAGTAAACACTGGCGAAAAGTAAGTGGCACTGCAGTTGGTTTGTCTTCCACAAATATAAAAGATGTTGCAAAATTATACTGCAGAAACGCAAGGTGTCTTTGTAATATGAGGGCTTTGGTGTTGACCAAAGGAAAGTACGATAAAATATACAATGTTCTGGTTTTTAATTGCACTGACAAGGATCTAAAGGAACAAAAACAAGAAGCTGACACTAAAATTGGCAGCAAAATGAGGATGCAAGGGTAAAGAGAAGAAAAAGTGACCACTGTAACTTCACACTAAAAATTTTCTTCTACACATAAAGAAAGTCGGTAGGTAGGTCTTTGAGTTCAAATAAAAAAAAAAATTGATAGCGATGGTTACGCAAAAAAGCTATCGACACAGAAATCGTGTCACCAAACCATGGACGGAAGTGAAGACTTTAAGTTTAACTTAAAAAAAGTTTTACGAAAACAATGAATTTAAAGCGACAGTTGAGGGCATGAGGTTTAATCTCAAATTCAACTACTTTTTTCGCCGCTGTTGCGAATAATACGAATAATCGTGGTTCATTCATTGTGGTCGAGTCTCTTACTTGGGCTTTCGAAAACAGAGGATATTTTCTTTCATATAAGGCTACCCATGAAACCCGTTTGGCCGATCGACCCGCGTGTTACTATTTTGGAACTGATCAACTGAATCATCTCTGCATTCACCTGCTTGGAACAGAATCGCCTCCTAGAAGCATCAAGAGGTCATTCCTCCACTACATAAGTCGACAACATCAAACAATACACCGACCAGACTTCGGATGCAACTAACTTCCGACAAGCTCAGATCGCCATTCACAGTGAAGTCATCAGCACCTTTACCGACTCCCTCTCGGTCTCTCGATGAATGGTGTACTTGAAGTCAAACCATTACCCACTGCAAGCAAAGAGCTCGAGTTTTTGCGAGAAACGAGAGTGACCCTTGCGCAGCTTCCTTCTGTATACTGTAGCATGAAAAACTTATCCAGAATAGACCTCGACATATCCAATATAGGTTCAGCGTGCAATGTGTACTCGCATTACACTGGCCACCTCTTTATATGACCTGCTACCTCTACTCATCTGACACCCTTCCCCTTTGGTCCGAACCCGTCGAAACAGCACGATCTCTGATCCTACCGTTTGATGATGCCGACGAAAACTTATCTAATCCTTACCATCCTAACGAGGACTAGGTACCTGTTACAGCAACAAGAGTTGTGGAACTGACATAACAATAACTCTATTTAGTTCCCTGGTTACAACTTTTTTAGGTCTGAATTATAGGTGGATCAATAAGTTGGCAGCTTAAACTGGTCCTTCCAAGAATATATTTTCCGTCTCATTTTAAAGTCTTGCAGATTCCCTCTGCTGCCGCCAAACAACCCAAAACGCTAACAACAGTCAACTCGGCAAGCTGTCAGCTCAAAATCTCCCAAAACCAACTTAAGCGTTTTTGCATTTTAACACTCGAACACCAAAGCTGTTTCAAAGTATTTCCGATATTCATGTGGTTATTCGCATATTTAATTAATACTCTCGACAAGCATATGAAAATGCATTCATGTGTGCAACGGTAAATCTGTCGTTCGTGTTTTTATTGTGATTGTGTTTGTTAAGTCTACCTCCGGACATCGTCAATTTGCCAGTAAATTTGTTTCACTTTCGTTAACATTGCCATAGATGCAAATGAAGACACACACTGTTAAGCATTACATAAACAGTCCGTCAGGAGGGAAGTAAGGAAGCAAGGGTGCTGCATGTTGTCTCAAACTCCCAGATGCTACGAGTAAGTCGAATAAATTTCTGTATTTCTACTACAGCCAGTTGTTGTTGCTTACTATGAACAGAGCTTTGTAATGAATGCTTGGTTGGTCTGGTCTGTAGGTCAGTTTTCAGCTGAGGAGTGAATTGATTCGTCATATTGTTTTAATTCGTAATTATTGTAACCACATAACTGTTGGCTGAAAGTTGAAAAAATGTATGTTTGTTCGGACATACTGGTTGGTTAAAACGAATAAGGATGCGTTCAAGCAAAGGAAGCACAAATTCAATCAGGAAGCACCGGATGTAAATGAATATGAGAACCATAGTATAAACATGTATTTCGAAGAAGCGAGTTTTGTTTTGTTTTAAAGGATTTCGAGTAAGACAAAATGTGATAGAAAAAATATGATAGAGAAGCGAGTGAGATAGAAATATAATACGGGATAGATTTATACAGGAAGTGAGAAAAAATGGGACATAAATACCAATTTAACAAGGTCGGAAAGAAAGAGACCGAGACCGAGACAAGAAGTATATTGGATTATAATGATACTTAAAAGAATCTGGCACAGATAGAGAGAAAATAATCTTGTTTTTCGAAGATCCGAATTTTGCATTGATTTAACTGATATTAAAGGAGAGAGTGAGATAGAGATATGTTACTGGTGAAAAGTATACACTAAGCAAGAGAAAAAGAGACATAAATATCTACACTGCTTGGAGATAAAAGAACGAGAGGAATATCTAAGGGACTAGAATAATACACAGCGAGAGAAAGAGATAGAATATTTACTGAAATACTCGTATGCTGTCAAGTTGAGGAATATAGAATAGATAGGAAGAAAATATTCATGATTTTGCATATCCGAACTTAGCATAGATTTAATTGATCTGTACAGAAAGAGTGAGATAGAAATATGATACAGAATAGACATACAAACATATATATGAGGAGAAGGAAAATGAGATATAAATATGTACAGTGGTCGGATGGACTGAAAACGAGTGGAATATTTAAAGGTCTATTAGTCTACCTATGTGTTGGAGAAAAAGAAAGAAATAACAGAGGTTTTCTTAAGGACAAGCAATCTTAAATAACAGAAGTCAAGGAGACGTATATTCCTCCTCAAAAAGTTTCTTATTTGTTGGAACCTCAGTATAGGATCACTATATGATATAGCTGCCAAACGAACTGATCGAACAAAATCAAGTTCTTGTAGGGAAAACCTTTTTGTTTACGAAGATATTTTCACAAAATTTCCAATGGAGGATTGTGAAAGATAACGTTATCGGATCACTATAGCATTTAGCTGTCTTACAAATTTACTCATCGGAATCAACATAGAAATATTTTTTCCTTGTTAAGTGCAGCCGGTGGATAAAGGGAAATATCTAGGGCTCATCGTGGATAAAAAGTTTTCATGGAAACTGAATATCGAAGCTGTGGTGCCTCACAGAAAGTGGTCCTCTGACTTTACGAAACCGTAGTCAAGCCTCAAAGATGCTTGAGTTCTATTGAGTTTTTATGTGGTGAAGGGCTCGAGATAAGATCACACTTGCAACGAACTCGAGAACGTTCAACGGTCGGCACTCATCAGCATATGTACATAGGACCACTCCGACCATGGGACTCAACGCCAACTTGCACATATTGCATGTAGACATCGTTCGAAAGTGTTTGGCTTCGAAAGTTGCAATCAGCCTCAGAGGTTCCTAAAAGAACACGTGTCTGAACACGCGGAAATCTTTTACTTCATACCGGATCACTTGGATCATAGTGTCGCCAAATCGAGTTCAGCCTCCCTTCCTTCAGAGAAGTGACCATCCACTCAGATAGAAGAGTTGCGTTACTAGCCTTGAACTCATTGACAGTGCGTTCAGAGTTGGTCAAGGAGTGCCTAACCTCACTATCAATAGCATCGAGTGTGATAAGGCTGGTATACATGCCAGGCTACAGCGGATTTGCAGGAAATTGTAAAAGTAATAATATAGCACGGAAAGGTACCCTAGAACTGCTAACAGTTAATGAATATGGCATATGCACTTGTGTTCTATTACTAGATAGCTGCGGAAGCTTTGCGGAAGCTAGCTGATAAATCGTATATATTATATATGAATATGCGGTATCTCGACTAGACTATAAGTAACTCTAGTAGATGAACGCAATTCCGATATATGGTCCAGGGTATTTACGAGTACGTACAGAAAACGAAAATCATTAAAAAAGTGTCAAAAAAATTCAAAACGCTTTAAACACAAAAAAATATACATATGTACATACATACATATTTACACTTATAAGTAAATTCAGCCACAGCCTTATACATCCAGTTGCTGCAGAAGCACGTTTGATGAAAATAAAATCCTAACTGCCAACAGTTGAATGAGTCTAAAATGAAGTAAGACATGCTGCAGCATAAATTCCAAACACACAAACATGCATATGTATATATGTATGTGTGTGAAAAAAACTCAACAACAACAATAAACATCGATGTGAAGGTAAAAAGTAGGAAAAAACTGCAGCAGCAACGATAAAATATTCATAGTGATTGCAGTTCGCTAACGCCAAAGCTGTCGCCTGTGTCTCACACACATACACATACAGCACTACACGCACACAAACATAGTATATAAACACACAAATAGTATATGGTATATGCAAGTAAACAAATATTCATCTCTGCATATATGCATAGGTATGTAGGCAAACATGCAGACTTGCTGCAAACAAACACACACCAGCAAGTATTTGTCGCTGTGTGCCTCTGTGTGTGTGTGTTTGGTTCTTTTAATAAATTACAACTAGGTCAGTCAGCAAAAGTATGCTGACGGGGCGCGGCGGGGCGCCGAAGTGAGCGCTACTAGCCGTTGCTAGTTGCTGCTAAATGCACTGAGGGAAGTCTACAAACAATAACACCAACAACTACAATTATTGCTGCAAACACACATATACATATACACACACACGTACTAGGTACAGCGAAATGCTCTGTATATTGAGGGAAAATTACAAATATTCGAGATTTAAGTAAAATTTGAAACGTCCAAGCTCTGGCTGCGCTGTGAAAGTCCTTTTTAAACACAAAATGTAGTGAATGGCGGAACATTTTTAAATTTTGTGTGAAACTGAGAAGGAGATTTGCTGTTATGAATTGTTTGGTTTTCGTCAGTGAATTTGTTTTTTTGTAATGAGTAGCTCATTTACTTCGTATAATTTGTATTATTTTTGCTGGCGAACCCAACCACGAAGCATAAAAAGGCCTTGAAAAAAAAAAACAAGAAAAACATTATCAGGAAAAAAATGTTTATATATACCCTTTACAAGTGCGTTTTATAACATAAAAGAGATAAAAAACATAGCATAGAAGAGTGTCAAAGACGGTCGAGAGCTCGTTGAAGACAGGCTTTGTTCAAGACGACCTTCGACTAGTGAAAGAAAATATTAAAAAAGTGAATGATATGGTGCCTGAAATCGTCAGACAAGTGTTAGAAAGATGGCAAGACAGCTCAACATCTCTCGCGAGTTCGTTTGAATGATTCTGTTTGATATTATGAGTGTGTAAAGCATTCTTGTTCTCGACTCGTTCCGATAGAGCTGAATTTCTTTCGAAAAGAGTACCATAAACAGGTCTTTTTGAACATTCTTGGTCAAGCGAATTCCTATCCCACATTCATGGGAGCATTAGAGCTGCTGATGAGACATGGATTCATGAGTTTAACATGCAAACAAGTTAACAATCGTCGGAATGGAGGGGAAAAAACGAGCTGAAACCAAAAAATCACGTCAAAGGCGCTCAAAAATCAAAGTGATGCTCATTGTTTTTGTGGTGGTTTGGTGCATCATGGATTAGTTCCGGAGGGACAGAAGTTATATGTGGCAGTTATGAGGCGTTTACCTGATAACATCCCTCGAAAACGGCTGGAATTGGTGGAGAGCAATTCATGGATTTTACTCAAAAATAACGCATCATCGCATTGAGCCACGATTGCGACCGAATTTTAAGTCAAAAACGCAATAAAAACCGTCGAAATTCAACAGAATTGGCTTCGTGTGGTTTTTCTTGTTCCCCAAACTGAAACTGCCGATCCGTGGAACCCGTTAACAGTCACTCAAAGAGATAATACTAAATTCGCTGAAGGAGCTGAAGGACTTCCCAAAAAGTGCTTATGAAAAGTTTTTTCGAGGACTGGAAATATTATTGGTATGAGTGTATTACATATAGTCGAGATTAGTTAGAAGGCGGCCAAATTAATATTGAAGAATAATTAAATATTTGCTTTTTATTTACAACTTCCAGTTACTTTTTTGTCACCTTGTCCAGTGTATAACAAATCGTTCATATGTAGCACGGTTAGCTAAAAGAGGATAATACTATCTGATATGGTAATTATCCAATCTGTTTCTGGCATCTGTTTGGTGGTTAGATACATATTCGACCATATAATCCAGGTGTATGCGAACTAAACTTTGAACTTTCGCTCATTCAGCCCGCAAATTATACTTTAAGGAAAGCAGAAACCTGCAGACTCCTAATGCAAACCTTTCTTTGTAATATTATACTCTTCCCTTGATTCGTCAATGGTCTAGGGTCTTTGGTTGTCAATGCCCGAATATTCAATAAGAGGTACCCACAATACCAGCATACTTTTAATAAATTTTAAATAAATTGATCCAACATTGGAAACATTAAACTTAAACTGGAATTTGAACTAAAATTAAGAGGTCGAAATTTTGATAGAAAAATAACAACTCTTAAGATGAAATGTCAACACAACGTTCGATTCCCTGACAACAGCATTGACCGGGAGTTTATCCGATCAAGGCTAGTTATTTCAGCAATTCAAACCTACTGCGATCGATAAGTAGAAAACAGTACAAAACTTATTCTTACTTTCGAAGTTCTAAAGTTCTGAATTCTAGTTGTGTCGATTGAGATCGCAAGATACGGACAAATACCAAACCAGTAGATTTCAGAGACTTTTCTGGATTAACGGATACTTAAGACATCAAGCCAAAGAGGTTTCGCGATAGACCTTCACTTCCCACTGTATATTATTAGGAAAAAAACTAGAAGTAAGCCTTTTCTGGTCCCAAAAACTACTACTTAAGATGAACCTCAGTATATATTTGTCGGTAAAGTCCCTTGACCGCATCACAAAGCCTGTGGCTTGTTTTCTACACCCATTATTTCGTCTGTATAACTGAGGATATGTGATCTAAGGTAATTTAGCATTAATTTCATAAACTTTGGTCAGTCGAAAAGAAAGTGTTGTAATAGCTATAGCTTGATATCTTCCAAGCAACTTCGACAGATGACATCCAAAAAGTTGTCTTCTCTCACCTCATGAACATTCATCGCATAGAACCACTTTTAACTTGGAAAAATAAAACTAAAACTGAAATCCGTCAAAACTTTTTTGGTTAACCAACGGTACAACCTTGCAACCACACATGTACTGACAATTGACCAGATCGCCTGGATAATTAAATGTATCAGGTCTGAGGTATATCAACTTAAGTTTTACAAAATTTTGACAAAGCAAATAAAAGGGATGTAATAACTTCAGCTCGATTTATACGAAATCATGTTAAATACTGGGATCCGGAATATTTTCTGGTCTTACCCAAGGACGTTAATCGAATAGAATTATGACTTCTAGGGAAAGGAACTAGGCAGAGGACGTAAACGTACGGTGTGTGTTTAACATGGGTACCTGCTGATGATAGTCTCACCCCACGGCGCTCAAAAGCACAGCGGATCAAATCAATGCGTTGATCAGCGCCCTGAAAATAGCAGGCGTTTCAGTACCAACTGGAAGTGGGGAATGGACACACTAACAACTTTGGTAGCGTTCGAGATCCATCTAAAACCTTTGCCGTACTTTGGGTCCGGCACCCGATTCAACTCCACAATTAACTGATAAAGAGTCAGTTCTTCCCGCTTTCGCGCTTTAGCAACAACCAATGCGATACTCGCCAACGGGCCAGTCCGCATGAGCAGGTTGAAGCGAGCTCCAAGGACTCCTGCTCCCTGTGGTATCATAATTAAGTATCCAGTGTGACCACGTAACCGAAACTACTAGCAATTGAGTACCATACTGCTCTGGACTGCTGGCAAAGGACGTAAAGTCCGTCAAATCTTTGTCGATTTACAATGCCTAGAAGGAACTTCCGACCACCTATTGTCCATCGATCAGTGTGGAACAAACTCACGCCAGCTTAGCGATTCACAAGAAGACATTGGTACTCAAACTTATTGGCAATTTGAAGATATTATGAAAATATTCGCAGTTTTCTGGCATTCGGTTAGCCTTAACAAGCTTATCTTAACCAATCTCATTTGCTCAAAGATCTCAAGACTTGCATTGTTACCTTGCAATTGGGGTGAATACTCACTATACTACTGAGGAAGAGAATCCTTGCTACTGCTTGGAAATTACGATCTTGAGTCTAGTCTGGCAGTTTCAAACTAGAAATCATTGAGATTACCCCCCAATGGACTCCCCTATAAACATTCCGCCCGATTTTTGACCCATCCGTAAAAAATAACTGCCAATAACTCACAAGAAATATCAATACAAAACAATCCTTGAAAAAACAGCGACCACAATCGACAAATCGTGCCAATTTTATCAAAAGTGCCTTAATTAGAAGCAACACCACAATGATTTACACTTCAAGGAGAAGCTGATTATCATTAAGTATGTATATTTTCAATGTACATATATATAGATATATATACATACACATACTAATATATGTATGTAATGATTGTAAGGCAAACACAAGAAATTAACAAGTTATGCCACATTAAGCCGACAAATGAGCTTTTTGCCACAAAATGTAGCAAAACAAACACACAAAATGCGCCAACAATAACAACAAGCGAGCAGAAAAATTATAACAATAAATCAAAATACTGACAAACTTGCGAAATTCATTCACCAAAACAATGCGCGCCCGCATGTAAATATGTAAGCGCCTTTTGATTTATTGCCAACACGAAGTACGAAGACGAGCATGTCGCGAACATTCGGCGCACTTCCAAACGCTATGCCTTCCAGTTGACTTCCAGCGGCTGACGAGCACAGCCTAACATCAGGACAACAGCGACATTAAAAAGCTTTTCCGTGCCGACTTTGGCGTGTGACAGCTTTTATGGCGAAACTTTTGCGTTTTTTACGTTTTTCTTTTTGTTGGTATTTGCTGAAATTTGTCACACACTTACTTTCAGTGCACCTTTGACAGCTGAAATGCCTTGACCGGTAACAGGTCGAGGCCACAGCCGTACTACAAGTAGAATACTCTCGCTTGTCGCTTGTCAGCGCTGCTGCATTCGTAATTAATTGTGTTTGCGAATAATTTTACACTTTTCATAATTTATTAGCTCATTAAACTGGTGGATAAATGACTAAGACTTTGTTGACATAGTTGTGTCGCTGATTTTTTGCCATTTTTTAACGCTGGAAATGGCTTTCAGTGATTATCTGAGAATGGAGGCTTGTTTATTGAAGATGAGTTAATTTGTGTTGCTTTATTTGTTTTTAACAGAGAGAGTGAAAATGGAGGATAATTGTTTTGAGTAACTAACAATCTATCAGTACGTAACCAAGTGCATATTATCTGGGTGCCCGGTCACAAAGGTAAAGTCGGGAATGAACTGGCTGATGAGCTCGCCCGCTCCGCAGCATCCACTAAAATGGTAGGGCCCGAATCCTTCATTGCGGTGGGTCCGCAAGTAAGAAGATCGGCTTTGCAAGTAAGAACGAGTAGGCAGAGGGAGATATTGGCAACAACTCCAAGGCATGCGCCACGGCAAGTTACTAATAAGGGGTTACTACATACAACCTCAGCAGTTTAGATATGCAATCAATCTCTCAAGGAAACTCAGGCTACTTGACGCATTTTACACTGGGCAATGTAAGCTCAGGAAGCACTTATGTAACATGAGCCTAGTTTTTTGTGTAAATTGCCGGTTCTGCGACAGGGAGCCTGAAACCACCTGCTAATTGACTGCGTAGCAGACTGCAGACGGAAGATTCATGTTTCCAAATGTGAATCACATCGCCCAACTAGCACTTAGGAGTATATTGGAATTCATTAATAAGCTGTGGCTAATCAGAAGTTTCTATATTCGCTATTTCATCTGGATGTCGAAAAGTATGAAATCCGAGGTGTTTTTGCCTTGGTTTGTCAAAAGCAGGATATTTGACAAGGAAGTATTCATCAAAAAAGCATATGAAACTGGCACCCAGCAGCAGAATGACGATCAGACAATCATAACTACTACAACCATTGAAAGGTGGTCCTTGCTGAGAGCTCCATAGACCTCTTTCGGTTTACCCTGGGCCAGAAGGACCTTACGACTGCACACCTGCTAGTATATAGTTGAATAAAACGTGCTGACTTGGTTCGAGACTGAATAGTTCCATAGTGAAGCACAAGAAGGCTACAGCGCTCCTATTCGTTCCCATATTGAGACGTAAGTACCTGTCTTAGTAAACGTTCCCATATTGAAAGGAAAGTACCTGTCTTAGCAAGCTCATCAGCCCTACAGTTTCCTGCAATACAGCCAAACCATTTCGAATCATAAAATTACTTGGCGCTAGAGATATGGAGTTTAGATAGCCCTTCATTAGTCTTGAGCACACAGTTAACGAACTAAAGGAAGATATCGCTGCCCTACAATCGGTGGGCATACACCACTTCAAAGAAGGCTGTGCTGCTCTATGAGAGCCACTTTTGCCTTGAAGTCGCTGCAGCCTAAAGGTGGAGCTGATGGAAAGTTTCCGACAGTGTACTCCACCCTAACCTACCCTACAAACTATGATCCATGCGTAAAGAAGCTCACTGCCTCTCACCTCTAGTGAGTCCTTTCCTCCTATGTCTTCCTCGCAGGTATGTGAGCAAAGAAACGCCGCCAGGGCTAGGCTTAGCGCTCCGGTAATGTAATCAAAGTGTCAGAGGGCAGCTGCAATGACCATTTACCTTGCGGCTATGTCTACCAGTGCTATCTGCAACAAGGCGTTAAGCGCCATAGTTAGTGTGGTTTCTAGAGGTAGAAGTTGTAGATCCCTTATTGTATTAAAGTGCGAGATCTATCCGGCTAAATAGAAACGACTGTCGCAGGTTGTGGCAAACTTAAATGATTTCATCAGACTTTTCAGCTTTGAGTTTGATAATCGACATAATTCTACAAAAGTGATTTCAGATGCAATGTTTCATTCAGAACCAATTTTGCTGGTAGTTTGTAAAGCACCTAAGTTCACAGGTCATCGGTGAAATTTTTAAAGTTTTTTTTGCAAATAAGCCGATTTTTAAAGGCATGTGTTTACTTCTTTGGACTCAGAAAGCACATCGAGGACTTCGTCAACTCGTTTCTCATATTGAAAGTTAAATTTTGTACTCACCTCAGATGATGTCAAGTAGCACATGCGCGAGTCGGTGCTGTCGATAGAAGCCTGTTGTACAATGCCATAACGTGAATCACGGTCACTCAAATAATCTGAACGTAAACTATCTTGACGTATGAATTCAGCGCTGCGGAAAAGAAATATAAAACGGTTGATTAGTTAATTAATTTCTAAAATTTAGGGATGATACTATGATTTTTATTGGAATCAGTCCATAATAATTTCTAATTTCTACAAAAAATCCTTTTCAAGACAATATATTTCAATATAACGACGACATAACCTGACTTTTCATCAAATCTCGTTACAGATTCAAACTGTTTACAAAATTTCAAAATCTCTCTCTATCTCCCTCCCTCTCTCAGAATAGCTTAATAATTTCTCTCAATACTTTTCCAAAACTAATTGATAATTTTCAAATAATCTCTCCTACTTTTCTACTACCGAACCAAATTAACTCACCGTTGCTCAAGCGAATCAGCGCGTGCACTTTTATAACCCGAATCATTGAGACTACTATCTTGACGCAATGATGGTAACGAGTCCCATGGTGAACGTTTATGACCCGAACCGGTAGTCTGTTGTGACATTAAGCCCTGACCAGAGCCCGAACCAATTGTGGAGCTGCCTGAACGCCAGCCATCCGAGTGACGAAACCATTGAGCACGTGCCGATTCACCAATGCACGAGGCGCAACGTGATGTTGAAAAGCTACAAAATTGACGAAACAGACATTATAAATATTACAACATCAGTAAACGGAATATTTTAAGAAAATTTCAATAATGACACTCACCTCGTATTGTGATCGGAGAGATAGCCACGATCGCGCTCACGCTCGCGTTCTCTTTCGCGTATGAGTTCATTGCGATCGCTATAGTAACCGTCACGCTCGCGATCGCGCTCTTTGTCGCGCAGCGTAGACAAGGGGCGATGCGGTGGCAATGGCAATGTCGAGGACTTGGCGCTGGCTGTTTTTGGAAGAAATTAGAAAATTCGTAACGGTTAATTTTTAAAGTCGGTAATGAGGATAAAGTGGTAAGAAATTAGTTAGCAGAAATTATGTGCAATACTAAGTAACGGTATTGGTTTATTCGTTCAAAATAATGGATCATTCCAAAACGAGTAAGGTTTCATCTATTGGGTCAATAGCTTGGGAATTGTTCAAGTGTTCGTGGGAAGCACTAGGAAGCGTTTACTTTTATTAGTTTAGGTAGTCGTTCAAAGCATTGCATAATAGTGTTTTTTTAATACTTTATGTTTAAAACTTTCATGTTCAAAATTTTTAAAAATATTTAATTTTTAATATTCAAAAATTTTAAAAAATATTTATTTTTTAATATTCAAGTATTTATTTTTTTTTCTTTTCATTTTTTTTTTATAAATTTGAGTTAACCAATGTATCTAAATTTTGCTTATATTTACTAAATATATATTTTGTGACGTATGTATGTATGTTTATATGTAGGTATGGATGCTACTTACGCCTACGCATTGGATATGGACTGCGCTGTGTTGATCCAGGCAGGCTTTCGGCGAGTTCTTTACATATTTTTTGATTTTGGCAAACAGTTATCGATTATCGATTGATGTGAAATGGTTATTTCGATTTTTTTTCAATTTTCGAATATTTTTTTTGTTTGGGTTGGTGCGTGGAAATATAATGAAATAATGAAAAATGCGATATGAGCGTTTTGGCTGAGTAATTACATATAGAATAGAAAATTATATAAACATTTAGATTGAAGAAAGTTCAGTAATTCAGTTGAATCGTGCTTAGAAATTAAAATCAAGACTTATTTAGAAAAAAATATATAAAAAAAAGTATTCTCAAAATCCTTAAACAGACTTTTTAATAATTTGTATTGATAATAATTTGGACTGATCACAGATATTTTTTCCTTATATTAGGTTAGGTTAAGTTAATCTGGTAGGACAATAAGCCACGCATAGACCAGTTTAGTCCAGATGGAGTTCAGTTGTAAAGTCCAAGAGGAGCAGTCATCATTTAGGAAGAGGTCTCACTATCTGTTTCCTCGATTGTATTTTAAATATAAAAATCCAGAATCTATCTATCTCATTTGAGATTATTGCTCACCATCAACCGAATACGGTAAAGTGTACAATTCAACCGTTTGCATTATTCGCTGTATTTGGATAACATTGCCAAATTTTTCCGAATGAATTCTAAGAATATTTCAAGAACTAATACTACAATGTCTACTACGTGAAGACCAAAATTCATGAATTACTGTTTTCGACCTCAGTTTTACCTTGAAAAGAACTGTCGAGTCCTTTTCCCTGGGACAAAAAAATATAGTTCGAGCTATTCATTGAGAAACTCACTGTCTTTCCTCGTTATTAACGGACAGTCAAGAAGTGTTCTGTATTTACTCGAATCCATCTCGAATCTGTCTTGCCTTATGCAAGGGCGGACCAGTTACAGTCAGCGACTTCAGTGCTAACAGGACAACATAACTCTGTAAAAGAGAATGTATTTCGAAGCCCCGGAGCTACCGTTTGATGAATGGTGACCAACACTAACAAATGTCGGTCTTACGAGTCGTCGCGGAAAAGAGGAAACCAGGAGTTACTAAATTAGTTCGAGGGCACAAATTAGTCATAGCTGTCTCCTACGAGCGGACGTCGACTAGGGAATGGGTATCACTGCTGTTAATGTCGTGATTCCAGCTGCTGTTGGGGTGGCTTGGTAATGATATTACAGGCAGACATCATACACTTAACGGATCCTCTTATCATAGACTTAATTGTATGCAACATCAGAAAGCGTTTAATGGGGGCATACAACAGCCTGGAGACAGGTACAAAACACTTGGGAGAGAAATCGAATCCAAAACGCAATATGGAATATGGAGGTATATATAAGGCGGTGGTCGGTAACCGGCTCGAGATCAACCTAAAGAAATGTGAGGTTAAACGGTTGGCTTGGAAGAGGGAGAAAGTGAAAAAGGGCAAGGCACATTTCGCCACACGCAACTGGTGTAGCGCCACAGATGCAGAGTATTCAAACGCGTTAAAAGGCATATCGATGAATGAAGTCAGTGTTCGACTTCGAGGGTGCGTAGCGGAGAACCTAGACGTCAAGCACGCGGAAGACGGTCCCACAACTTCTAAAGTAGCAGCGGCAGCAAGATTAAACCAATATCTGATCGTGGCGCTCATTGACCGCAGTAAACTACCGGCGCAGATGTCACAGGAGTGGTGGAAAATAGTGAAGATCAAGCTATTAGAAGACTTTTACTCGAGCGTGGGGTCTGTAATAAACGCACCCGTGGAGTCATTTAGTGGAACAGGATAGTTTAATGGCGTCAAGCTCTTTCAATTCAAGAATAACCCGTCACTGACATGTGTAGAAAGCTGCCAAAACCCTTCCGAACTTGTGGGAAAACGCGAAACTGCAGATGATGGACGACAGCAATATTCCATCGGTGCCTAAAGTGAGATCGCGTGGTAGACTCAGAACATGCGCGGCGGCTACTACAATGACAGAATCCGGACGTGCCGACTGGCTACTGGCGGAATCTGTGAAAGAAGATACAGGCTAACATTACCTCCTCCAGATCGATAAAAAGTAAGACGACATTCATTCCAAATCAGACTTAGATCAGTTGGTATATGCAAAGTCTAAGAACCGTTTGGAAGCAGCATATTGAACCATATAGTGGTCGATTAATTCACAAACGGATTGAGGATACCGAAACTTTCTTCCTCTTTCATTCACTTCCTTACAAGCAATATTATGAGATTGCTCTTACGGTTACGACTTTCGGTAATTAATAGGTATGCCACAGGGTTACTTCCCTGTGAAGTTCCAGCTGAAAGCTTTTTATCATAAGCTTTTTGAAAGCTTTTTGTCACAATCTTTCTAAGAACGACATTCGACTTTTTGCATTTACTAGCACTGCGTACATCATGTCTAATTTCATTCTCTCGTCTTCATCAACTTTTATTAAAGCGCTAAATGAAAGCTCTTCTTTAATTATTCTTAAAAATCAGACAAACTACAATAACCGATTCGTCAACATTTAATATTTTTGTTTAGTCTCTAATTAATGGCAGCTTTCGCTTACACTTCTCTGCCTCTGGCAATTAAACATTTAACTGGTCCAACAATTCTAAACAAAAAAGTGAAAAGAAAAACATTTGCTAAAATGTCTGTCGATTTTAATTAACCCTACTTTTATCCAATTAAGCAGCTGTGACCAACCTAGATCTGGCAGTCTTACCCAACTTCGAGGTCGAGCTCATCGAAAACACTCGCCACAAAAAACTTTGCCATTACAACTGAACGCATACATACGCTAAATATGTGTACAGGTATTTTAACCGTTATATTGCGATGTATGTACGGCTGGACATCGACATGTATTAGTAGATATATAGGAATAGTTATGCACAGGTTGGTATGAGCCAAGCAATGAATGTTCATCGAAAGCTTTGTGGGTAAACTGCTAGCTCGGGAGTATGTATGTGTGGCGGACCAAGCGGGAGGGAGGGGTTGCTACAAATTGCGCTATTTTCACTACTAAATATACGTATGTAAGTATGAAAATTTGTAATTATTTTTTGGGTTATAAAAGCTTGCTACTACTTAAAGCTGCAAAAAGTACTTAAATATAAAATTTATAAAAAATATTTATTTGAAACGCTACCAACTAAACGCTATCACTAACAAGACCAAATGAGCGAAATGAAAACGAAAAATAAATCTCAAAAATAAATAAACTACAACACTTAGTAGAAGTAAATAAATAGTTGGTGCTGCTTGCGGTGGCGCCGCAACGCTTAGCTTACCCAGATTCTCCATGCTTTGCGAGAGCAAAGCTTCAAATGTATGCAAGCTGTACGACTCGGCGTCCATGCCTTTGGCTAAGGTGTTGCGCAAATGCATTTCATATTCGAGCAGTAGACGCGATGTGGGGCTGCCGGGTGTGGGTGTGACATTTGGCGCCTGGTGATGATGTGAATGGCGACCGCCGCCGACGCCGCCCCCACCGCCACCGCCGGCATTGCGTTGCCCATACGATTGATCCTGATCGGAATTGCCGTTACTGGAGCTGGGCGTGGTGGCGTAGCATTGATTGTCGAACATGACGTTGTCGGAGGGTGGCGAACCCTCAATGCAGCTGCGTTCGCGTTCCAATTCCAAATAGAGATTACGTTGCGGATAGCCGCGACCGATTTCATGTGATGATCTATCCGTGGGTATGGTGGAAGTGGAAATAAAAAAACGATAAAAATATATTAATGACAAAATTCACTTGATTATATGTGTGTTATATGAATAAAATGTAAGTGAGGGAGATCAAAGATCGCTGATGTATTGCGTGAGACAATTCTTCTCCTTCGATAGCTTACAAAATTGCTTAAACGATTTGCAACTTGATCGCCTATGTGCCTCGAACATGCCTAGAATGGAAGTCCGCGATCTCATACCGGTTAGACGGGACCGTTCCCACAGTCGGAACTAGGTAACCGGAACGGACCTAGATTTTTATCCGTCCAAGAATTAAAAATTTAGTCGCCTTTGTAGACTGAAAATGCCTAGCACGCAGTTTATCGTAACCACAGTCTTCGATCTCGTACCGGTTATACCGGAGAGTTCCCATGAAACTCGGGCTCAAGTAACCGGAACGGACCCGGATTTTAACCGACCAAGGATTGACAACTCGGCAGCGTGCTTCGAAATTACTTCAGTACAACAACAAACCCGTACTGGACCCTTCAGTGAAGGCGAGCAGGTTATAATTCTTATGAAATATTAGGCACGAGAAAACTGTGGGCGTGACAGATGCCGAGTTCATGCGGAAAACAAGAGCAATCCTGAGACTACTTCTTAACAGATTTCGATTTCGACACCAGAGTTCAAAAATCGTCGAAACAATGAACTTTATGCGGGCGAATCTGTTACTAAGGGTGTGAAGATTGGCTTTTCGGCTGGAAAGCCATGGGGATAACCTTTTAATAGGCATTGTGTAATTTATAAAGGCAAAAGTTGTCAGAAAGCTCTACAATGCCGGCTCAGGGTGATACGAGCGATAGTTTGAGAGATGTCTTCGAAAAGTTACAATTCGTAAAGCTTTATGACCTTGGTCTATCTTTTTCAATATATTCCATTTATCTGAAGCATGCGTAAACCATGACAGACACAGACGTTAAGCAATACGGGATTCGGGAAGGAACTCTTCTGTGGAAGATTTAGGATCCTTTGCGCATTGGCAATGGCGACTACCGCCGTACGAGATATACTATATACCGACTTTGCCATAGTTCAGGGAATTAAGAGACAGCGGCTAGATGACGAAAGTACTCCAGCTCCGCAAGTATTCGACGCAGTACCCACCGGCGGTGGCAGAGAAAGAGGAAGACCTCCACTCCGTTGGAAAGACCAGATGGAGAATGATCTGTTAAAGTGGAATGCAACCGTCAACAGCTCATCAATTTGAAGCCAGCGATTGCGAAAAAACACTAAGAGTTCCGACTAGACACGAGGTAAAAGTTCCATCGTCCCACCTCTCGATCTCAGGTTGTAAGACCGGTTAAAACCTATTTGAAAAAACCGCGGCTGGGAAGTTATGCCTCACCCGCCTTATAGCCCAGACTTTACCACTTCTGACTTTTATTTGTCCCAGTCGATGCAGAACTCCCTCTCTGATATACATATATGTATTTCAAATCAGAACAAGGTACGAAAAATTGTTTTGATTTTTAGCCTGCAAAGTCGGGGTCAACATTTGAAAGAGCTAATCTTCAAAAAAAAAAGGCTAAAGAATGTTCTTTAGAATGTTCACATTTCCTAACAATTGGCGGTCGTAATTTGCGACCAAAATTAGCAGCTTCATTCTCAAATAACAAATATTTTGCACAAACACCTTCGAGGCCAACAGGTTGTTATGAACTTTGTTTAGTGTTTCACTGTTAATACATACACACACTACCTTTGGCGCACGGTAGAGAGGACCTTCATTAACTAGACAAAATCTCAGTAATTGTTTTTTTTTATTATTGTTCCTCTTTAACACAGCGCTTCTCCACAAATACCGCCATAGCCGAAAACAACCAAAATTAAGCGGTCCAAACTGAGCCGCAACACTTTAACACCACGTTAATTACGCGCTTAAATTTCCGTCTATGCTCAGCCACCGCCGTTGTTGCCACATATCGGCGCGAACACGTTGAAAGGCTAAGTCGCCAATTTACACTAAAAATGTTGCGGAACATTTTGGCGGTGCGGACCGGCTTAAGCGGCGTAACACAACAACTTAACAGCCGCTAAATAGTGTTGGTGACTGTTATTGTTATTGTTAGTTGCGGGTACTGTTGTTGTCTTGTTTTGGTTAGTCGCTTGCTTTACCTTTGCTTTGGTCTTGGCCTGGCCATTATGCTATTTGTCACATTAAGTTGCAAGTAAAGCGATTTTTTCATTCCTACATTGAGGTATTTTGCTTTTGTTTTTGCATTTATTGCAGCGTATTTATTTGGTTTCATTTACCAATTCTATTTTGTGCTGAACCGCTTCTATTTTTTATACCCCAAATAGAGTATATTAAGTTGACATTGGAATTTATAAGGGAACAAGTCGTTTACTTTTTGAGATAACAAGCTGAAAGTTTTCATATATCTGTTTCTTTCTATGAAGCTGCTTATTTGTGAGAACCGACCATATCGGATCACTATAGCATATAGCTGCCATACAAACTGAACGATCCAAATTAAGAAATTAAGTCCTTGTACGGGAAACTTTTTTAGTGGTCGAGATATCTTCACAAAACTTGGCATGGATTATTATATGAAGTAACGGTGCAATATCCCAAGAAATTGTTTAGATCGGACCACTGTAACTTATAGCTGTCATACAAACTGAACAATAAAAACCAAGTCCTTGTAGGGTAAACTTTTTTATTAGACAAGATATCTTAACGAAATTTAGCATGGATTATTATATAAAGTAACGTTGTAATATCCCAAGAAATTATTTAGATCGGATCACTATAGCATATAGCTGCCATACAAATTGAAGGCTCAAAATGAAGTCCTTGTACGGAAAACTTTTTTATTTGATGAGTTATCTTCACAAAACTTTCAAAAGAATATAAGCCAGGGCAGCTATGTACTCTCCCGAGAAATTGTTCAGATCGGATCACTATAGCATATAGCTGCCATACAAACTGAACGGTCAAAATTAAGAAAAACATATTTTTATAACTTTTTATACCATAAGAAATGCACCTGTGCAGGGTATTATAGCTTCAGTGTTAAAATAATTTACTATTTTATTTATTTTTGTTGTGTTTTTTATCCACTAATTTCCCTATAAATTTATTTGCTGTGACTTTCGTGTTTAAACCTGTCCCCCACATACAACCACCAAAACAAAAACCACTCGCACTTACCTTGATCCCGAGAATCTCGACGACTGACTGCTCACTCGCCCCATAGTGTTGTTGTTGTTCATTATGTGATGCATGCCACCACCGCCGGGTCCGCCCGGTACCATGCCCATACCAACGCCCATGCCGCCACCATGTTGATGCATATGTTGTGGCCCCAGTGTGTTGGCCACATTGGCATTATAGTAATTATAACGGCGCCGTCCCATCTCCGGCGATGTAACGGGACTCTCAGTGCTGGGCATTGGCTTGAGCATACGTTTCAGGGTGCTCGTGTCGACATTCATATCCTCGGTGCTCTTGGTCTTGCGTCTAGTGTTGTTGTTGATTATGTTGTGCTGGTGCTGGTGCATGTCATGTGCGCGTGCATCACGTGTCTGCAACGATAACACATACCGTTATTGCATGTAATCTAATGCACAAGCATTTATTGGAGATTTTTTTTCATATAAATATTTGTACATACATAAATACATAGTCATACATATAGAATACATATAGTTATACATAGAAGTGCAAATGTCACCTAGCGTAGCATAAAACTTATAACGGTGTTATTGTTGTTGTCGTTGATTTAATTGATGAGTGAGTTGGGAGGCGGCGACAAATCAGTAATCGCAATCACGAAATTACGCAAAATCTGCCAAAGTGGGTGGCCAGCCGGTGTCAGCGTGCAGTGGCTGCTTTGAATTCGAAACACCAGCAACCACGTGTTCGGCAGGTGTGTGCGCTCGTGTGGCTAGAACACGCAGCCTGTGTACGGTTACGGTCACTCATATGTAGCGGACTCCTGGTAATCTGTTGCATTCGTATTAGCCGTTTGCGTGTCACCAAACATTTGTCTGTACACCTGAGCCTGTCGCCTACTAAGCAAGCCCTACGAATTGCCAGCGGTGCCACACATTTAATCTACGCAGACAATATATTTGCTGTTATGGCATGAATGTCGCCTTAATTTCGTGGGACGAGCGTAATTTGCTTAAAAGCGACGAAACATGCAACCCAAGCAGAAACAAGTTAACGAAAAAGGGATAAATTTAGACTATATCTAATTTGATGAAGTTCAGAACAGTTCCAGAAGTACTTATACTACATCTAACTTGATGAAGTTTAGACCAGTTCGAGAAGAACTAGCTCTTCTTGAGACCACAAGTGGCTCAGAAAGGAAATTGGCTTCGATTTCGGGTTGTTGGAATAAAGAAAGGAAGGTTCTCTGAGCGCCATTCACTTGGGAGTAGCCTGAATCAATTACTTTACATATGTCTCATGACTTTCGCTCTGAGACCAAGTATCCTCTGGTTAGCCAAAAACAAGGCAACCTAAAGTGAGAAGAAGAATCATCCCACCCCAAGGTTGTGCGCTGGGTTTCGGACCGTCACGTAAAAAAAAACCGGAAGGAAAAGAACACTAGTGCTCCTAAAAAAAATTCGGTTCAGTACCACAGAAACTAACTCTTTCTTAGACACCAAGCCCTTGCAGAAAAAAAATTGTCAAAAGGTTTAAGTTCACACCAGAACCATTTTGATTAAATTCGGACCAGTTTTAGAGCAACCAGTTTTAAAAGCGCAAGTGGCTAAAAACCGCTTAAATGGTTTCGGTGCAGGCAGTTTTTGATATTCTTACAAAATTCCTTTTTTGAGGATCATTCCTCAAAGACTGTTGGGAGATACCGGCATGTAAATTTTATCGGAAGATCCCAAAATGCACGATATTACAAGAATTTTTTTTATCCCTGGGACTACTATATGTACCTCGAAAACTGTAAGTCCTTCTATACTTCCTTATAACAAATCGATGTATAGTATATGGGCATATTTAGAGTGAGTTAGTGAAAATAAAGAAAAGAATTAATGGATTTATTGAGAGAACACTTCGGTGAGCAGATAGTTTCACATTTTGGGACGGTCTATTGGTCATCAAGATCGTGTGATCTCACACCGTTAGACTCTTTTCTGTGCGGATGTGTAAAGTCTAAAATCTATGTGGACAATTCCTCTTCGATTCAGATCTTGGAGCTGGAACGAGTCATCGAAAATTGGACTCAACGGATGGAACATCTAAGAAGTCGCCGCGGCCAACGTCTCGAAAAATAAATGCCAAAATATGTTCTTTCAAATGATAGTAAACATTCTCCATTTAATTTCGAAGTTACTGTGGTTTTTCTGTAAAAAGTAAGGAATCTCGAAATGGATTACCATTTATAAGGTCTAGTAAAAAGGATCAATTATTTTCCCAAAGGATAACTTTAGTAATCTGTATCTGCCGTTTCACCAAGTTGTTGCGTTAGAAAGACATTATTTCATACTGAAACAACTTCTCTGGTATCTTTTTGATTTCTGGACTCAGAACTGTCAGAGCAAGAGTCAAAAACAGACACCAACAAAAAGAAAATAGGCCATATTTAACATCTTTTCTTTGATAACGCAGCCCAAACGGTTGAAAATGAGAATAGTTTTCATCGAATCGATCCATTTTTGAAGCGGTTGATTATTCTTGATAAAAATTAAATCAACGTCTAATGAAAAAGGCTCGAATTGAATCATGGTGGACCGTCAGAAACCATGGTCAAGCTAAGATTGGCGGTCAAGAAAGGTTTGTTATATGTTTGGTGTAATTAGGAGCGAATCATCTAGTCTGCGTTCCTCCTCAGCGGTCGAACTCTTAATCGGGACCTACACTGTCAACAATTAGACCCATGGAAGCAAACGCCCAGAAGCCGAAAAATTTTGGCAATTGGAAAGGAATTGTCTTCCATCAATTAAACACCGGATCATACTAATGATATACGAGTAGTAACTCGTCAGAAGCTTCTGAAGCTCGATTGGAATATTCTTCAGCATCCACTTTATAGTTCGAAACTAGCAGCAATTGATTACTGCCTGTGCTGTGCGTGATGAATGATTTTCAGCTGCAAAGCGTGTGAAAATCGACTGTTCCATTTAATTAGGGATTATTAACCTACCTTAAAAATTTACATTGAGTTATCGAACAAAACGGTGCCGATCTAAATCGGATTATTCGAACTTTGTTGAATATAATCTTAACTTTAATGCAAAAATAATGATTTTTTTAGTAGATCAATTATATAACAGCATACTTATGAAAAATCACTCAATAAATTTCTTCGAAACACTCTTATAACTAAATCTAAGCTTTAGCTTAAAATCTCGATGAAAATCAAAATTCGAATTATATTCACTCACCATTTCATCGACGTAGTCTTTAGTGCGTGTGCCAGTAGATTTGGTGGATGTGCCAACATTCTGATGTAATGGTCCACCAACTTGTGTGCCTTCATTCTTCGAAACATCCATATCTTGTTGACCGCCAATGAGTCCATCGTCTGGACCCACCTGTGAGCCAACATGATTTTGTGAGCATAAATCATTTGTGCCTGTGGCAACGCCGGACACCATAACACTGGGTGTGCCCGTGTTAACGCCTGCATTTGCAGCGGCAATATTCGGATCCTGTGACTTGACTTGGCGACCCAAAGTGTCTATAAAGAAGAAATTTGTATTCGTATTAAAAGCTGAGAAAATAATGGCAACTTTAAACCTAGCAACAAAAACTACCAACCACCTGTGGCACCTCTATATAAATAAGTTACTATGCTATAATACTCTCTGAAAGCTTATTAGCACAGTTAGTTTAGTTCAGTACCATTGCAGCTTTGCATTTACTATAATACAGCTGTGTTAGTGCGCATGCGCAAAATGAAAGCACCCGCAGCAAGCCAATGCTTGTGGTTTTGATTTTGTGTTAGCTTTCCAGAGCTTTATTTGGGCGAACATAAAAAAGCTCTGCTGGCATGTCGGTGCGTATATATGTATATCATATTTGTATGTACATAATTACATGTGTAATAAATTTACTTAGAATTGAGGAACTTTTGAAATTAGATTGTTTTAAGGACTATTTTTGAGAATAACAATTCCTAGTCGGGATTCACATGGGCTGAAGATCAGAGAACTATACATGGTTCCGCAAATTCATTATTCAGAATCATTTGTCTTTAGCGAGAAGTTGGCTAAAAAAGCTACCCTAAAGAAGGTATTGTTTATGAAAGGAATAACAGTCCTGACATAGATGGCGCTACAAAATATTTGGGTAAGATCCCTGTCAAGTTAGCTCACTAAAAAGACGTTTGATGATTCGGAGCAGTGTTTTGAGATGTTCAAGTTCAATAACTCCAAGCTTTTGCATCGATAAGTGACACAAAATTAAACATGGCTCTATCATTTCACTCCGGAGTCCAAGCGGCAGTCATCCGAGTGGTCTGCACAAGATGAACCCGCTCCGAAGCATGGAAAAATAACAGTCAACTGGCAGAGGTTATGGCGTTTTTGGAATGCACATGGAATACTTTTTATTGACTACCTTGAAAAGAGACACTAATACATAGGGTTATTGGAACATTTGAAGGACGAGATAAACGAAAAACGCCCATGATTGAAGACAATGAAAGTATTCTTTTACCAAGGTAATGCACCTTGCCACAAATCAGTGAAAATGATGGCAAAAACCCATGAATTGGGCTTCGAATTACTTCCGCATTCACCGTGTTCTGCAGATCTGCCATCCAGTGACTATTTTCCGTCCTGTAATCTAAAGGAATGCTTTCTGGGAAGAAAGATTTGTCGAATTAAGAGGTAAACGCCGAAAATGAGGCCTATTTTGAAGGAAAGATACTACAAAAATTGAATCAAAAAGTCGGAGGTTCGCTGTAATAAGTGTATCATCCTTTAAAGGGAAAAGGTAAATAAATTTTGCCAAAAAAATGTGTTTTACGATGGACAATTTTCAGCTCTGGGGAATTCAGAGAATTACAGAGCTACGTAAACTTATTTAGTTCATAAAATGTTACCCTGACGAAGTAAAAGTTCTTGGGAACATACAAAATCGGGATCGTTTTACTTAAGTAGACCAGAATATCTGGTGAATGGTCGAAAGCTGGAACATATTATTGTGAAACTCTAATTATTAGTGCGTATTAGAGCATGAAAGATCTTCAAGAGTGTATTATTGGCACTTTCACCAAGCCTACCCAAGTATTAGCTGTTGGATAAGCAGATCCATCCCAGCTGCAATTGGAAAGTGCAAAAAATGATTTCTCGTTCTCGTCTATTCTCTGACAATTCGGAGTTGATCCGATTGTAAGTTCCGGAGTTATGAGAGTATCTGTAAGAACTTTTTAACTCATTTTAAAACTTTAAAAGCTTTTTTGTCGAAGGCTGTTTCCAGAGTCGATGAAGAAACGGGAACGGAAAATGGAAGACCGATTGACTTGAATTTTTTTTTGGATAATTCGTAGATATATTTGTCAGTTAATGAGAATGTAATAAGAGTTTTGATAAAATTCAAAATTTTGATTGGTTCTTCGATCATTTCCTATATTATTGTTTAGTAATAATAATTAATTTGGTTTTGGGAATAATTTTAAGCTGAAAATTTTTTCTTACCGCCAAACACTTTTATCCGGAGGTTTTCTAGATAGCGACTCTGGAAACAAGGGAATCGAAAATGTTTCAAATAAATTTTCAAAAAAAAAATCTATATCTCAAAGCACTCATTTTTTCTGGCTTGCAAGTGGATACAACCCTCTTAAGTCCAAACGTTTTGTGCCAACACAAGGGTATTTATTATACTTAGTAGTTTCACATTGGACTGATGTTTCTACTGTCCTACTACGAACCCCTGAAACCTAATCTAAGATTTCTGTTCACTATTTTTTCACAGTGCCTTACTTTCGGTAAGCTCTTATGTAATGCTATCAAAACTTATATAATATGTATAAATATATAAATAACTATGTACCCACATGGTAAATAGCGACTTTTCAATCGGTTTCTCGCATACATACTCGTATAATACATATGTATATTATGTTATTATGCACTTACCCTGTCCGCCAACTGCATTCATAGATTGTGTGCCTACACCGCCACTGCCGGCTACATTATCATACAATGATGTGCTGCTGGTGGCGTTCGCCATCACCTTCTGTTGTCCACCGACATCGACATCGGTTATGCGAGAGCCTACGGAGCGTGGCAAAGTGGATGAACCTGCAAAATGTGAATGAGGTGTGATGAGATTGCGATGGCGAAGTATGTATTGTATGTATGTATGTATGTATGCATGTATATGTATGTATGTAAATATGTATGAAGGCATGAACAGGCGTTTGACAGTATTTGTTTTGTTTTTGGATTGCGTTGGAATGGTTGGGTGGTTGGTAGCAATAAGTGGTAAGTGGAAGCGGTGGGTCAGTGAGTGATAAGTGGTGTGCGTGTGTGTATGTGTGTGCGCGCATAAGTGTCCAAGGGTTTTATTGGATTTTAGACGGATATTGGTTTGGTAGAATAAAGTGGTATGAAAGTAGAAAAGTAAATAAAAGATAGGCGATAATAGTGTTATGTAGGCAGAGCGTTGTTGTTCGGTGTATGTATGTATATGTGTGTGTTTTATACCACATAACTACTTTATATACGTATATAACTTTATGTACCAGCCACGACATTGTAATTGACAAAATCTGTGTAAGAGTCTGCATGTGTGTGTGTGTGTACATTGTATTCATTTCCTCTGCGCAAAGCTTTATAAGTCACTGTAATCTTTTTTAGCCGATTTCCGGTAGCGCCCCGTTAGTTACGCTTTAAATGACCCACAATTCAATTACTTATGCTGTGTAATAATTCAAAATCAAATTTATGTTTCTTACTTGGAAAACGTTGTAGCTCAAGATTTGGAGTAGGAGTAAAACAATATAATTTTTAAGTGTTATTGAAAATATTAAAATTGTGTATGTAGTGGTAAAATATATAAGAACGTACGAATGTATGTGTGTATTTGTAAAAACAAAAAAAATCGGCTTAATAATAACAAATGTTATAATAAAAATATATATAGTAAAATATAAAAAAGTTTTAAATATACAATTTAATACATTAAAATATGTTTAAAAATTTAAAAATGAAAACAGAAAATATTGGAAATTTAAATTTACATATTAAAAAAAAATTGAAAAAAAAATTTAATTAAAAAAAACAAATTTAATATAAAGTAATTTTTAAGATAAAAAAAAGATAAAAATTTGAAAAAGTTTATATTGTTAAATATTTTTTTTTCCAAATTTCAAAAAAATTACGTATAAATTTATAATCTTTTCTTTTGAAGTTTTGAAAACTTTATTTTTTTTTAGAAAAACTATATTTTTTTCGCACAAAATTATTTTATTAGTAACCAACCATAATATTTTGTAATAAAACTATTTACTGTTAGTTGAAATTCTTTAAACAGGAATGTCAAAAAAATTACTACAACATACTTTTCAGTCTAAGTAATAAAAAAAATTAATTTAAAATTAAAAAAAATGTCAAATTATTTAACAATTATTTTTTCAAGTTTTAGATAAATTACGTTTTATTTAATTAATTTTTTTTTTTAATTTGGAATAATTTAACTATTTTAAAAAAGCGAGAAAAAAAATTAAATAAAAAATAGTTTATCATCAAAATTGCTATATTTCATTATATTTATTTTATTATTATTAGTTGTTTTTTTTAATGAAATCATTCTTTATTTTGTTATTATTAATTTTTGATAAAATATTATTTTTAGGATTTTTGAGAAATGATATAAGAAGTTTTAAAAATATTACGTAATATTGTATGATTTTTTTTTTAAGTTGGAAAAAATATTTTTAAGGAAATTTTTTAAGAATTTATTTTTTTAGAAAAATATTTTTTTGTAGACAATTTTATGCCAGCAAAAAACATATTTTTAAATAAATTTTGTTTCATATTAAAAACAAATAAATTAACAAGTAAGTAGAAATAAATTATTAATTTATATAAACTTGTACAAAAACACACAAAAAAAACGAAAAAAAAATTTCATCATTACATTTTGTTATCATATTTTGTTTACTTCATTATATTTATCTTAATATTTTCATTTTTTTTTTATAAAATAATTCATTTTTTTTTTTTTTTTGGAATTTTATTTTTGTTTTTTAAAAAATTTTATAGGATTTTTTTCGAAGTTTGGAAAAAATAAATTTGTTATTTTTCTTCAATAAAAATGAATTGAATATTTGTTTTTGTTGACAATTACTTTATAACCAACCAAAAAACTAAAACTTTTATTTAAGACTTTTTTGATATAAGAAACAAACGATTAACAAATACAAATAAAGTTTTTATTTATATAAAGATTTGTACAACATATAAATAAAGGTGAAAAAATTATTAAATAAAATTTAATGATAAAATATTTTTTTACTTCTTTATATTTATTTTAATGATTTCAGTCGGTATTTATAAACGAATTCTTTATGTAATTTATTTTTGAACAAAGTTTTATCGCTTTTAGGAAATGATAAAAAATATTTGGAAAAACAATTTTTTATGCAACCAAAAAAAAATTTATTTAATTAGTTTTTAATTTAATAAATAAAATTAATTTAATAAATAACAATTTTCGTTTAAAAAACAAATAAATTAAGAATTAAGTTAAAAAATAAAGTATTTTTTTATATATATATTTTATATTACATATTTTAATATATCATATAAATTAAATCGAAAAAAATATTTTGTCATTAAATTATTTTTCCTTCATTATGTTTATTTTATTATTTTCAGCTGTCGTTTATAAAATAATTTTTTTACGTAAAACTTATAATCTTTTAACAAAATTTTATTTTTATCTTGTTTGGAAAATGATAAAAAATTGTAAGTCCCTTAATTTTTTATATAAACTAATATTTTTTAACGCAAAAATTAAAGAAAAATCCTTTGTTTATGTCGGATAATAGTTTATTTCTTACTTATATGAATAAATATATAAAAGAAAATAAATAATAAAAAAAAATAATTATAAAAATCAAAAACTATTGCTTTGCTCACATTTACAAACTAAAAAACAAAAATAACAAAAGTTAAATACATTTGGCTTTAAAAAAAATATTAACAGCTTCCAATTTATAGAATCAATTATAGGTCCTAAGTAAGAAATTAAAAAAAAAAAATTTGTCAGAAAATTAATTATTGTAATGAAATCCTATTTATTATGATATATTTATAATTTTGAGAATGAATAAATACTTATACTGAACTACTTACTGAAGAATATTTCAAAAGGAATGAAAGCTAGGAGGCCGCAATTCGGCAAAATCATTCTAAGCGATGAAGCATATTTTCACCTTGGTGGTTAAAAATTGCTGATTTTAGGATTCTGAGGTGATTATCGTAAAACAACTGCAACTGCAACCCTAGAGTTTTTTTGGGCTGGAGCCATAACTGAACCATACTTATTTGAAAATGAGGCTAGTCAAGCAGTGTTTGCTACTGTTGATCGATATCGCGACATGTTAACCCAGTTCTTTTTATCGAAATTGGATGATATTGATGTGGGCAATATGTGATTTCAGACGGTGTCCGTGAAACATTTCAATTACTGCATGAGACATTTCCACGTCCTATACTACCTGGTTTTGGGTATTAGAATTGGCCCCTTAGATTGTCTGACTCAACACCATTCGATTTCTTTTTATGAGGTTAAATAAAATTACAACAAGCACACGAGCACGCGTGCTTTTAAGAAGGAATTTTATCATTGTATCAATGATATCAGCCTCATTTATGCAAAAAATTTTGAAAGAAATATGCAAAGCCGTGGAGGCCATTTGACTGTCTCAGTTCTTTTATCAGCCATTTTGAGCAATAGACTTCCAAAAATAAGCAGGAACATGACCAGTTATCTCACTTTTATTGACAATCGTATGAAAGAACGTATCATTTCTTTATAGCTGCTGTTGTTTTATAGATATTACGTCGAATCTGTGCAACAATGCGAATGGCGCTCTAAAAATGATCTGTAACTGAAAAAACCATAACTCGCTGAAGGCTCTAAAGCCATACCAGCCGCGGTTTATGACAAGTGTATGGAGGATTTGCTAGGTAGGCATATTTGTATTTGCTCGGAAGGTTAATTTGAAGACCATTAGTTACAAAAATGGGAATTGCACCGCAACTTAAGGTTCATTCTGCCCACTTTGAAGACCATATCAACAATTTTTATTGAAATACTTGAAAATGTTTCTTTTTTTTGGTAAATCTGGTTTAAATATGGCTCCACATGGTATGTATCCCCATTATTTTAAGGTATTACAAAGAACAGGTACTTGGAAAAATAAGTATTAAATTCCTCAAGCTACAACTTTCAGTACTATGAAAACAAAATTAGCAATGAATTAAAAAAAAAAAATAAATAAATAATGTAATTCATAATGCTGTAAAAATATGTTTCTTTATAAATTTGTGGGTCATTTAAAGTGACACGATATAAATTTTTGTGCCATGTGTTTTATCTCTAATCGTGTCTGTGGCTGCATGCAATAATAGTTGTATATCAAATTTCGCTAGGCATATTTAACAAATCCAACATTTTTTCTGTATTTTTTACTTTCTTTTTTGTTTTTGTTTTCGTACAACTCTAAAGCGTACTGAGTTAGTTAATTGATTAGTTGCATATAGTTCTAAAGTGGAGAGTAGAGTAGAGTGGGGAGGTAGTTTAGTGGTAGTGGGGGTAGTTGTGGATCCTCACCTCGTACACGTGGATCGGTCCGTAGGCGTGCGTATTGTTCGGCCGACATACAGGTGCATTGCGGTTCGCTGCGTACGCGCGACGGCGAGGCCGGTGTGCTCAACGGCTTTCGCTTGGCCTTGATCTTTCCCTTGCCGGGCGGGTCCAATTTCAGCGAGTAACTCGACGAGGCCTTTCGTGAAAATTTGAAAGAAGGCGACTGTAAAACGTCGCACTATCATTAGGTTAGTTGGTTGGGAGTTACAAGGTTCTGTGTGTGCGGTTTGTTATTTTCGTACTTTCTTTTCTCTTTTTTTGTTTTTTTTTTTTTTTTTTTGGTTTAATTTACTGTTTTTATGTTTCTTTTTAGAATTTATTTTAGTATTTATTTTAAAATATAAATTTATCAATGCTTTCAAATTTTTTCTGTTTTTTTTTTTTCAAAATTATTTACGGTTTCAATGCGAGGTACACTTGGTGTTGCCACATAGTTGAGATTTTGCAAAAAATTTCAAAAAGCTTTACTTAATAAATTTCGAGGCCTCTAAGTAATCGTGAAAATCATTTGCTTGACCGAATCTGTTTCATTGTGTGCGTGTTAGTGTGTTCGTTGGACTGTTGGAGCGCTTTCGCAACCGTTTGCGGCCGCTCAAAAATGTATCCTTCTTTGTGCTTATTTCAAAAATATGCTCACATTAAAATAGAAATCAAAATATTACTTCGGAATTAAGAAAACAAATGGATTATCTGCACAAAATCACGACGTGAAACACACAATTTTTACGCTTTTGCATTGTAATTGAAAGAGTATAAAAACACAGTGAGTGAGAGAGAGAGAGAGAGCAAATATTCGTACAAAGACAGCGAGAGTGGGGGTTATAGTTTGCGAGAGCGAAAAAGAGAGGGATAGAGAACGAACGACGAAAACGAGCGATATTTAGAGTTTAGTAAAAAATTCCAAGTGAAAAGTGTTGAAAATTTTCAGATTTTTATTATTTTCGGGAAGGAGTGTCTGTGTACCAAGCGTTCATAAGTGGCGTACAAATGCATTTGCATGGAAGAATATTATATAAATAATCTTGTTTTTGTTGTTTGTAAATTTGTTGCTTTGTTTTGCTTGTTGTTTCATCTTTTTCGCATTTTCATAGTCATTTCTTTGAGTAGCCGAAGCGCCTACATTTGTGTTAGAAATATTAGTACGCATTTCAGTGCGTGTGTGTTAGTATATGTGTGGTTAGGTGTGTCGGCGCTTTAAGGATACGCTGTGTTGGGTGTGTTTTTATAACGGCAAATATTTTATATTGTGCATTAACATGTGTGTGTTTTGTGTAGATTTATTGTATTTATGTGAGATTTACTTTATTTTTAATGCAACTACTTATACTTTTTCAAGTAACGAAAGTTGAGGTATATAATACCATCTGATCGAATTTGACCCGGACTGATGCATATAAACCTAAACAAAAAAAAATTCTAACGGGTGATCCAAGTAGAGATACTTTTTTCAGTACCTTTTTGGACAAATTGCGCGTGAATCGTGTCAAGCTGTCATGTTATTCTAGTTCAGTATTGTTCGGCATTTCATCATGGAAAGGCTTTCGCCTGAACAACGATTACAACGAACGAATATTCGTTCTGTAAAAGATGTGTTCCGAGCGCTTCGCGCAACTTATGATCAACATAATCGGGCTTTTGACCGTACTATTTGCAACACCATCACCCATCTTGAGACCCAGCAATCATTATTGGATAATATATATTTGATCGAATAAACCACGTCCAGCATATAGCGAAGAAATATAACAGCCGTAGCTGAGAGTGTACACGAAGATCGTGGAGTGTCGATTCGGCGCCGTTCGAGGCCTCGTGACAAACTTAGAATATCCTAAATAAGGTATAAAAACCGAGTTTGCTTGAAATTTTGCATTTCGGAATCTCGACCACGAAGTCGTTGAAAATGTTTCAGAAGTGTTTCGAAGAGTCCACCTTAACACAAACACTGTTAGTTCAAGTCCCAAAGCAATCGAAAACTGGACTCATGAGAGTCCATTTATCTATGTTAGTGGCCTTCACATCGAACAGTTAAAAAAACAAACAGCCATCGATCTAAGCGATACATTTTGGTTAATTTTTAAGACTATAAAGCTTGTCGAGAACCAAAAGATTTTAGCCTTTTTCAAAAATGACGTGGCGAAGAGGTGAAAAGAGCTTCTTGACAATGTGGCTATGGCTCATAATTCATCAAACGCATCACCGCTGGTGACAAGTCATGGGTTTATGAAGAGAACTATCCAACAATCGAAAGGCGCTACAAAAATGAGCCGAAACCGAAAAAACCAATAATCGTCTATGGCTCTGAGGGCCATCCCAGTTGAGGCTAATATCAACTCTGTGGAAAATTGGATTAATTGTCGACATGTTAATAGTGACTCAAAAAGAGCCCATTTTGTAGGTGATAATAGAGGCATTAACATTTTGAAAATATATATTTTTTTTGGCAGTCCGAGTCAAATTAGATCAGCTAGTAGAAATTACTTCAGTATTTGCTAAGAAGTTTAGCCTATAAATATGCTTCTTAATTACACTGGATACTCAAAATATCTGCATATACATATGTGCACCTATTCGAAACTATACAAAAAATATCTAATTTTTCGACTGCTTTGGTCGATAAAATACTGTTAAATTGTGTTACTAAGAACTTTTCAAGAACAACTTGGAGCATAACGCAGCTGAAGCGATATCTTAGACCTTAGCTACTATGTTATATGTTTTTTGCTAACTATTGGTTTTCTAAACAAAAATAAATTCGTAAATGTGCATTTCTTAGTTGAAACATTCGTGAAGCTTCCTTCCAACTAAAAGTCAACATTATTTTAGTGTACTTTTTTGGAGTGCTAATAGAATATAGACAGTATTATATTACTGTTAGTGCAATAAGTAACCCTAAAAATTATTTTTTAACGCTTATATAAAGTTTTGAACTAACTATTTGCTTATATATTTGAATAAATTTTTTGGTAGAAATTTTTTTGCATTTAAATGCAATTTCTAGTTGAAACCCGCACTAGCGTATGTTAGCAAAGTTAACCGACATATAAGTAATATGTGCGTTTCTGGATATATGTAATATAGAAACCCGAATTAAGCTTATTTTGATAATTATATGAGCGAAACGCAGTATTATTATTATTATCTAAACTATTTTCTAAACCATTTTTTTTAAGTTTAAGTTATAATTTTTCAAACTGTGTTTTTTTTTATCGATTTTTAAATTTAATTTTTTTTAATAATTTATTATTTGCTGTCCTGAATTTAAATTTTTATAACTATTTTGTTTCTTGCTTGAAATTTAAATTTTCTTGTTTTAAATTTTAATTTTAAAACTATTTTTTTTATTGTTTTAAAATTTAAACAATTTTTTTACTTTAAATTCAAACTTTTTGTTTAAATTTATATTTTAAAATAATTTTTTTATTATTATAAACTACATTTTAATTTTTTTGTATTTTAAATTTCGATTTTTTGTCAAAATTTAAATTTTAAATTTATTTTTTTTTATTATGTTAAATTTTAATTTAATTTTTTTACTTTATATTTAAACAAAAAATTTCAATTTAAAAACTATTTTTTTATATTTTAAATTTTAAATTAATATTTTTTCTTTGAAGTAAAATGTTTTGTTTAAGTTTAAATTTATATATTTTTTTAACACAAATTTAAATTTATATTTCTTTTAACATAAATTTTAATTAAAAATTTTTTTTTGGTTTGTGTTTAATATAAATTTTTAAATTTTTTCTTCATATATACCATATACTAAATATAAACCTTGCACTACATTAAATTTTTATAACTCACTTAAAAATAATTATTTCCTACTAACTACCTTCTTTCCAATTTATTCAGAACCTCACAAAATGTTTTTCCTTTTTGTTTTTGTTTTTGCTTCTATTTTTAAATTAATTGCATTGTTTTGTAATTAAATAAGTATTCTAAATTCACTTGACTAACCCAACCTCATTGATATAGCTATTTTCAAACACTAATTTTTTGCTATTGCCTACATTTTGGCTCCAAAGTAATAATATAGAACGCCCTTAAATTTAATATTCTTATATATATTTATAACAACATCGATGTTTCTAAGCAGACCTAATAATTTATTGCATATTTAAGTATGAAATAGATAGCTAAAGCCTCATTGATACGCCATTTTTATTCATTTTAACCTTTGCTGTTGCCTACATGCGGGCTGAAACGCTTTAGCGAGTAAATTCTACGCATTTTCCCTTTGCGTTACATTCACAATAACTATTTCAGTGTTCAATTTAGATTATCTGTAATGTCAGATAGTTTAATTGAGGAAGGATTATAGGATGTTTTTGGACTTATTTCAATCTTTAAGATATTTTTTTTTTAATTTTATAGGTTGGAAAAATCAATGCTATTTGAGTCTGGGGTGTTTCAACTTTCAACAAAAATTTTTGAAAATACTTTAAAAACGGTGCTTTTATAATTCTATTGAGCTGATATTGCCTTACATAAGACCATTGGGGAAGTTGCATCGACTGCGCATTGACAACTTTGTTTTTTAAAACAATTTTTTAGGTTTTGCAGTTTGGTAAAAGTCAATCACATATTCGAAATACGGAATGTTTTGTCGGTAAAAAGAAAACAAATTTACTGAAACTACTATGAAAGAGATCATAAAAGTCTTGGAAAATATTGCTCTAACTAGTTTTTGTCAATAAAATTTTTGGCTGAAAAATGTGCAATACTTTACTTTCCTATAAAGCAAGTAAAGTGGAATATGACGTTTAGTTCTGTGAAAGGATATGACGTTTTCTCATATGAACTTCTCGTTTTTTTCTAGCCAAATACCAGCCAAAAAACTCTTAATATAAAATTGTATGAGAATAAAATATATTATATCAGCCAAAAGGTATGCTAAAGCTCAATGTTCTAACTTAAGTATAGCTCTAATTACGTGAAAAATGGTCAAGAGGGGTCAAGAGAGGACCTTGAACACCGTTAGGGCGGCCAGTTAATTCATTTTTTCTTAAATATTGGAATATGATATACTTTTGATTTACACTTACAATGTGAACATTGATGTATCCAAGCAATCAGTCATGTCATAGAAAACACACAACACCAGACCTATTTCACAAATAAACTTTTCACATAACCTACATACCTACATACATATGTATAATTTTAAGGAAGCACCTTTTTCTCTGCAGTAACTTTGTTAGTTATTGTTTACTGTTGTTAATTGATTCAGAAAATATTTAGTTACAGTTATCTACAACCCACCTATGTGACTATTTTGGAAGCTTAAATTTTTGATCTATTATCTTATCTATAGACTTTCTTATTTGAAGTTGATACTTTCAACAATATTTCACTTTTATCCTAACCTCAACTAACCGCTTATGAAAATATATTTTTTTATGTTAGTATATGACTTGTTTTTTGAATATTTTGAATTTTTAAATTCACTGTGATTTTTGATCTACAAATAAATAGTTTCGTTCTTAAATTTCTTTTACAAAAATATATGTATGCTTTTCTGTTTCATGTTATGTTAACTTTGCTTTCATTCCTGAATGTTTCGGAGTAACTCTCTTATTATTCCTAACGCTTGTTTTCTCTAGCTTTTTCTTAGAAATCTGGTCTCTTGCAATTTACGTTAGCTTACAGGTATGTTCATGTATATGTAGAATGTATATATTGAAAGTCATGACAACTATAAGTATTTATATATATGTATGTATGTCTATGAGTTATTAAATTTTTGTAAGTAGTAACTTTTTCCTTAATTCATATGTTGATTTTTTGAAGAAATATCTTTCAGAAAAATCTGAAATTTATATGTGCAGTACCGGATTAGCCGCAGTAAGAGCAATAATTATTATTTTTAGTCATTCATAGATTTTTGTTCGAGAAAAAAACTGTTTTGGTAATATGCATATAGTGGGTGATACAAGTATGTACTTTTTTCGATAGCCCCTTTTTGACAGATCACACGTGAGTTGTGTTAAATTGTCAGGTTATTTTTGTTCTGTATTGTTTGGCATTTCATCATCGAAAAACTAACGCCTTCATACGTAAATCGCTCGGACTCAGACTTGGGGCATTTACGACGCCCCATGACATTCCCTAGCGACATCGTTTCGCTCTATGGGATCTTCAAAAGTTCCAAGAAGAACCGACGTTTTTGAGCCAAATTTTGTTCAGCAATGAGGCTAATTTCTGGCTTAAGTGGTATATAAACGGGGAGACGAAGAACAACCTGAAGAGAGATAATAAATATTACTTTTAAAAAGTAGAGAACCTCGAAATGGATCCCGTTTTATATACATATAAAAGATCTTATATTCACGTTTTACTTATTTTCAATATTAATTCCCGTGATTGAGATAATTTTATAAATTTTATTTTAATGATCCAAGGTGTTCAAAATTTGTTTCAGAAGAAAGCAAATATCTCTGAAGCAACTTCAGAAGTCGATTAAACATGGAGACCGTAATCAGAAAAATAGGTTATGACTCCTTTTAATGACTACACAGAAAACTTCTTGAAACTTTGACATTATATATGATTCGTGGAGAGTAGATTTAATATAATTTTACGAAAGCTTTGAAAAGTTTGGAATACAGTCCAGAAAAATTTTTAAAATATTTGAAATATTACAGTGTGGTATAGACGAAATCGGATACAAAAGCCTTTGTGAACAACTTCCCGTTAAATTTTTCAGCAATGGTAAGGAGTTAAAGATTTAGTCTAGTTTTGTCGTATTGTAATTGTTTCGGGTCAAGCTTGGTGTTATTTGACTTCTTTGGTTAGTGAGTAGAGTAATTTTTATTGGTTTGAAGATGCAAGGCATTGAACGGCTATAAAAGATAATTTCTGTGGATCTGCTATCTGCTAAGTATATTCAGAAAGTTATCGTTCAGACGACTTGGTCGGAGATTTTCGTAATACTCAGCTATGATTTGTACTCTGTTTACATCAGTAATGCTCATTGTTTTGTAACTCACCAACTGGGGATTCGACCGCCAACTCAAGGAGATATCTAAAGCTTTTTTTAGAGAGCTTGCAAATTAACAAATCCTGTTGGATATTGGAGAAACTGAAACTATAAAAATCTTATAACTTCCATATGATCGTAAGTATACGTAATTTTCGATAGAGCAAACGGGGTGCTTTTATGGTTTTTCAAATCCCGTTGGATCAGATATACTAGAAAAAAGCTTGGCTGCTTTCATATGTTCTTAAAATGCTCTTGATTTATAAAACGAAGTACCCACACGTATTTCTTTTAATCCTGGCGGATACTCAAAAAACTGTTAGTACCGAAAAAAGCTCGAAAGCTTTCTTAGAAAGTTCTTGATATAGAAAATAAAGTACTTTCACGGTTTTTTTTAATCCCAATGAATACTCGAAAGATTTTTATTGCAGTAAAAAGCTCGCAAGCTTCCATATGTCCTTAAAAAGTTCTTGACATAGAAAACGAAATATTTTTACGGCTTTTTTTAATTCTAATGGATACTCGAAAAAAAGTTAGTGCTGAAAAAAGCTTGCAAGCTTCTATACGATCATAGTTAGCTTCCGTGTGAAAACCCAATTAATTTTACATTTTTTTTTAATTCTAATAAATACTCGAAAAAACTCGCAACCTTCCAAAGGATCGTGAGTGGTTCACCGTAAACAAAAAAACGAAGTAGTTTTAAGGCTTTTCTAGTTCTGATGTCCCAAAAAAAGCTTAGAAGCTTTTGGTAGTAAAAACCAAAGTACTCTTACTAAGCTTATCCGGCACTGCATAGACCTATTTACATATATACCTACATGTTTGTCATGAAAATAAATACTTATTTTATGTTTAACTGTAATTGTTGTTATTGTGTTGGTGTTGAAATTGCTGTTTGGTGTTCTGTTGATTTGATTTATTGTAACAAAAGCTTTGAATGCTAAGCTTTTTCATTTTAAAGCATTTGATAATTATTTATTTATTTATATTTTTATTTAAGTATGTACTGTTATATGTTAACTTTTTAATTTGTCATTTAGTTAGTTGTTGTTGTTATTATGTAATATTATATTTAACAAAACCGCCAGTGCTTTTTGGTTGCTTGTTTGTATTCAAAAAAGCGGAAGGGAATTATTATGATTAGAATAGGTGTGTGTGTGACAACACACATTGAGTGAATCGAGCGACTGACTGGCAGCAACAGCCGAACCTCAGGGCTCGTCATCGGGCATAGGATGTATGGGATAGGAGAGGGTGTTGTAGTAAAGGATGCGTGCGATTGTTTTAAATCGTTTTGCATTTTTCTTTTGCATTTCATTGCACAATGCATTGTAGCGGCGACGGAAGGGAGTTTTTGTTTTACGAAAAAATAATTAATTTCATGCCGAAAAATTGCAAAAATAAGTTTTGCAATTATAGTTAATTTTTTGTATTTTTTTTAATATTTTTAAATTGTTTTTCAAAATTTTTAAAATTTTTTAAAATTTTTTTCAGTTTTTTTTTTAATATTTTGAATAAAAAAATTTTTTTTTTTCCAATTTTTTTTGTTAGTACACCAACGCGTTACCGTAAAATGCAAACGATTGTTGAAAAGTGTTAAGTTATATAATAGATATGTGAGAAATATATATATAAATAAAATTATGTATATATATATATATTTATTTATTACATATATAAATTAAAGTTTATATACATTATATATTGCATCAAAGTTGTTATTGTACGAACAAATAGATATATTAGTAGAAAAAAGGTTTATATTCATATATATAGAGCGCAAGAGCGAGTAAGGTGAGTGAACGAGTTGGGGGCGAGAGCGAGTGAGTGAGCGTGATTGTGAGGCACGAGTGAAACGAATTTTGGGTAAAAAATGTTTGGTGAATTTTTTTTTTCAGCGTAAAGTAAATGAATATGAATGAGGATTAAAATTTTTTGTTTCGGTTCATTTCAATGTACGAAAATGATGAAAGGAGAAGAGAAAAAAGAATGAAAGAATACAATATAAATATAAATAATTTAGTGTTGATTCATTTTCGAAAAAATTTTTATTTACAAAGAACAAAACAGACTGTTATTTACATATAATATAATACAATCATATTTTATATTGTTAATCGGCTTCAACATAACGTGAGTGAAGGTGTGAGAAGTTATTATTGGCAGCAATAAATATAGTATTTTTGAATAATGGTGTAAACACATACAAAGTACGAAAGACTAAAATACAAATGTGACAATGAAAAAATATTGACGATTGAAAAGAGAAAAGAACACTAAGTGGATGGGTACAATACATAGAAGTCGAAATGTACGTATCTGGCGAGCTGGATGTACGAAAAAGGAGGGGCAAAGAGACAATGGAGCGCTACTGAGAGGCAACAGGTGAGTGCAATTTAGAATAAAGTGCAGTTGAGGGCGGTGGTTATCATTTATTTTTTGAAATACTACTACGATGAAAATTTTATATTCGAAAATTTCGAAATTTATAGATCTACATTAAATTTTTTTACGTACGTTAGGTACTGCACATCGGAAAAAAATTTACATTCGAAAAATTCGACATTTAGAAGGTACTGAATACTCGAAAAAAATTATATTCGAAAATTTCGAAATTCATAATTTTTCATATGTGTCAGGGGTACTGAGTACTCGAAAAAAATTATATTCGAAAATTTCGATATTCAAAATTTTTTTACATGTAGTGGGAAATACTCGAAAAAAATATATTTTCGAAAATTTCGAAATTCAAAATTGTTTCATATGTATGAGGTTGGTGCTGAATACACGATAGAAAAGTACAAAAATTTGGAAGTTCAGAATTTTTTACATGTATTGGAAAGGTATTGAATACTTGAAAAACTTTATGTACGAGATTTTCGAAATTCTGAATTTGTTCATACTATGTACAAGGGATGTACCGAACATTAGATAAAAATTTACGAAGACTTCGAAATTCAGAATTTGTTTCTTGTATAAAAAAAGATCCAGAATTTTCGAAAAAAATTATATTCGAAATTCAGATTTTTCTATACGCACTTCAGAAGTACTGAATACTGAAAAAAATTTGAATTCAGTAATTTTGAAAGTTAGTTTTTTTATATGCATTAGAGAGGTACTGACTAAAAAGTTATGTTCGAAAATTTCGAAATTTAAAATATTTTGTATTTAGATTAGGGATGTACTCACGAAAAGAAAATTATACTCGAAAATTTCGAAATTCAGATTTTCTTATAAATACGTGTTTGGGAAATAATGAATATTCAAAAAAAAGTTTTTCCGGTAATTTTGAAAGACAGATTTTTTATATGTATTAGGGAGGTACTGAAACTAGAAAAAAGTTATATTCGAAAATTTCGAAATTCAGCATTTTTTGTATTTGTATTAGGGAATTACTGAAAGCACGAAAAAAATACATACAAAATTTCGAAATACAGAATTTTTCCATGTGCATTAAGGAGGTACTGAATTCGCAAAAAGAAAATTATACTCGAAAATTTCGAAATTCAGAATTTTTATAGGGGAGATACTGAATATTAAAGAAATTATCTGCTAAATTTTCCACATTCAGAAATTTTTGAGCAATTAAAGTGGTTTTGAAAATTGTTCGAAGACGCTGTCCGAGCGATTAACAAAAATCTAACCAAAATATATGAAAAAGCTATCATCTTTAAAATATAACTCACTTTTTAGTGAACCTTCATTTCAACTAAAACCAATAAATGCCACGACCTCGCGCTCTTGATCACTTCGAAAGAGTGCTTACTATAGCTTATGTTTAAATGGGGTGTATGAAACAGTTGGAGATCAAGTAATTAACATGCCAGATTACTAGTTAATACAACAAAGGAACTGAAGACATGGTAATGATATTAGAAAATTAAGCACAAAGAAAGATAACAGTATTTTACTAATGTGTATACTAAACCGCAATGACACAGTTCCTTTTCATGGTAGGTTCAAAAAGGTTGAGTGATGGAACATTTTCGCATAGGTGAAAAAACAAACTCAGGTATGATTACCGAAAAACAAAAATACGATTACACAGAAAAGGAAAATTTACAACAAAAGTGGAGACAAAGCGAAAGTTAAGTTACATGGAGTTATACTAACGTATTTCTTTACAATGTAAGATACCTGAAAATGTTGAAAATAAAAGAAAAAATACACATATAATGATTAATCAAGTTATGACAAAGCGTTGATTAATTAATTATGCATATATAAGTGGCGTGATCTTTAATGGCGCTCAGTTTATTTGGCTTATTAAAAATCAATCGCTTTATTATGGGAGGTAAATATTCAAATGAGTTTAGCAAAAACTGTGGAATATAACACCGGCTTAAAGTGAGATTCTATTAAAATAAACTGTAATTCTAGCCAAAACTTTATCAAGCATTAGTTATGGAGCTTGTTTTTGTGCAGAACTCGAGGAGAGATGGAGAGTTTTTTGGAGATTCTTTCATCTAGCTCTGGGTATTGACTTTAAAATTGAAAGATGGAGCGGCAAGGAGGTTAACTTGAAATTACTTATTCCCTAGAAGACTTAGCATCGCTCAAAAGGAACTGTTAGAACTTTACCTCAATATTTTACAGCAATGCTAGAACATAACCATAACTATTTTTATTTTGCAGAAGATTGAAAACTTTTGAAAAAAATATTAAATTTTTTTATTCCGCAGAAGGTTGAGAATCTCTTAAGAAGCAATGTCAGGATTTAATCTCTATTTTTTTATTCCACTGAAAATCGAGAATCGAGAAAGAAGTAGTGTTAGAACTTAACCTCAATTTTTTTATTCCGCAGAAGGCTGAGAACCTCTCAAGAAGCAACATTGCATGACTTAACCTCCTTTTTTTTATTCCGCAGAAAGTCATCAATTTTTCAGGAAGCAATGTTAGAACTTCACCTAATTTTGTTTATGCTGCAGAAGTTGTAGACCCTCTTAAGAGGAACTTTTCGGACATAGTCTCGAATTTCGATCGTTTTATATACCGAGAAATTAAGCATTTCTCAAAAATAAATGTGAGAATTTGAGAGATTCAAAGGTGGTCGGAAAGGTATCAATTATCTTACTAGTAAGAGAAATAAAATTCATGGTCGAAGAACCTTCGGGTGTTACAACTTCGGTTCTTGAGTTCTGGTATGTGGTCGAACAAATTATGACAAAAAAAGGGAATGAGGCGGAGCTCCTATGATAAATCGTGATTCAGAGGCGAGAACAAGAAAAATTAATTGATAATTGAATCACAAGTCCTGGCAACTTTGAAAATTATACAGTCTAACAAAAAATTAGTTGAAATTGGAATAATTTTCAAAGGGCCTTCTAAGAAGAATTACACAAATTGAGCAAAGCAGCGAGATTGAGCTACATTCAACGGAGTTTCATCTGAAAATCTCAACTCAAATATATTAAAGACACCGCGGTGCCCCTCTCCAACAACATAACCTACATATAAGCGAACCCACAAATTAAGCTCCGTCTATTATTAACTGTCATCAATTAATTTGTATTTGCACATAACTATCTCAACTAGCGGCGATGAACTCCACAGTATTGCTAATTACAATGCAGAAAGCAGCGCTAATGAATCCATAGTTATATGAACATATTGAAAATGTGGCAATGCTCTAAACTAAATCGATGAGTAAGGAATGCATGAAAGGATACGGCAATATAGTACATAGCTACGGCATGAGATACATATGATTTTAGTTAGTACTTAAGCAAATAAACATATACATATATACGCATGTATTTATGTACTACGCATATATATATATATACTGAATACATATATGTAAATACTTCAAAGAAATGACAATGATTCAATGAACAACTCAAGATTACGAGTAACAACCACTTAGCCATTATAGATATTATGGTAGGATTATATAAGTTCATATATATATTTGTTAAGTTAATTAAAATTCAGCTAATTCTGCAATTTCTAATCAATGCTGTTTGATTTTTAGCAAAACAAAATGAGTTTATAATCTTCCAATTCACACAATCACGTCTCGATTAATAAAGTCTCAATCACAACTGATCAAACATAACTGCTTTCGCAACGCTCAACTGCAAGGCAGCGTTTCACAAATTTTGCATTGATTTTGTTAATTTAGTGTTTAGTTTTGGTTTTTAAATTTTGCTTTAGCTTTAAAACTACTTTTTTGATTTTATTTAATTATTTTTTTTGATTTTTGGTTTTTCGATTTTGCACTGAACCTTGTCGGACACACGTAAAAGCAAAGCAAACATCATCAGCATTTCGGACTGTTGCTGCCGTCGCCAAGCTGCATAAGCACGCATACATATTTTTACTTGCTATATATGTACAGTCGAACGAAAAGTAATGGTACGAGTGAAATTTTTAATTAAGAAAATATTTTTGTTTCATTTACACTTGTGGCTTAAAATAAAATAAGAAATAAATATTGAAAAAAAAAATATTTTACGTTCTATCACAAACTCGAGTTTAAGTTTTGGAGTTTATAGAAAAAAGTTACATACCATGAAGTATTTATGGAATTAGTTTCCTATCTATATCAACTTTTTTTAATAAACTCCATTTCTGTTTATCTTGGAATATTAAACACTAAAATGAGCAATTAACTCGAGTTTAAGGTTTCATCTTAATGGAAAAGTAACAAGCAACAATAATGTTTTCAATAAATGAATTATATGTCAATAAACTCAAAAAGTGGTATTTGGATCGAGTTAAAGATGAAAATTTCTTTGGTAAACTCCATGCTTGTAAGAGGTTATGGATTCTAAGCCCCAATATGGGCGGAATTTATGTTATTCAGTTTGTGAAAAACTGTTAAGAGTTCCTCAAAAGTTTTCATTTGCGCAACAAGAAGTGGTGTTTATACCGAATTATTGGAAACATTTGTTTTAGTAAACTCCATAAGTGTTCTAGACACAGAAACGGACGAAAAAATCGTGTTTAGATATCAAACCTTAAAACAAATTTTATAATTTGAAAAGTATTAATACTAAAACTTTTATTTGATGAACTCCATTCTATTGCACCCGTTAATGTTAAACACTAGTATGTAAAATTAACATGAGTTTAAGGTTTTAAGCAACCATTATATCACAGATAACAGGGTTGTATAAACACAATTAATTGGTATTTGGAACGATTTAAGGGGAAAACTTTATTTAATAAACTCCTTGCTTTTGAGAAGTTTTGAGTTCTAAACTCCAATATGGATGGAATTTAAGTTTCTGAGTTTACAAAAATTTGTTAAGAGTTCCTTCATAACTCAGGAGTTTTATGTATGCAGAAAAAGTTTGCGAAATCAGCGTCGATAAGCACCAAAAAGTGGTGTTTAAACCGAGTTAAAAGAAAGCTTCGCATCAATGAACTTCAGGATTATATACAGAGTGTTCAATGCTAAAGCACAAATTTGGACAATAAGCTCGAGTTGAAGATTTTGAGTTTATAAAAATTGGCTGAAAGTCATCATGGATGATCTACGCAACCCAGGAGCAAGCAGTTTTTAAATATGAGAATAGTTTTTTCTTTCAAAATAAGATTGTAAACACAAATCTAAACGCAAAAAAAATAATGATTAAATCGGGTTAAAGGAGATACTTAATTTAATTAACTCCATATTTATAAGTAATGTTTTATGGTAAACCCTAATATGGACAGACAATAAACTTGAGTTTGAAGTACTGAGCTTATGTTAGACTGGATAGAGCGGTTTTTGGGGGTATTTGAAAAGAAGAAGTCTGAAGTTTTCAATTCTATCAAAAATTGTCTCCGCCAAAACAGTATTATATGGACTTAAACACCAAAATTTGATGTATAACTCGAGTCAAAGACAAAGTTTTACTTTTCTAACTCTATACTTGACCACAATATACTAATTTTTAAACTTGATAAGAGTATTGAGGAAGCCCTGACAGCAAAAGTTTTCAATGACATTGACTATTAATTCTAAAAAACGAGAATATATATCTATAAACAACAAAATGGGGTTCAAATCGAATTGAATGATTAATTTTAATTTGATAACTCAAGTTTGTGATAAAACAAAACATGACCATTACTTTTCGTACAAACTCGTCTACATATAAATAATTCTCTGTGTATTTGAGCACGTGCTTATGCAAAATGACTCAAATAATCTCGTATGCATTTTGACATACAAACAGTTCGCTTTTGTTGCATTTGTTGGCCTTGCTAATCCGCATGAGAATACTTACACAACATTCTCGGAATTGCTTTGCATCAATGGGTGAAGTGAAATTGAGACCCCATGTATCATTGGTCATCGGATCCTTCCAGTAAACAAAGCATTCTGATGCTTGACCAATGCGTGTGCCTGGAAGAAAGTGAGAGGGATATTTAGGATATCAAATAAATATATTATGAAAATATATGTATAGTCACTTGAAATGCAAAGTAACGTAACATCACTTTCCATAAGTTTACAAATGAAGGAAGAACGATAAAATAAAAACTACGCATATTGAAACAAAATTTGCGTTTTGGTTATGAAATGGTTATATAGTGGATATATTCGATTCATCACTATGGATGAGACTTGGGTCTATTACCATGTTCCTTAATCAAAACAAGAGGCTAAAGAGTGGCGTGAACCTGGTTGTTCGGCTTCGAAACAAGTTCGTGTCCGAAAATCGGCCAAGAAGGTTAAGGCATCAGTTTTGAATGATGCGAGAGGAATTTTGTTGTGATTTACTTGCAATCTGGTAAAAACAATTAATTCTGCATATTAATGCAAACTTTTGGATCAGTTGAAGGAACAAATTCGCGAGAAAAGACCCGGTTTGTAGAAGAAAAATATCCTTTTCATCAGGAAAATTGGCTAAAGTCCATGAAGTAAAGTTCGAATTGTTGGGGTATTCACCGTATTTACCGGATTTGGCCCCCAGCGATTTCCACTTGTTTCCAGAACTCAGAAAATGTATGCGTGGCAAACGTTTTTCATCAAATGAAGAGGTCATAACGGCTGTTGAAGCATATTTTGCAGACCTTCCGGATTCTCACTTCAGGGATGGGATCCATAGATTAGATGATCATTAATGCAAGTGTATTAATGTTCAAGGATATTATACTGAATAATAAAGTGTACTTGAATCATAAAATTGTGTTATTGAGCAACCTGTTAGTTACCTTCATAATGAGAAGAAAGTACATGGTTCTCTGATGAAACTAATAACGGTATATGATCAATGCGAAAGCGATCATGGAGAAAGTCCGCGGATTTTATATCCCACCCGCCTATAGTTTATGAAGAACCTTGCCAGAGTGTTGATTCTGCTCTAACTTTATTTCAACTGTATCGCTTCAATGGTAAGTAACTATTATGGGGATCTATCTTGACTTTGCCAATTCAAGCAACTATGAATCGGTGCTGTGGAGCAGAGTATGGAAGAAGATCCAAATGAGTCCACCCAGATTGCGAAGAAAAATTGAAGCTGAGCTCACTCACTTAACAGAAGAATTTTAGCTTTCAGGCTTACAAAATTCAACTCATGTAAGGATTGAAGCTGAACAACCATTAAGGGCGATGCACTTTCGGTAAATGGACCCTCAACGAAATGGCCACCAAGACCGATTTTCACAACAAAATTTTAAACCGCAATGAAGCTCACATTTGGTGGAATGGGTACGTTAATAAATTAAGTTGTCGCATTTGAATACATCTTTAAAAAGTCACTGTTTGATGTGCTCTATGGAAGGAGGAAACCATCGATTCATACTTGTATGTCCCCAAAAGTAAGCCGGTCATAGTGTTACAGTCGAATTTTTCTCGAAAAAGTTTTTGAAACTTGTGTTGTTGTTTGCTAAAATAAGGCCTTGGGTTTGCCATATATATGTAATGGCATCTGATATCAATTCCGACGGCCAACTGCGGCTCGATTCTCTCAGACAACTAAGACAGTTAGCATCCTACAAAGTTTTAAGTCTAACCACATGGCCGTCTATTGGGCAAAAATCAATAAGAGTTCGGTTTCAATCCGATGTAATCGGAACAAATCTACTTTCCCTTATGAATTCAACGGCCTTTGGCATTTTCGTTATGCCCAGAGACATCTAGTTGAATGAAATATCTTGATGCTATCGGTAATGAGAACATACACTTCTTGAAAAACTTTGCGTGCACACTGAGAAAGCTAGGATTGTAGCTCTGCTGTCGAAGTAAATACACACTTCTCTTAAAAAGGTTGCTACCACAATGGCAGCCACAACTTCTTGAAAAATGTTACAGTGGTCTGGTAGCCTAAAACTGTGCTCGAAGGAGAACTTCTTACAAATAACTGCAGATAACTGATAGGCAAGTCTAGAGATAGACCAAAAATATCAAACCTGCTCTACTACAACATACAAATAAATGGCGAGTTTGCATTATTTCTGCTATTTTAAAAGAATTTTTATAATTTTAGAATCAATTTTTTACTCACCTGGCTGCACAAGTCGTACGTCCAATATTTTGTCCACCTGACTATTGTATGCCGTTATATGAAATACGCATTCTGGTGAATCCTGGATGCAGGTTATATTAACAGGAACCAAATCTTCAGATACTTGCTGCCATTTAACGGTACCGGCACCGCTAGCCGAAACATGAAATACCTCAGCCCACAACCTGAATGAACTGGCGCAGGTTAACCATATTCATTGAATATTATTGCAAGCGATATTGTATATAAGCATTAAGATTTACGGATATATATTTATCATTTAAATATGCATATTCAGACAGTTGTTGTTGTTGTGTAAGTAGGAAGTACATATTTGGAAAAATGTTTGTTGTTTTTGCAATTTTCACACAAATATACAAAAAATGCGAAAACCAAGCACGAAAAGTACGTAAGGAAGACAGGACGTTGTTGTTGTTTATTGTAGTAGTTGTTGTAAGTTTGTTGGATTTGTAAATTTTGCATATTTATTTCGATTGTTTGTTGATTTTTTGACAATTATTCCACATTTTCAAATTTGTATGTAAATATTTTGTTGCAAAATTGTAAGCAGAGATTCAAGGCGAAAAATTATTTTGTGTAAATAACAATTTGAAGCAAAAATATTAATTTTCGTATTTTTAATAGTACAAAAAAAATAATTTTTTTTTATTTACATTAAAATGTTTTCGAATTTTAAATAAATATTTTTGTTTAATAGATATTTTTTTTAATATTTTTTTTTTTTCAAATAAATATATTTTTTTCAAATAAATGTAATTTTTTTAAATAAATTTCATTATTTTTTAATAAACACATTTGTTGTTATTTTTGGTTGCAATTTGTTTGTTTGTTGGTTTGTTGTTGTTGTCGATTGTTGGTGTTGATTAGTTGGTTGTGGAGAGCGGTGGACGTTGGTAGAGAATAGAGGAGACCACAGGAAAAATAAACCGGCGAAAAGGAAAGAGATAAAAGAAAGAAGGAAAATATACAAAGAAATTAATTTTGGCTTTACAATTGTTGTCATTTTTTTTTTTTTACGAAAAAGTAAAAAATTATATAACAAAATTCGAAGAATTCTTAACAATTATGTTTGTTGTAAATGTATTGGTGAAATTAAATAGTTTATTTACCTTAATAAATGTCCGTCACGTCGACGTGATGTCTGCCATGGTGAGTCCTCGTAACGGTACGCCTTGCGCATCAATGGCGCACAGGAGCAGCTCAACTTGTTACCCATGGCGCAGCTGGCACAACCACCCTGACCTCCAGCAGCTGCAATAAAGTTGTTGTTGTTATTTTTTTAATAATATTTAACAAAACACTTTAAAATATGAGTTTAATAATTTTTAAATTTTTGTGACACCCTGTGTTTGTTTTATACTTTATAATTTCTTACAATAACTGAACATTTCTTTATAGTTTTTGTAATATTCATAAATTTAACGTTTTGTTTTGATACCTACCTTTACCTGAGGCACCCCGATGTCACCACATTCCGCTTACATCTGCCTGTGAAAGCGCTTGACCGCGATTTAAGGACTGCGAACGTTGGTTGTGACGATGAGCGTGATAACGACTACCGCGCTGTAAAGAGCAAATGTCAAAATTTAGTAAATCATAGTCTATTTTGAATAATTTTATAGAGAGAGTAACAGAAAATGATTTTTTGTGTAGGATCAAGCTCTTTTTCAATACATACCAACTCTTTCATAGAGTTTAAAACTATATAAATCGTTTCTTGATTTAAATATATAATTATGTTCCAAATTTTTAAGCGATTTAACAAATAACTATCGAAATTCATTTTTCAAAAGTGAAATCTGTACAGAGGATACCTATCCATACAATAAAATCGTTTTAAACCATCACTATCATATGATCAAATTTGACCCAGACTGGTCCTTATAAACTTATCGCAAACCGAATCGATAAAAAAAATTGTTGTTTCATTCAGCCCGAATGTGATCAGATGATAACGGATGGTACACGTTGAGGTACTTTTTTCAATAGCCGTTTTTTGACAGATCACGTGTGAGACGTGTTAAGCTGTCATGCAATTTTTGTTCATTATTGTTTGGGATTCCATATTGGAAAGACTTACGCCTTAACATCGTTTACAAATCGTTCAACTTAATTACGAAATCGAAAATTACCACTCGCAGCAACTCGGACTGACGTATGGAATGACTTTTACGTCAAGGTCTTAAATTGAACCGGTACAATATCGGCCCTCCAAGCGACATCGCTTGGCTTTATGGGCTCTTGAAAAGTTCAAAGTAACTCCGACGTTTTCGAGCCAAATTTTGTTCAACGATCAGGCCCATATCTCATTTAATGGGTATTTAAACAGCGACTTCGCGTTCCGATAATTTTAATTTCAAAGACATACCATGTTCTGGAAGGCCAATGTTCCGAAATATCGATCAAATAATGAAAGTTGTCAAGTTCGACCATCATGTAAGCACCGTTTCATGTCACACGAGTTAATGCAATCGATCCATTTTTGATACGGATCGTTACTGGTAATAACAAAAGGGGTCCGTATTACGAGAACGTTAGCGAAAAACGTACGTGGTTCAGTCGGGGTGAGCAGCCGTAAGGTTAAACTGGGATTTATCATCAGATTTGAGGAATTGACAATGAATCAGATATTATGAGCAAATACTCAACGGCCAAACTTTTAATTCGGGCCTGTCAACAATTGGACCGTGCGAAGGAAACAATCCCAAAATTCCAAAACAAAATTTGTCAACTGTGACCAGTATGAGAAGAATTGTATTCTATCAGGAAATTGCTAGACTACTCGTCTCGATAGGACTCGTCAGCAGCTTCATGAGGTGGGTTGAGAGGTTTTTATGCAACCGGTCCGGATCTGGCACCAAGCGATTACTAACAGTTCATGGCTAGAGCGAATGATTTTCTGGTGAAAACATTGTCTCAAGAAAATCTTATGAAAATTTATTGCCCCATCTACCTTACGACAACAAGTTATCAAACAAACCGTGACTTGATTTGACTTAAAAGCAGATCATTCTAACTATACCAAATATAATTTTAAATCTAATGAATAAAATGCTTTTAACCTTACTAGACCTATTATAATGAAAAAATGAAAGACCACAAAAATGTCAGAGATATAATACTTTGCGAAAAGCAAATATATATCACAGCTCCACAGGTCTGGTTACATTATTCTCGCTTCCCAAGTGAGATCGTTTCAGGAAACGCCAGCGTTAAGCAAAAAATTTATGACTATAATCAACCAAATTCTGTAAAATTTTGGTCATCGTTCTCTACATCAGAAATATATTGTTCAAGTTTCTGTAGAGACCCAAAACCGTTAAGAAATTCGTATAACGTCTTTCGATAGCTCGATAAATACCTAACGAATTAAAGTTCTGTGGTCTTCCGTTTTTTCTCTGAAAGCATGATGTTTACTTGCGCGGTTAAAGCGCTTATTAAGAGGAATAAGAGTGTGATTGCTACATAAACGCTATTTTATTTCACCAAGAGTACTTTGACATTTTGGTTGCATTTTTCCCCCTCTTCTTTCTTCTTAAGTACATCACAAAAAATGATAAACACACTCTCCATCTTTATAAAAGAACTTTAAGGATATTAATAGTGGACAATGTAGGTGTATTAGTAACTACATAGTAGTGTATATAAATATAACGGAATTGAAGGAGATGCATTAAAAAAGGTAATGACAAAAAACGAGTTGAAAGCGCGCAAGGAAATAGTTAATTTATATAACAATGAAAGCTGCAGCATTTCTAACATTTCTGGTAACAATGAAAAATTACAACGACAACAACGACGACGACGTCGACGACAGGCACTTAAGCTAACAAATGACAAACCTATTTACACAGGCTTCTCATGCTCGCACAGAAAACGGGAATACAAAGGAGAACTTGCAGAGAAAAACTGCTCTCACTGCTGGCACATAATGGTTAGGGAAAAATAAAACGGTTAAAGGATGAAAAATCATTGCGCTAATGCTTGAACTTCCTTTACATTTAAATTTTTTTTAGTTCTTTAAATATATTTAGTTGGAGTAGTTGGTAACTTCATTTCAGTTTGCTGTTTACTAAGTTGTACATGAACTATTGCTAATACATAGGGTTTTCCAATAAGAGTGGTTGCTTATGAATAATTTAGGTATTTTCTTCTTCTGGAAATTACAGGTTTTGTTTTATCTATCGCACCACTCAGATGAAAATGAGCCTCATCGGAGAAGATAATTTTCTTAAAAAATGTTCAAATTGTTCCAAAGCAAAATCAACAAATTCACGACGTTTACGATGGCCTGATGGCTTCAGTTCTTGAGTAAGAACAATTTTAGACGGATGCAAGCCAAAATCCTTTCCCAAAATCCGATAGGTTGTGGTTTGAGACAGTCCCAATTCTTCAGAACCTTTTGGAATCGGCAAACTGCGGTCATCAGCAACACTTGCCTGAAAGACAGCAATATCTTCATGGAGAGATTCTTTGTCTTATTGGCACTGGAACATTATGTAAAGAAAAAGTACACTCGCAGCGAGTTGAAAATTTCAAGACAGACAAAATTTGACTGCAACTTCGAAATTCTAAGATAGTTATGAACCGAGACCAAATAATTCTTTAACTAATCCAGATATATGTATATCTAGTGCGGCCTTATCGTCATCAGAACCTTGGACAGTCGATTTTCACTTATCTAAGTGGGTTTCGATGTTCTTACTTGCTGTGGAGGTTTTCACATCCTAAAAATTTTTCAGACCCCGAAACAAGTAATAATCCGAAAGTTATAAGTTTAGAGAATATGGTTGGTGTAGCAGCACATACCATTCATTCTGCAAAAGCTCTTGGCAAACCTTCAAACTTGTATGGGTTCTAGCATTATCCTAGTGGAATACTGCATCCTTTCTTTTGAACAATTCTGTCCTCTTCTGTATGAGTGCATTACTCAATTTTTCCAGCTCATTAGCTCACTTCAGTATTAATCGTGGTATTATCGGGCAAATCTCTATATAAACTATCCCTTTAAACAAGATCGATAGTGCCTTTTTAGTGAACGTGAGTTCAGCTTTCATGATTAAACATCCCAAAATGACTGATTCAGACTGATCGACTTCACTGGGGCCCGAAATATGGATATCCCTAGTACTAGATTTCAGAGTAGAAAAATTTATCAAGCTACCTGGTTGTCTCCTGTTCAAAAAGCCACCAACCAAATCGATCATATTGTGATAGAAGGAAAACACGTCTCCAGTGTTTTAGATGTGCGCACTCTCCCAGGTCCTAACATTGACTCGAATATATATCTCGTTGCAGCCAAGATACGTAACCGCCACTGTGCATGACGAAAAGAGACCTAACTCTCTAAGTCTCTTATTATTCCCGTCCTGCGTGCAGCGGCACGGACGATGACAACATCAGATGAGTCCATGTTACGAGTTTTGGAGAGATATGTTCTGCGTAAGATTTATGGTCCTTTGTGCATTGGCAACGGCAAATATCGCAGTCGATGCAACGCTATACGAGATATACGACGACACTGACATCTGTACTTCAGCGAATTAAGATACTGCGGCTAAGCTTGCTAGGTCACTTCGTCCGAATGGAAGAAAACACTCTAGCTCTGAAAATATTCGACGTAGTACCCGTCTGGGAAAGTAGAGGAAGACCTCCACTCCGTTGGAAAGACCAGGTGGAATCTCCAATTGGCGCCAAACAGCGAAGAGAGCGAACGACGTGCGCGCTGTTGTAAACTCGGCTATAACCGCGTAAGCGGTGTCTACGCCAATTAAGAAGAACAAGTTGGCAAAACTAATCCAATGACATTTATTCCATTATATCAATTTTCTGGTATTGCAATTGAACTAGCACTATTTATCAAATATTTTGAATGCGATTAGGGTCACATATGATATGCTGATGGAAACGTCAGATGGCGCCTGAGGTTATCGCAGTTGTCAAAAGTCAGAATATGTAAAGAGAAGCCCTGATTTCGTACTCTACGGAAAATTTTAATCAGATATAATATTTCAAAAAAGATTTAGGAGATCTGAATAGGAAAAGCGTCCAAAAAGCTCATTACAGTTAGATGCAAATATAAATATTCGAGAAATAATAAAGAAGAAAATTTTAAATAATTTTCTAAAAACAAGATACTAGGTTCTCATGATTGACTAATATTTTATATTCCTTTCGATACAATAGGGTTATAACTAATATGTTTATAGCTTTTTCTAATATAAAATAAAGCTACCAAAAATTAAATCCCGTTAAATAAGATTTTCACATTCAATTAGCCGGCACCACAACTGTAATTGTCTTAATGCCAAAATTCAGCACTCAAAGTAATCTCTCACAAAAGAAATTAGTTACCAGGCCAAAGACAATAACAAACTTTACAAAGTTTAAAAAAGCACAGACACAGTGTCATGTGTGGTGCAAGTTTTCAATACCAAATGCTTACTTGAGCGTGAGATGTGTGTGCAGCAGCGCCACACTTACCAACAATAAATTATTTTCTTTGTTTAATCTCTTGAACTTATGGTGGCAATTTATAACATTAGAAGGAAAGTTCCAAACGCGGCAACCACATTATTCTTACTTTGTCAGCTGAAACAAAGACGCCAACGGATAGAATAATATAATCACTGTAGCATAGAGAGGGAACGATTAAGAGCGAGAGAGGGAAAGAGAGAGGTCCCAAGGAAGGGTGAAAGAGTGAGCTAGGGTGAAAGGGCGTAGGGTGAGCGCATGCATTCGAGAAGATTATCGATTCTATTTTCAATGTTTTTGCAGCGTTTTAAAAAGTTTATCCTAAGTGCAGTCAACGCTTCAACAGCGCTAGTTGTGAAAACAATACTAACAACAGCAGCAGCAACAACAACAACAGCAAACAATTAAACCGCAACTAAAGTGTCAACTTCAATCAAGTAGTTTGGAAAGCTTAGCAGATGCGCACAAAAACAACATTACCGAGAGTATTATGAGGGACTAAAAAGCAGCAGTGGACTGGGCGGGGCGAAGACGCACGGAAAAGTCATCAAGACATTTTATAACGGGTGATTTTTTTTGAGGTTAGGATTTTCATGCATTAGTATTTGACAGATCACGTGGGATTTCAGGACATGGTGTCAAAGGGAAAGATGCTTCAGTATGCTTTGACATTTCATCATGAATAGACTTACTAACGAGCAACGCTTGCAAATCATTGAATTTTATTACCAAAATCAGTGTTCGGTTTTTTTTTTTTTTCGGACAAATTTTGTTCAGCTCATTTCTGGTTGAATGGCTACGTAAATAAGCAAAATTGCCGCATTTGGGGTGAAGAGCAACCAGAAGCCGTTCAAGAACTGCCCATGCATCCCGAAAAATGCACTGTTTGGTGTGGTTTGTACGCTGGTGGAATCATTGGACCGTATTTTTTCAAAGATGCTGTTGGACGCAACGTTACGGTGAATGGCGATCGCTATCGTTCGATGCTAAACAAACTTTTTGTTGCCAAAAATGGAAGAACTGAACTTGGTTGACATGGTGGTTTCAACAAGATGGCGCTACATGCCACACAGCTCGCGATTCTAGGGCCATTTTGAGGGAAAACTTCGGACAACAATTCATCTCAAGAAATGGACCCGTAAGTTGGCCACCAGATCATGCGATTTAACGCCTTTAGACTATTTTTTGTGGGGCTACGTCAAGTCTAAAGTCTACAGAAATAAGCCAGCAACTATTCCAGCTTTGGAAGACAACATTTCCGAAGAAATTCGGGCTATTCCGGCCGAAATGCTCGAAAAAGTTGCCCAAAATTGGACTTTCCGAATGGACCACCTAAGACGCAGCCGCGGTCAACATTTTAATTGAAATTATCTTCAAAAAGTAAATGTCATGAACCAATCTAACGTTTCAAATAAAGAACCGATGAGATTTTGCAAATTTTATGCGTTTTTTTTTTTTTAAAAAAGTTATCAAGCTCTTAAAAAATCACCCTTTATAAGCTCCTACCAATTGTGTTAAAATGGATGAACTCGAATAAAAACTTCACTCATTTCCCGTATAGCCGAAAAATACGCCAGAGGTATTAAATTTTACTCCCGAGATGGAATGAGAGAACTCTAAAAGAACTGGGGTCAATATTGGACCATAGGCGTGGCACCGCCCACTTGTAGGTAAAATTTTATATCTCAGAACCTGCTCGTGCGATTTCAACCAAATTCGGAATGTAGTATTCTTATAACACAGTTTTCAAAAATTATCCAAATCGGGTCAGAACTACTCAAGCCCTTATGTACCGAATATGTTGCTAACAGTTGACTTTAGACCTCAAATATCGGACACTGTGTGAGATATAATAATATGTCGGTGTGTTAGAAACTGATTTTATAGGGTTCAATACTTTCCTTAGCCTCCAAATACCTAATATAAAGATTTTCGAACTTCCAAATGACTTTATGCCGCATATATCCCACAATATGTGAGTTATCTCAATAAAAATGAGAAATAATTACAATGTATCTTTGTACCTTAAGTGGATAAAATCAGGTAAAGCTTTGTCTAGCTCCTATATAACTGATATCAGAGTTTCCGAAATCAGGTTGACTTTTACTCCATGCGATGGGTAATTGTATGTGAAGAACCTTGTATGTAACTCTGGGAACATTTGTTAGTCTCTGACATTATAGTTGTATGTAGTCTTTGTTAAAATAATTAAATCAAATCAATATTCCAATCTAGTAGTTATAATGATTTCTGTTATTCTAACAAGTTTTACGCCGAATATATCAGTCAGTGCGTATTATTTATATATAAAATTGCTTAAAAAGTTTAACTAAATGAAGATGACGAAGAACAAAAAGAGAACAAAATCTAAAATCAAAATAGCAATTTATTACAAAAACCATAAAAAATTTAATTTAATTTGTTTTCTATCGAATAATCGATTTTGTTGGCAATAAAAAACGGTTTCTATAATAAACAAGTCTCCAGCGTACAATTAACTGAACTCTTTAAGTACTTCTCTAAGATTTATAGCAAATTGCAATAAGATTATGTTACACTGGACACCAATTTCCAATAATAGAAAATTAGAAATTAAAATCGCGCAGGTGAAAACTAAATTAGAATGACTACCAATGCCATTTTGATTAAAATAAAGTCATATTTATAATTTGGCAAGTCATTAGAGACGCACGTGCAACAAAATCAACGGTGAACTGACTCGCAGCCACTCAAAAATAACAACAAACGCAGAACTAAAATCGATATTGGGCTTTAGAGTAGTATACATGTGTATGTGCACGTATTTATGAATGTATTTGTGTGCTTATGTATACATTTTAAGCGCACTTCATTGAATTCCAAAAAAAAAAACATCATAATAACCGCAAAATCTAATAAAATGCGGCGCGACAAATGTCCTACCCCAGTTCGAATGCAACACAAAGCAAGGTATACATACACACACATATAATACACATAAATATATACATATGTATATATATTTAAGTAGATATGTATGCACGTATTTGCACCCCGAAAATTGTTGTTGTTAACATCTGAAGTTGGAAAATTCGCCGTGTGTGACGTACACATCAATAAAAGCGAATATGCATGAAAATGGAAATGAAAATTCTCTCGACAGTATTTTTCTCGGAATTTTACACACACACACACAAACACAACCGCACACCAGCATATGGACGAAAGCATTGAAATACAAACACGAAAGGATGCCACCCTTTGTTGGCTATTTTTAGCAACGCAGCGAAGTCACAGCAGAGCGCTGCGAGCTTGACAAGCAACAGTGGCTGCAGAGGAAGAAAATACGAAAATGCTAAAACGCAATAAACGCATGTAACAAGCGGCAGGATATCAAAGGATATACAGCATGTCTTCAGAGATGCAACTAACGGGTATCTTTATTTACATAACACTAACTGTGTGTGTGAATATACTAAGTGTAAACACTATATGTAGACATATGAAGATTTATAGTATATGTAAATATGGAAGTTTCTGCAATAAATTCAAAAAAATTGTTTTGGTTAACAGCCACCTGGCAATGCTTAATATATTTATATATGTAATATTTTCAACTTCCAGGCATACCAGTAGTATTTTTACTTGCTTTAGCGTCATGAAAGCATTTCCATTTACGGTTTTCTCTTTTCATATAATTTTAATAATAATCATTTATTTTATTTTTTAAGGAGGTCTGCCAGTGGTTGAGAAATTAAAAAAAAAATTAAAAATTTCTTTATTCGTAATAAAATAGTTTAGATATTCAAAAATATCTCCCTTAAAGGATTTTGCAAAATTCAAATTATTTCCGAAGTCATAGCCGTGTTTGGTCGCGACAACAGCCTAATTTGGTTAATGTTGTGGGAATAAAGCGCGTCATTTCTACTCGTACACTTGCACCAAAATATCTGAACCTTTTGCAAAAACACCGTCGCATAGAGTGCTTGTTTACATAGTTGAGGACTCTATATTCATCAAAAGCATCATTACTGATGGCAGGATCTGAGTTTATGAAAAGTTCGTCAAATCCGTCCAAAAATCTATCAAAAGGTGCTTCAAGAATGAGCTGATATCGTAAAACTCAAAATTCACAGAAGTCACTGAAGACCATACCTCCCAAGGTTAAACGCTAGCATACAGGAGAATATAAAGGTTATTAAAAATACGTGCAAAAGAAGTTTTATTGCCAGTCCGGGTCAAATTTGATCGGGTGATATGAAAAGTTTAAGAAAACTTTAGAAAAAATATTTGTAAGGTTTGGTTCCAATTCGTCAAAGAAAAATGTTAACATAACCTTGGTTTTTGACTTGCTTTGACGTTTTTCGGCTTCGGCTCACCTTTGGCATAATATTCAACCGATTATAAAATAGGCATTGTCCCGCCCACTAAGAGGTGTGATGTACACATTCATACATATAAACCAAATTCGCTTAAGACAAATCTTTAAAGAACCCCTATCGAGAGTGTGAAAATAAGCATATAACGGTGCTGTTAAAAACTACTAATATCGCGACAAATCAATAAGCTAAAACTTCAGAGACATTAAATTTTCCCATCGAGATACTATTAGTTAGCTTTATAAAAGCAAGCGTCTAAATAAAACAATGGACCTGGCGCCGTCCTCTTTTATGAAAAATCACATGTCTCGCAACCTGTTCGACCCATTTCAAAAAGGGTCGGCGGATGATATTATTTTAACATTTCTATGACACAATGTGAAAAAGGGCGAAATCGGGCGACAACAACGCCTACTTTCTATATAGCACAATTTTAAATTCATTTTGATTCTTCTTCTTTGTAGTATATAAATCAAGAAATAATTAATATAACGGAATACAAGTTTGCAATAATAATTCCTTTAGAGTATGTCATCTTATGACCAATAATTTTCCAAATTGACCCAAAATTGCTCAAGCGTTTAGATATCGAATATGGGAACCCCAGTGCAAAGGTTGACTTTTTACAGAAAATATCGCTCAATGTGTGAGATATGTATTTGAAATTCCGAAAAAACTCTTCCCTGATAATAGTAAGTTTGTGTGACAAAAATGTGTTGAATCGGGCCAATACTTCCCTTAGCCCCCATATACCTAACATAAAGTTTTTTTAACTTCTTGGCTTTATAAAGCATATTTTGGCAATAAGGTTAGTTGTCTTAATAAAATTGAGATGACGTATTTTACTATTAACAATGTATCTTTGTACCTCAGAAAGATAAAATCGGGCGAAAACTTGACCTAGCTCCCATATAACTAATATCAGGATTTTCGAACATTACACGCTGACTTTACTCCATTTTAGGTGAGAAACTTAACTGAACGCTAATACCAAAAATATGTGAAATTGATCTACGAATTACCCAAATTCCTATGTAGTACTTGAAAGAAAATGATTTTCGTTACTCTAACAAACCTTATGCGAAATATGTCGGTCAGTGTATGAGGTATATGTTTATATTAGGTTATCAAATATCTCCCTTCCGCCTTTTTGTCTTTTGAATTTCGCGGCTATGTATAAAGCGCTACAGAGTTCGTATCTGGCAATACTATACATACATCTTTGGAAGGTCTTGACATAACCTACAAAATGATGCTATGCATGATTAGTTTGGATATTGCGTTCAAGAGTTATAGACGTGTAAACATGGAGTTCACTAACGCCGAAATTCGCGTTATCTTAAAGTTTTCCTTTGTTAAAGGCAAATCCGCTAGAGAAACGTTCCGTGAGATTATGGTGTTTTGGGGGATGGTACTCTATCACTTCGAACTGAGGATAAACCAGCCGGCGGAAGACCTGTGATGACGAATACTCATCAAATCACGGAGAACATCGGGTTAGACCGGCATGTGGCATCTCGTGACCTTGTCCAGAAGTTGGGAGTTAGTCGCCAAACCATTTTAAACCGTCTGCAGAAGGCCAGTTACACAAAAAAGTTTGATGTTTAGGTACCGCATGATTTGACACAAAAAAACCTTCTGGACCGAATCAACGCCTGCGATATGCTGCTGAAGCGGAACGAACTCGACCCATTTTTGAAGCGAATGGTGACTGGCAAAGAAAAATGGATCATATACGACAATATCAAGTGAAAACCTAGCTTTGATTTTTGCAAATTGCAAGAGTACAAAAGGTTCAGTTGAACCCAAACTTTGCACTGTTTACTTGTTTCTTTATCTGCTTAAGTATGATATGCTTTGTTAGTGTTAGCGAATATTTCAGTTATAGGTAAAGCGAAGATACCCGCATATGGTCAGTTAACAAACACTACAGTTACGTAATTTGCATCTCTTCTTTGCACAAAAACAAAAGTACAGGAATGTGCAGCAATACAGCCGTTACCTAATCAGCAACTACATAGTTGATAATTTAGTAAGTCGCGTTTTGTGACTTATGTTTCCAGCTTTCTAAGGTTTTTGACTTCATAAACTCGCAACTCTAATTTCATTTGTTGCCAACCAGCAGACCATGGCATGTGAGTAAATAAACTCTGCACAATATATACGTACATATATATAGGTATATATGGCAGTTATGAACTCTTGCGTTTGGTAATTTGCAGAAGAGATTACAAATGTTGAGAAAAAGACATGCACTTACATACATATAAAAATATTGGATTATATGCCAACAAATTCAAAGAAATATGATCACATATTATACTCGTAAATGATAAAACCTTTGATTTCAACAATTTTCAATACTATATCAGAAAAATATTTCTTATTGCAAAATCGAACTTTTTGTATAAAAATTTTTCCAGCAAAACACAAATAAACAAAAATACATAAATTCTCATGACGACAGAAATAGTTTAGGGCGCCCTAACTAAGGTGTCGACATAGCAATTATGCTCAGACATTGTTTTTGTATGTGTCTATCCTATATATTTATGCATGTAAATACGTAATTTATTAGCTGCGTCTTATTTTCCATGAAAAGCGTTCGCTACTGGGACGACTGGGTGACTTGGTGATTTCTAATAATAATTTATACGACTGATGTGAAATCTAGACGCGGGTCCAGAAAGCTATTTGTGTAGCCTATTAGCCTGTTGGCATCTGTGTGGCGGGAAACATGTGAGTAAACAAAATGTTTATGGCCAAAAACAATATGAGAAACATTGTGCAAGTCTTCGGTAATGCGAAGCATAAATTGATGGATTTGGGTGAACGACCAAAAATATGTCGATATATTTGTATGATATTTAGTTCGTATGGAATTTTCAACAAAACAGAGGTAATTATGAAATGCTGAAACTAAAAACAAAAAGGAAGATATACAAACTATCGCAATTTGATATTTTTTTGGAAATAATTTCTTTAGAATGAAATTTTTTTAGTTCTAAATTCGTTCTTATAGATAAATGGAGAAGCTTATGCCCACAAATGTTGAGATTAAAAGGATTACAACGTTTTTTGAGAGATAAATGTGTACGAAAAAATTAAGTCAAGGATTATTACCAAACTTTTTTATTTTCTAAAAACAAACATTTCAATAAAAACACACACAAAGTTTCTCTGATCAGCAAAACATATTTGGTATGTAGGTAGGGGAAGTATATACTCTCTAATTAAAGCCAGTTAGTGTCTTTTATGCTCCTAAAACATTCAAAACACGATGCTGGCATTTATGCATGTAATTCAAAGCCCACTTTGATAAGCAACGAACAAAAATCGATTCAGAAAAACGAACGATAAGGAGATTAGAATAGGTAAAACCATCTGTGAAGTCTTTTCAGGGCCGCAGAGAGAAATCCAGGGCCTGTGGATGATTGTAGAAAATTTTGGGAGAAAAACGAAGCTGTCTAAGAACTCCAGATCTTGTATTATCTTCTCTCCACCACTTCCTTCCCTCTCCTTTAGCAAGTAATATAAAAGGTCAACCTTAAGATGGTTCAAAAGTAGATTATGGTGTGGGGGCCAGAATTTATTGTTCGGAGCTGGATATCAGGCGACCACTCAAGCTTTTGGAATACTGCAGTATCTTCCAGACGACAGTTTTTGCATTCAGGAAAGCAAACAGTGGAGATGGCTAACAACACGGGAAACAACAGAAAAAAGATAAATATTGCGTTGGTAGTCTGATGGCAATCTAGGCAATAATCTCACATCGAATTACGTCAGAGAATGTCCTTAGAAGCAGGGAGGTCAGTTATGGCGGCTGTGAAATAGCTGATGAGATTGCCAAAGTGCCTATTGAACAAGTACATTCCATACGGGAGTCAATAAAATGATATACAATGAAAGTTTTGTAAGGATTAACAAGCTAATCAGAGCGAGATGGATAACCTTAAGTATACGAAGGATCCTCAAGATCTTATGTAAGATCCCCATAAGAAAACTTGCACGGTTTTTACTCACACCGTCAGAAAAGACTGCCGGCGTCACATGCAAGCCGGATAGGCAAAAATAAGCAAAATACGCGCAGAAAATACAGAGAAGTAAACATGAGAGAGACGCTGGAACACCTCCTATTCTTTTGCCCAACACTAACTAAACGTTTGCAAAAAGCGTTGTCGTCCTGTATGATGAACACTTTACTTCAAATTAAGCAGAACCTCCATCTAGTTTTATTAAGGACCAGTAGGTCTGTGTAGGACGTGATAGCTTAACCTAACCTAACCTAAAATCGCTGCTCGGACGACAATATTAAAATTCGCCAAACTCAAATAGAGTTTCAGTCACTATTACTACTCAGAAGTCCTATTAGAACAGGCCTTGCCTCATGCGAGTCGTCTCTATACCTTTATTGATGTCGATAGCATCGATAAGGTAATTAAGTCCCGTGTTGGACTTGTACTAAAAGAGCTAACGAGGTCGAGTAGAAATCGAAAAATATATGCTTGACAACGTCGTTGGAAATCCTACATTCATAAAACGCATCATATACTGACGAGACATGGATTTATGAATACGCCGTCGAGACTGTTCAACAATCTACCGAATGGCGCACAAAATGTTAATTGAAAAGGACAAAATTCGCTACAGCACTGACGGCCATCCCGACGCCAGCCGAAGCTGATAAAAAGTCTTTAAAAAATTGGATTAAGCTTTGGCATCCTTGCATTGGCATTAATTTTGACGGGTCGATAACAAAGATTTGTTTTAAAATATATGAACATCTAGTTTCTGTTTGTCAGTCTGTTTGTGATCAATTTGTTCAGATGGAATAATGATGATATTAAATAAAAGAAAAATAATGAACCTAATAATTCAAATTAATATATTTTTTATTGTTTTGGTTGCATATACTCACAGAAGCACTCTAATAAATTGACAGCTGATTTACAGCAGATCAAAATTTACAAAGCTTGATTTTCACAAATAAAAAAAAAAATATTTTTTTTTATAAGATTGTATAAGATACGTATATATGTATATACTCATAAACAACTTTTTATATTACACAAAAAACGAATAAATATAAATTTCCACGCTCAAACAAAAATAACAAATAAATAAACGCTATTTGCACTTCACACCCGACTCGCTTTGACGGATGCAAAAAATTGGCTATTTCGCACTTGTTGCAGCTAGACGCTAATTTTTTGTTTGCACCATATTTATTTTTAATATTTTTTCACAACACATGTGCACACACATACACACAAATATGTATAAGTTTGGCAACGAATCATATTCGTCACTTTCACAACTCACAAATGCAATGAAATCACTTTTGAATCAAGAGCCCACACTATGCGCAGCTTCCGAAAATAAACGTAAATTATGCTGTGACAAAAACAACAGATGCACAAAAAATCAACGGATGCAACAAAAACACAGCGTGAACTACGCGATAACGTCAGCTGGTTGCGGCGGCCAAGCTATTACCGCTAAAACGATGAAAAACGCGCGACACGCGACGTGCAACTGAAGCTGCCACACAAAATCTTGTCGGCGCGCTGAATGGGACCGGCCGGCCCACTCGAGAAGGTGTGAGTACGAGTACGAGTATGCAAATGTGACTAGAACTGTTGTGTGGTCGTGTCGTGAGGTCTCTTAGTGATAATGCAGCGCTGCTGTAGTCGTCACAGATGCAAGGTGTTCGTTCATTGCCGCTCATTGCTACGAACATTTCAATTCACAGCTGAGTAGCGCCCACACCTGCACAGCGCTGCGCTGCGCTCTCGTTCAACACTTCGCGCCGCTGTTAGCGCACTCTATGCGCCTAGTCAAGTGCTTGTTGCTGCTTTTGGCTTAAGAACTGCTTCGTTTTTAACTGATTGCCCAAGATCGCAGAGAGCGCGCTCTCTGGCGCCGTTACTCTGCATATGGTTGTAGCTTTTGTGTTGCGATAAAAGCAATTAAAGAAGTCTGAGTGATTCGTATTTGGATTAATATTTTGTCTTGTGTATTGCATTTATAGTACCGTTAGAATTTATTTAGGGCCCGCATGCACATGGCATTGCAGTCACCCGGTCTGCCCACGCTCCTTTGCTATTTTTAACATATTCTCAGCGGCTTTTGAGTTGTTTGCTTGAAGTGCTTTTTTATGGCCCTCAGGAAATAGAAAATAATTCAATTTGGTTGAGGAAGAAAGAATTGAATTTCAGAAAATATATCTTTTTGATAATTTTGTCTTTTTAATTGATGTTAACTTATGGAATACAATTTTTAAAATGATTTGCTGCTGTCTTTGGTTTCTCTTATTCCATTACGTACAACCTTAGCTATCCAGTAGGAAATAATTGATGGTTAATATCAAAATAAGTGTTTTTTCATAATTTATCAGTTAAAATTGTATATTATCTCCTACGTTAGACTATCTTCTTAAAACAACAAGAAGATCCGAAGTTTTCGGGCCAAATTTTGGTCCGCATTGCCGCATTTGGGATGAAGAGCAATCTGAAGAGATTCAACAGCTGTCATTTCATCCAGAAAAAATCACCAATTCATATTTCTTCAATAACGATGCCGGTGAGAACGGCTATTTGATGCCTGAAATTGAAGCTCGTAATCTTGGCGACATTAGGTCTTAACAAGACGGTGCCACTTCCATACATCGCATCAATCAATAGATATATTGAGCAGATAATTTCACGTGACAATTGGCTACCAAGGTCGTGTGATGTCACACTATTAAGAATTTGACCTCTGGGTCGTTGCAGACAATTTGGATGCGATTCTGGTCTTGGAGCAAGACATCACGCGTTCTATTCTCTAATTACCAGTGGAAAGCTCGAACGAGTCATCGAAAATTGGACTCAACGGCTGGACCATCTGAGGCGAAGCCGCGGCCAACATTTGAAAGAGACAATCTTCAAAAGATACATGCCAAAAAATGTTCTTTCGAATGAAAATAAACACTCGCCATTAAATTTGAAGTTTCTGTGTTTTTTCTTTAAAAAAGTAGGGAACCTCGAAAGATCTCCATTTATAAAATATTCGAAATAATTATTTTAAGATGTGCCCGGTACCATACATGAAAATTTATTTCAATACTTTTTCTTTTGGTCTTTTCTACCTAATATATCATCATTTTCTGGCAGCATCTGCATTCCAGAACTCTATCGCCCCAGTATTATTGCTGATGAAAACCCACATCGCCTAATTAGGATTTTATCGATAAATTTTCATGAGGCAGGAATGAAATTACATGGTCTACAAACAAAAATTCCAAATAATGTCTATGAAGCTTAGAAAAGTCTTCAGTAAAAGTTTCCATTCAAAACAGGTTAACCAACTGGCCATCCGTGTTCCGAGACAGCAACTTAACAGTTGGCATTATTGAGGGTAAACGTCATCTTTGTAGCGCTTGGACTATATAGCGCAATTTAAGTTATTTTTTAGTGTTAATTAATACAGGGTGTCCCAAAATTAAGGAAAGATTTCCATTTATTACCAGTAATATAGTTGCCACCAAGAAACAAGTTGTCGCAATCGTTACTGAGTTCTGGGACTCGTTTAACTAGTGTCGATCATACAGGGCTATCACCGCAGATCAGCTTTTGGAACGAATTCATATTTCTGAGAGTATTTGACGTAGTACTCGCGGGGAAAGCAGAGGAAGACCTCTACTCCGTTAGAAAGACCAGGTGGAGAAGAACGGGCTACACTTGGAATCTTCAATTGGCGCCATACAGTGAAAAGAAAGAACGACTGGCGCTTTTGTAAACTCTGCTATAACAGCGAGAGCGATGTCCACTCCAATAAAGAAAAAGAAGAAGAAAATGAAATATTACATTAGATGGCATGGCTATGATGGCTGACACATGATGTCCGGATCAAAAAATCTGAAAATATCTCTATAAAGACTGCAGGTGGTAAACTCCACGACAGCTACAGTTAACTAGTAAATAAGCTGGAGTATAGTTAAAAAGCAATTTCTGACAAACTTTACAGCTAATCGCATAGCTTTCTGCATCCCAAAAGTATGACCAGAATGCTTTGTTTTAAATTTCATTCCCATTACTCAATAAATATAATCAAATTTTCGTCCACCCGTCAAGGCTAACTGTCAGATTATTGGCGACAAAAAGTGTTTGAAACTTCTTCTAGCATTTTAATCACCGTTATAAATTTGACAACCGCTGACTTTCGGCTGTCAACGAATTTGTTGAAAAATGCGCTATGAAATCTTAAGGTGAAGCAACAGTGGCGCAAGATGACTTAAGATGGAGCCGTGTTGGCAGCCATCTTTAATTACAAGACAACGAGCACCGAACCAAGCGACGAACTGCCGTGATACTTATGTGCATGCTACAACAATAGCAACAATTACAATAACAAGTGGAAGAAAAGTGAAAAATTACACAACTGCAGCAGGATACGAGGCCAAGGCACATAACGAAGCAACGGACAAGGCACGTGTGCGACGAGAGTTTACGCCTAACTACGACACACACACATACACGTACGCACAGTGATAAGCACTTTGTGTAGTTAGGTGTGTTGCCATAAAAGCGGTGGCATGGCATGGCAGCAAAGTGCGGTAGTAAAATGTCAGTTTAATGTCACGAACTGCCAACTTGAAGCGGAGCAAGCGGCACTTCAATGTTTTGGCGCGGTGTGGAGCGGGGCGCTGCCAACTTAATGCCAACGTGTAAGGGCGGCCAAACTAGCAGCGCAACGGAACAAGGGAATAACCTTGCGCCGCTGGCGAAAAGTCGACAAGGCTAGCGCTGGTTGGTGAGTATGGGCGACTTTAGAAGGATGTGTGTGTGTGTAGATATATATATGTATGTATATATATGTATATGTATTTGGCGAACTAGTAAATTGCGGCGCAGTTAAATGCTGAAGTGCAAAAAGCTCCAAACGCAAAGAGAATATGATGACTGGAGCGTGGCGCGGCCATCAATGCAACGGCCACGGCTACGGCTATGGCTGCGGCAAACCGGGTAAGCCACGGCGATGTCGTGTGCGAGGCAGCTGTGAAATGGAGTGAAGTGGATTGTGTCATGAATAAAATATAATTTCATAGAGTGAGTGCGCATTTTATGCCCTGTCTCCAACGCTGCCTCCGCCGTTGCCTACGCGGCTGCCATTGCCATTCTTCGTGTGACACATCAAGCGAAAGGAAGTTGATAAGCAATGTGGACACAAACACACACACAAATGTGTATGTGTGAATGTAAGTCTAAGTGTATGTTTGTATATATATATGTATGTACGTTTGTATGTGTATAAAGAGCGCTGCAGAGCTCAGGGCTGCTGTCAAATGAGCTGGTGAATTGAGACCTGAAAGCTGACAAAATGCGCTACAGGCGATGATGAACAACATCACGCCTCAATGCGATGCAAACACACAAGAACACACACACACACTCCAATATAAGTATAAACTTTCTCGAAAGTGCAGATATGTGTGTGTGTGTGTTTGCGCGTCTGTTTAAAAGCTCGAGTGGAAAAAGGCCAAGCAATTTGTCTTAAGTGCCAATTTTTGATCCAGCTTCGCGTCAAGCACAACAACAGCAATAACGGCGATAAGTGAAAGTATGCAATAAATGTGTAAGTACGTGCACATATACGCTAGATCCCTCCCTCTCTCTCTCTCTGTATGTGTGAATGACTGACGCTAGTGAAAGGGTTGTTGGGCTTCAGCGCCATTTGTTAGCTTTATTGGCGATAATTTTCGTGCGTGGGCGAAGGTCTCGTTATCCTAGAAAGCTGCAGGAATGTACCACGTATGCACGCACGTGTGTGTATGCACCGTTATGTACTTAAGTATGCATAAATATGTGCTTGAGCAACTTAATAGAAATGCTAAAAGTGAAGTTTATTGGCGCAAGCCATCGAAATGAAGTTTAAATATTCACTACATGCACACATGCGCAGAAGTATGTGAAGAAATTAAGAAAATTAGTTTGTAGCAAGCTGAAAGTAGTAAATCAAAAAAAAATATAAAACAAAGATTGAGATGGTATAAGCATTTAGACCTACTTTAAAACAGCACAATCGATTCTGACGAAGTTTGAAGGGCATGCTGCAGTAGTGGATAGTAAGAATAACGGGTGTTCGCAGAATAGAACAGTAGTAGTAAATAATTTTTGAAAACAAAACAATCGTGGTATATTGAAACCGAACGGAAACGAAAGATAAAATAACAAGCATTAAGGAGAAAAGAATTTATGAAGGATCTGAGGTCGGGAAAAGAAAGGAGAGGGGCGTTGTTGAGTTTGTAAGGGTTGAAAACGGTTTAGCTGGATAATCCTGCAAAACTACGGATCCTATAGAAAGTTACATGGCAATGTTGTAGGCAATGAAACGATCTACAACTTTTGTAAGATACATTTATTCAGACATTTTGGAGCTCAAAATTTATGTGAAAAATTCAAATAATCCAGTTCTTTAACAATTTTGGTGTAGCTCGAAATTTTGGATTTTTTCAAAATGTGACTAGGTTATAAGATTGCTGAAATCTCTTCTTTTTGGTGGTATGAAAAATATATGATAGATGTCGAGAAGCTACAATAACAACAGAAAGCCGAGCATACTCTTGTAGAGCCCCCAAAGGTGATCTAGTAACCGATGCCTAGAGCATACTTAAGTTATGGAGGGAACACTTCTCCACCCTACTGAATGGCAGTGATGGCGTAACACCAGGAGATGCCGGACCCGATGTGAAAGGAAAAAGCCACCGAAGATGACAAGGCCTGGCTTCACTTGGAATCACCAATTGGCACCAAACAGCAAAAAGGAAGAATGACTGGCTCGCTGCTGTAAGCTCGGCTATAACCAAGTAAGCGGAGTCTATGCCTATAAAGAAAAGGATTGTTGAAATAATTTTATCTTTCATCGCCAGTGACAATTCGATACAAAACTGGTTTTCTTCTGTGCCTTTGAAGCAAAATTTCAAAGGTGTTTTTTCGGTTTTCCATTTGTCTTTCATTCAATTCAAGTAGCACCCCTTTTCCACACCGTTAGATGTTTCCCATAGCATGCAAACGATCTGAATTTTTTTACTTTTCACAAAAAATGTCATCTTCATACAATATATATAGATTGCAATTCGGGGTCTTCAAACTTTTTTGAAACTATCCTACATACTGCTTCTGATAGAGCATGATCACCAAGTATTCGATGCGACTTTGCAGCACTTTTCTTCAAATAGAAGCCAGAAATTATTGCTTTCCGGCAATCATTCCCGGTACAGAAGTTGACTTTTAAAACACAATGAAAAAATATGATCTTGCTTGTTCAATGACTTTAAGGTTATTGAATATGTTGGACAGATGTCCTGCCATCCAAACAGAAAAAATATTAAGGCTCGTTCACAACAAATGTCTGTATCTTAGTACTCACTTTTTACCAGCATACCTAAACCTAACCTCCCAAACTTTGCCTCATTCCTCCTTGAAGTAGGTAATTTCTTCATTAAATATAGTAAACTCAAACTGAATATGCTGTAAAACCAGATGCTAAGCTTATCCACTCTCTATCTCTCTTCTCACACATCCAGTACGTTTAGTTTGCTTTAGCTTATAGGGTTCATTCCGCTCAGTAATACTAATAAGGCCACGAAAGGATCAAGCGCATACAATTTATTGGGGACAGGTAAATATAAGAGTGCAGTTTAATTAAATGAAAAATATGAAAACGAAGTAAAGTTCAAAAGCATTTTACACAACTGCAACACAAGCATGCTGAGGCATGAGTAACTGCATTTGCAACGTTTAATTTTAAATCTCACTCCACAATCTGTGCGCCATAGTAAATCTCAATTCAACCACAAAATGTTTTACAAATGAAATGCAATTTTTTATAACCTCAACGCGAATGGAAATATGAAATCAGATGCACATACAGACACACCTACAAAGATGTGTGTAGAGAGTACGACTGCATTGAGAGTCTGTGTGGCGCACACCGTGTAGCGGTTCGGTGTACTTTGACCCAGTTTCGTTCATTTTAAATCTTTTGCCTTTGTGCACTTCACTTTTTATGCGACTCTTTTCCGCCCAAAACCTAGCTAGCTGTTAGCTCCGCGCGTGCCGCGGCGTTAGCGGGAGTGGGTGCTGCAACAAACCGCCAAAGCCACAAAAGGTACGAAAGAAATATCAACTTTCGGAAAATACTACTACATGTGTACATGTGTGTCTGTAGGTGTGTTTGTGCGGAGCTACAAAACTTTTATTGCTATATTTGTGTCGAAATGATTGCGCTACATTCGGAAGGAGCGCATTATTCAGGGAATGCTGCCCCTGCACAATTCGCGAAACAACAACAAGACTTGTTCGAATCACAAGTAACAAAAAGCAAGAAAAAAATCGTAAACTTCGGCTGCATCGAAGCTGGAATACCCTTAACAAAAAAGAAATTCCCATGCAAAGACTAAATTTTGATCAAACAGTTTGTATGACAACTATATACTATAGTGATCCGATCTGAATAATTCTCTCGGGTATTATGGCATTGCCTTGGATAATAATTCATGCGAAATTGTATGAAGATATATCGTCAACTAAAAAAGTTTTCTTTACAATGCCTTTATTTTGATTGATAACTTTATATGACAGCTACATGCAATAGTGGTCCGATCTAAACAGTTTCTTGGGAAACCATACCGTTACTTTGAACAATAATCCATGTCAAGTCTCGTGAAGATATCTCGAGAAATAAAAAAGTGTTCCATACAGGAGCTTTATTTTCAACGTTCAGTTTGTATGGCAGCTATATGCTATAGTAATCTGATTTCAACAATTTCTTTAAATATTGCACCATTGTTATAGAAAATAATTTACGCCAAATTTCGTGCATATATCTCGTCAAATGAAAAAGTTTTCCATACAAGGGCGTTCAGTTTGTATGTCAGCTATATGCTGCAGTGATTCTATATCGGTGATTTGGACATGGGAGCAGCTTGTCCAAGAGAAAAGGTTATGCGCAAAATTTCAGTTCGATATCTCAAAAACTGTGTGCCTAGTTCGTCTCCTTCGTTTTCTTACTAATTTCGTGGCAAGCTTAATATACTCTGTTCAGGGTATAAAAATAGCAATAATTTTCAGCGCAACTAGTGCTTGCAACCGATGTGATTTACCCCGCTGCATATAATGAAATTATGGCGCAACCATTTGCTTGCCATTTTTACACGATTTCGCTCCATTTAATTGCAAACTGTAAAATGGCGTGTCTTCATTATGTCGCTGTAATTGAAAGCTTCTTTCATATTTATAGTTATAGTTTGAGTAACAAAAAAGCATCTTGTACAGAAAGTTTTGTAATAAACTTTGGTATAGAGCTAGAAGTAAATCGAATATAGAAATATTTATAGGTATATAACCAAGGGAAAAACTGCAGATTCGGTATATGTATTTATATAAATAATTTTTTATTGAGCAAAAAGTTAGACTGTCCTTTAGAAATCTCTTTTTTATGTTTTGAGTTTACAGCTATGAAACCTTCGATACAAATAGAGTGTCTGAATCATATGAAACATACTATATAAAACGCCTAGCTCGTAAAACTGTAGAAACCTGGCCTCTCGTTAGCCTTAGACACAAGAGTTTCCCGCCGTCTCTTATGCTTGTTTCATTACATTTTGCCTGATGTTTTATAAACCAAAAAAGTTGGATCCAGGTTCGTACTAAAATGTTTAACGTATTTCGATTTCCAAAAAGGATTATCGTTAAGAAAACATAGCAAAAATCACGTGCCTCTCTGTGCGCTTGCCGTTTCATAAGTTCATAAATGAACAAGACCTGCATTGCTTTAATGGTGATTTTAATGAAGTTAATAGCAAATAGTTGCAGAAAACTAAATAGTTATAAAGAGATGGTGGAAGTCTTTCAAAGCTATATTTCTTCACGTTTAGTTATAGTTTCCGGAATCTGGAGACAATAACGTAATATATAACGTATCCAATATGATTTCATGTTAAGAAATTGCAATGCCTTTGCTACTGCGATTCCCTGTGCCAAAATGGAGTTTTATAACCTGATTTAGTGATTCGTTTATAAGTTTTCGGTTAATGGCGCTTTAAGGGCATGGCAGTTGGACGATAAAGCTTATCTACGAACTCGTACTTTTGTTTTTTCAAGGAACGCGCGTACCAAGTTTCATTAAGAGATCTCAATTTTTAATCAAGTTACAGCTTGCATGTACGGACGGATGGATGGACAGACAGACAGTCTCCCGATTTCGGCTCGTCTCGTCATTCTGATCATTTATATATATATCCCTATATCTATCAAATCACCCGCTTAGCTGAAGCAAATATACTCTAAAATAGTTTCCAAAGATGACTACAGTATATTGCCAGTTATTTCCAAATAAAGTCAATTATTGTATAAATTGCTGTCACTTCATTAAATACGAAATTTGATCTAAAAATTTCGAAGACTAGCATTTCACTTCACTTAATTTGATTGCCAATAATCTGCTTGTGCCTGCAATAATCTTCTCTCTTTTCATGCGATAACTGCTTTAATATTCCTTTTGTATCTCATCATCGCAGTCACACATATATTTTTTGTCGACTTTAACAAACCGTAAGTAATGTTTTATCCTTTGCAATTCTTTCGACACAATCAGCATTGCATTTCGCCAAATATCCGAGTGTTATTAGCTGTGACACTCACAGATTCAGGTGTCGTGTCGCCGGCAATGCATCTTTGTTGTCTTTGCTCTTTTGGCTCCGCCCTACACCTGCTTTCGAGTTGCTTTGCTACAATTTCAGCTGACATCCTTCCTATAAAGCTCTGAAAGTTACATTTGCAATTGCTTGTTTGAATTACCGTTATGCGGTGCTATGTAGCGCTGCTGTTGTGTCGTGTTTCTTTGCTAGTTCGCAACTTGTGCAGTCGCAGTCTCGTATGCTGTCGTTGCAGATTAGTTTTTGTGCAATGTGTCGTCCTTTTTGACACATCCATTTGGGAAGTTGCATTTACATGCATAAAATATGTTGTCTTCGGCAAACTAACTGCCATACATTTCATTATGTCCAATGCGTTGAGCAACAGTTTTATGGTAGTACAACATGCAATTACTATTGATGAATGTGAAAAGAGTTTTTTCTCTGAGTAAGATCTCGTAAAGCAGTAAACCACTGAAAAATTTAATGGAATTGTAGAAAAGTCAGCGAAATCAGTTCTTTCTTAAAGTAATGGGACTATAGTAGATGGCATAGCATTTGCCAATGTGGCCAACAATGTGCTTTTTTGTGAAAGAAAGGGAGATATCAAGGGTGGTCCAAGCAGATGTACTTTTCTCAATAGGACGAAGAGCAACCTAAAGAGATTCAAAAGCTGCCGGCTTTCATCTAGAAAAAATCAACGGTTTGGTGTGGATTGTGGCTCGGTGGAATCATCGGTTCATATTTCTTTAAAATGATGCCGGTGAGATCGTAACCGTTGAGGTCAACTATCGACCGAACTGATAACCAACTATTTCATGCCTGAAATTGAAGCTCGTGATCTCGGCGACATTTGGTTTCAACAAGACTCCGCCACTTCTCACACATCGCATCGATCAATGGAATCATTGAAAGAACACTTCGGTGAGCAGATAGTTTCACGTTTTGGGCCGGTCGTTTGGCCATTAAGATCATATAATATCACACCGTTAGACTTTTTCCTGTGAGAATATGCAAAGTCTAAAGTTTATTCGGACAATCCCGCCTTGGAGCAAAATATCACGTGTATCATTCGCCAGTTACCAGTCGAAATACTCGAATGAATCATCGTAAATTGGACTCAACGATGGACCATCTGAGAAGTAGCTGCGACAATATTTGAAAGCAATAGTCTTGAAAAAATAAATGCCAATGAATGTTCTTTCGAATGACAATAAACATTCCCTATTAAATTTGAAATTTCTCTGATTTTTCTTTAAAAAAGTAGGGAACCTTTACATAAATATAATAAACTTAGTCTTGTCCGTGTGATTTGAACCAATTCAGTTCGCGAATGAATTCACAGAAATTCCCTAAGAAAAGATAAAATTATGCGAAGGGAAATGAACAAATCAACCAGATCAATGTAAGGACTTATCCGACATGATCGAAAAAAGAAAGCATACCGTCGGTAAATTGGTCATCTTCTGACAACGCGCATAAAGCAAATTAGGTTCAACAGATATAAGCGGCTCTTCAGTGGCATGCGTTGAACGGCCGTGAAAGTATCCTTAACAGATTAATAATTTTCTTTGTCGAATAAGTTTTTTAAACAGCACGACAAAATCTACACAACAACTTCCGGAATTGTAAGAAATTGTATTCCAAGGGTTCAACGTGATCACCAGCCAGCTGATGTAATGGTTTGGTGGAGAGTCTCCGCTAAAGGCGTTATACCGCCTCACTTCTGTGAAGACGCGTTGAAACTGGAGGAAAAGTGTACCAGCAGTATGTTTTAGAAGGCGTGGTACCACCAGTTAAGCAATACTGTCTGCTTCCGAGAACATTGTACCTTCCAGCAAAAATCTGCTGCAGCACATAACCCGTCCAGCAATAGCTTAAAATCACTATTCCTGGTTTTGTTACTGCAGATGATTAGTCATCTGGAAGTGCAGATCTGAATCCTTTGAACTACACTTTGTGATCAGAGTTGGCGACCGGATTTGTCTAATATCCAACAGCTCGAAAATTGCAATAAAAACTATGCTCTTGATGAATAAAGGAGATCCATTAAACTTTGTGTGTGGAATTAAATTTATAGTGCCAAAACGTTGAGAAAGTTGGAAAAAGGCTTGGGTGATAATTGTTGGTCGCGAACAAGTGTGTTTTATTGATAAAAATAATTGAAAAACATCCAAGAACCCGTTAACGACGAACCACGTCCAGGACGATAATTAACATTAACTGATGATCCATACATCAATAAAAAAAAAGAATTGGTGTTTGAGAACGGACGATTAACAGTCAGAGATCTTACTGGCATCGTTGCAATATCGGAAGGATCAGTGAAAACTAGTTTGAAAGATCATTTGGGCCTAAGAAAAGTGAAAGCAATGTTTTCCAACTATCAGGATGTCATGAAACGTATTATTACTGGCAACGAGTCTTAGATCTATGCTTTCGAAATGCCATGCCAAAGCAGGTCAAAATTTAAGGCTATGTTGACAGTTTTCTCGATTATCGATGTGTGGTGCACTCCGAGTGCTTCAGACCGGCCAAACTATCAACAAGGAATGCCATTTCAATGTTATAGGTCGCTTGCGCGAAGCTATTCGTAAAAAGAGGCCGGAATAATGAGTCGAAAACTACCGTCCTTCGCCTGACTAAACTCCGTATGACTTCTGCCTTTTCAGCAAACTCAAACGACCGCTTCGAGAAACCGTTTTGAGTCAACTGAAGACATTAAATTGAAATTGAGTTTAACAACTGTTTCGAGGATTGGAAAAAATGTTGGAATTTTGGAGTTAGAAGTCCGGAATCACTGCAGCAGTGGAGGAACTTCTTTCTTAGCGCCGTCAAAGATCTCGGAAAACTGAAAAGATATTTATTTTTTTTTAATTTCACTTAGTATTGCTAAAATGTATGTGTATGAAAATACCCTTGAAGTTTTTCACACCGAAGAGAAAGCACAAGGTTTTCAGTGAATTTGGTTTGTAGAGGTGTGACTGTATTTTCAATTTATAATCATATTTCACCACATTATATGACTTCCGGTTTTTAATTGTAGCATTCTCATAACGCATTTTGAGTAAAAGAAAAATGGATCAGCCTAAAAGCATGCTACAGTACAGTAAAATCTATCAAATTAAATATTCCAAAAATGCCATTTTAATATTTAAAACAATTTTTCTTGAAATTCGCTCAATTATATACGCAAAATTCTTAACACATTTCATTATTGCTTATATGCTCCTATAACTTGATTTACCTCTACGTGACCCCAACCGTCCGCATTCATTTTCGCGGCTGCTTCGACACTTTCTTTAGCGCCCATCTTGTTGTTATATTAGCTTTGCTTACGCACTGAAGATTACACTAAGGTGCGAGCCTTGTAGATTTTGTCAAATATAGTCTTTGGAAGTTGTTCACGAATTTTTTAATTTTTTTTTTGGAATTTGGTTAGTTTTGAAGATTTATATACGCAATTGGAGACGCCGAACTGCTTGAGAAACGATATGTTAAGCTTTCAAAATAGAATTTGTTAAACCACTCAAAGAAATGCTGCGTAGGCTTTGTTTACTATTATATTATTTGGGTTTATGCCACTCCTTTTGCACTCTTCACACGTCAAAAACAATTCAAAATTGCTGCGAACGTGTGTCACTTGGCCGTTTGTGCTGCGAAATGCAAGAATCTTGCCGTTTTTTGTAATTCTTTTTCAGCTGTGTGTGTGTGCGTGTGTCGCAGGTGCAGCTCGCTTTGTCACTTTGTCCTACTCAGCTGTCAGATTTTGTTTATTTTGATACCATTTTCGCTTACAGTTATATCTGTGGCGTGCGTGTGTATGTGTGAAATTATTCATTCACTTTAAGTGTTCCACATTGATGCTGCTTCTTCGTTAAATTTTCATTTTAATTTTCGTTTTAGTTGGAAAACGCTGACGCTGCTCCAGCAACTTTCTCTTTCGCTGCTCCACGTGCGCTCTTTAATGTGGCGCGCTCTTTTGCCTCGTTGTGTGTGTGTTAGTGTTGCTGCTTGTCGTATTGTTGCTCTTTAGGGTTTTCGTTAAGTTTCTTTGATTGTTAAATTTGTTGTTGCTTTCGCTGCTGCTGCGCTATTTTCCAGCGCGACTGCGACAGCTGAAGATTTTTGGGTGTTTTCAATGTTTTGTAATTTGGTTCTTACGATTTTCGATTTGTTTATGATTTTTTGAGGGAGTTTCGGTTCGAATTTTTTTGTTTTCTCAAAACATCTACAATTTCAAAACTTTTTTGAACTAAAAAATTAAATTTTTTAAATTTTTTACGCTTCGAAAACTAATTTTTTGCTCTCAAAACTTATTTTTTTGTTTCCAAAAATTTTTTTTTTGCTCTCAAAACTTATTTATTTACTCTCAAACATTACTTTTTTGCTCACAAAATTTTTTTCTCAATGCTCCACTTTACAAATACTCGGTATATCTTCTTTTCGTGCTTCTTTCAGATTTTGTTTGTAACTTTTAGACAACACACTTGTCAAATTCTTGCCTGAAATTTCACTTTTCACCAACTCTTTTATTTGCTGCTTGTCTCGCACGCGTTTCCACTCTTCGATTATCACTTTCTAACTAAAATAATGCTTTCTTTTTGTCGCTTGCACCGAAAGACTTCTGTAACGAGAAAAGTCAAGCACACACAACCAGACCAATACGCAACACTGTTGTATGCCGTTACACGAAAATACGACGAATGCGAAAACTTTAACGACTGCCTTTGAATAATATATATACGCAGCTATTTTTTACACTTCTGCACGTCTTTCGATTTATTTTCACATATTATATGCAATTTTCACTGCGTAAAATTCGAAAATATTAGCTGCGCCACGAAGTATGCAAATATTTTGCGTTTAAAAGAGGTAAGTGTGCTTTAGAGTTGTATTTTTAGCATACCAACAGGCGTATACAGCTGGCCAAAGCGTGGAAAATGTTTCGAAAATTATTGTGCGAGCAAAAATTTTGAAGAATACACGAAGTAAACAGTTTACGATTTAGGTTAGCCTACTTTTTGGCCTTTAATTAATATTTGTAGTATACTTTGGGGCGCTTTTCATAAAGTAGACACTTTTTGTTGAACATTAGTCAAAATTTATGTGCTTTTTTAGTAACTGCAGCATACTTTAAGGCGCACACGTAGACATTTCACGAAATTAGCACTTTCTTCAACATCCTTAGTCTACTTTTAGGCGTAACACAGTATTTTGCAGCAAATTTGCGCCCAGCCCTACAAAAATACACAGCTCACACAATTTTCTTTTACAACGAACTTCTTTTAAAAGGCAACAAAAGCAATTTTCTCACAATTCTCACTTGTTTTTGTTAAAATTAACAACTTTTACGCGCTTCCAACACACTTTTCTATTATTGTATGCACTTTTATTATACAACTACTCACTTTCTGCACAATAGCGCTGAGAAGTATGCAATAATATGTGTTTTTTTTTCTTGTGTCTTTTATCTGCTGTATAATTCCACGTAGCTAGCAGCAGCTCTCTACTCCCGCTAGTAAGCACGACGGCTATACGACAAATGCGCACGTTGAGCGTTTCAACGAACGTTAAAGCAGATTCGGCGGATGCGGCCACCACTTTTACTTGCACACACACACACTCAGACACAAATACACGGACGCGCTCAGCAGCTCATCGTCTGACAGTCAGCATCCCTGTAGCGCGCACACATGCTTATGCATGGATAACTGTTAAATTTTACACCGATGTTGTGATACTTTCGCTGCTGCACTGTTGCTGCTGCTGACGACGACAACGACAACGACGACGACGTCAGCTGTGCGCTGTTAATGTCGGCGCACAGTTGGGGAGGATTTACTGCTGTTGGCGCAGTCGGAGGTTGGTGTGTTGTATTTTGCTGCTGGTGATAATAATGATGATTACAATGGTGCGGATCGATACAACAATGTGACGCAGTGCATGTAGCGAAGTGTTGTGTGTTGGATTTAAGAGTATATTTTGTTTTCGCGTTTTATCCAATGATGTTTTGGAATGTTTTTGTTTTTAAAATTGTTTTATTTTTTAAATTAATTTTTTTTTTTTAATTTTTTAAGTTTTGTTCTCTTTTCTTTTTTAATATTTAGTTTTATTTTTTTTTAATTTTTTTATTTCTTTGCTGATGCTGTGAAATGAATTTGTTTGAAAAAAAGTATTTATTAAAAATTTTCTTAATTATTGTTTTTTTGTGGAACTTTTATGTCTTTATATTTTATGTTTTATATTTTTTATTATTTTGTTGATTAAAATTTTTAATTTTTTATTTTTTGCAGTAATGATGATGATCCAGAGTTATTTAAAAAAAATATTTTTATATTTCTTGTTTTGCTAAGGAATTTTTCAATTTTATTTTTAATTCGTTATTTAATTTTGTTTAAAAAAAATCGAATTATTAAAAATTTGTTTGTTTTTTTATTATTATTTTTTTGTGGTATTTTATATTCAGTTTTATTTTTATTATTTTCTTTTATTATATACCATATTTTCCTTTGTTAATTTTCAAAATAATAATAATAGCTTTTTATAATTTTTTTTTATAAAATTTATGTATTTTTTAATAACGTTTACTGTTTTTTTAGTTTTTATGTTAAGTTATTATTTAGTTATTATTATTTTTTTAGTTTAATATTATTTTTGGTTTTATTTTATTTTCTTCAGTTTTTTGTTTAATAAAATTTAGTATTTTTTTTATTTATTTATTGTTATTTATTATTTACATTATTGTTATTTTTGTTCAATGATGTTTTGAAATGATTTTATTTAAAAAATATATATATTTAAGAAGAATTAGAATTTTTAATAAAAAAAATTATTTTTATTTACATATCATTTATTATTTTCACTGATGCTTTGAAATTATTATATTGAAGAGAAAATTTTTTATTCAAATTTTATTTTTATTTATTTTTTTGTTTTTATTTTTTACTGAATTTTAATTTTCCTTTATTTTTTTTTTGTACGATCTACTTATTATTCTTCACCCTTGCTGTTAAATCGTCAATATTTTAATTGTTTGCCATTTATGTATGTAACTATTTTTGTTTTTAAATTTTTTTCTTTAAATAAGTTTTTAGTTTTAATTATTTCGTATTTAATAAATTTCTTTTCCCACTTTTTTTGTTGTTTTTGACTTTTGCAAAATTCTTGTATTTTTTTTAATTTTATTTACTTAAATATTTTTATTAATTTAATAATTTTTGAATTGTTTCAAATACAATTATACATTATTTAGTTTTTACCTTGTTCTTATTTTATTAAATTTTTTTTATATCTCATTCTTATTTTTTCATCTTTTTAGTCATACTTTGGACTGATTTTGTTTAAGAAATTTTTCCTGTAATAAAATTTAATATTTTTTAATATTTTTTTTTTAATTTTTTAAATCTACTACTTGTTGTTTCGACTGTTTTCGCAAAATTTGTAGCATTTTTATTTTTGCTTAACTGTTTTTGTGCTTAATAATGTATTTTTATTTTTATTATTATATTTATATTTATTTTGTCTTAATTTTGTTTTATTTATACTATATTTTTTATTTCAATAATATTGATTTAGTATTATTTTATATTTTATTTATTTTTTTTAGGTCAATGATTAGGTGTATATGTATATATTTTTCTAAATATTTTAATAATTTTTGTCTTTGTTTTTGTTTTGATTTTGCTATATATTTTTATAATATTTTAATAATATTTTTTATAATTTCTATAGCTGTTTATTTATGTCTTTGTTTTCATTTTAATTTTAGTCTTTATTATTATTATTTTTCATTATTATTGTTTGTGCCACCACGTTTGTCAGCGCTTGCTCCAAACCACTTGCCAAGGAAATGTCAAAACTGAACGAAACTTCAGCGCGCTGCAAGAGCGCAATTCCGCGCTCCCCTGCAGTTATAGGAGCTACTTCGAAAATTGCCAATTTTTTCCTTTTAACACAAATTGCACAAGCGTTTTTCATATATATTTTCACTTTTCTTGCAAAAATAGATTTTTCATTAAACTAATTTCGTATTTACCCGCAGCACTGCACGTCTCCCTCACTGATTGCGTGCACCAGCTCTTTGCGTCCTGTGCGTGGTGCTGTGGCATGAGAGCATCGGCGTAGAAGTTGCATAAATCACCACACCTTAATTTGCCTTTTTAATTAAAAGCGAAAATCGCTAACAAACACACACACGCGCACAGAAATGAAAGCAAATTTCTTGTTAAAAAGTTTATTTTGCAAAATCTGGTACACTGCTTTGTTGTTGTTTACTTTTTATTTAATAAATTACAGCCTCCGCTAATATTGACTGCCAAACGAACACACACACACACTACACACCTTGCAGCATCCAGGCGAGTTGTTGCGTTGCCACTTTTTCTTTAAATTTGATTAAACTTCACTTTTGTTAAAATTTTCTGCTTTAAAATTTGACTTTTCCACACTTTTCACTTTAATTAACCTAGAAATTTGTATGTATGTATGTATATTTATTTACTATATAACTGTGTATATGCCTTGCTCTCTATATTTGACAGCTCAGCTTTCGCCTAGTAGCATAACAACACCGCTACACAACCGAAGCCTTCGAAGTTTTGAAATTGTTTGACCGCAGCTCCAACTCTGGCTGGTGCTTGGTCCAGCTGCTGTTCGGCGAATTCGCCGCGCTTATGCGAAAAATCGAATGCTTTTGCAACACGCTCCGAAAACTAAGAAATTACAAAAACAAATGCAAAAAACAACAACAAAAAGTAAATAAGGAGAATTTTGTTTAAGCAACTCTCACTCGCTAAATACACTTGGCACACGCACACCAGCGCAGCGCAGCGCTGTGTGTTTACATTTTTGTTGTGGCGAGTGCACTCAATTCGCTGCCGTTGTTGTTGCTGTTGCTGCTCGATTGTAATGGATGCCATGACTTGCACGTCAAGCTGCGGCGCAGCCACAACACAGCCTCAGCATTCCCGTAGCTGCTCCATAAATATTTTCCTTTGTTGTTGTTGCTGTTATTATTTTTTTCTTTCGTTTTGCGCGCATGTGTTTATATGCACCTGTATGCATGCCATGCGTAAGCCTGTATGTGTGTGCGTGTGTATGTTTTATTTCATTTATTTTTTTGCTGTGCGCCCTGTAAGCGGGCGTTGTGGCATTGTTGTTGTGCTAGTTTGTTATTTTAACGTCGCTGCCGTTAGTTTCGCGCACTCACACACACACACACACATGTGGAAAACACTTTTCCCACAGCTTTTTGCACATTTCTCTGGTGAAAGTTGTTCGCTATTAACACTGTCACTTGTCATTTTTTGCCTTTGTTGTTGTTGTTTTTTCTTGTTTTTTGTAATTTTTTGTTATTGTTGATTTTGTTGTTGCTTGCAAAATTTCTGTTGTGAAAGTAAAGCTGCCTGCTGGCAAGCAAAGGAACACTAAGCGCACACACACTCTTGCATTTTTGATGTGGCTCGCTCTATGTCGGCTGCTTTTACCGTTAGCATCCCGTTTTTATTAGCACTTTTCGTTTGCACGTTTCGTCGCTTTTATTTTTCTATTTTCTATTTTTTCCCCATTACTTTCAAGTTGGTATCTATTGTCTTTCGTATCACATATGTATGCACATGTATGTATGTATGAAGAAATATATGCATGTATGTGTGTTTATGTGTAAATGTGTGTTTTATGCCTGTGTGGTGGGGCTTTTAGCCGTCTATAATGATTTTTCAAATTAATGTAGGGCAGCAGTTATTATAACTGCATTTGAGTTGTTGTTGTTGTTTTTGTTGTAGCGCTTCAGTGAAGGTGTTAATTTGATCGAGTTCGAGCCTGCCATGACTTTTGCATTACATTCATTGATTTTGCTTAATTTGCCATTGATTTTTTTTTCGCTTTTGATTAAATTGACGGTTGGTCAGGGTCATTAAGTAGATAGAGACACACATGCATATAGAGAAAGGTCTTTGTTTCTTCATAGAAATGCACTTTCACTTCTTAAGATTGGATTTTTGGAATAAATATATTGATTGCTTTATACTCGATTTTATATATTATAATTAAATGGAGAATTTTAAAAGTTTACAATTTGCACCATTTGTGCTCTCGCACCACAGCCTACATTTAGGAGCAATATAAAATATTTCTATCAAATTTCTGTAGAAAAAAGTTGTTCGGCTGCAGTGCAGTTGGCAAAATTTCTAGTTCACAAGAAGCCACTTAATTTTCAGAATTCAAGTTTGTGAAGCATACATTTAGGAGCACTATAATTTGTGTTTAATTTTTCCATGCTTTGGTTATCTACTATATTAAATTTTACTTTTCGAATAATATAGAACTTTATAGCTGTGTGAGCCATGTATCAATTTCATTCTCATGCAATAGCATACATTTAGGAGCAATGTACATTTTTTGACATTTTTTCTTACAATTCCTTGCGGTCTAGATTACAATTCTACAATCGTTTGATACTTTCTGCTCAAGTTTCTGTGAAAGACTGCTAAATATGTCAATAAGGTAAAAAATTTAAAACTGAAAAGTGCTCAATAATTAAAAAGAAATATTTGTGAAGCATACCTTCAGGAGCTCTTTATAGATTACAGCTCAATTGAAAAGTCCCCGGCCTACTAATTCATTCTATTAGCGCCATCTAGTAACTTTTCAATTGACCTGTTAAGTTTCAGTTTTTCATTGAAAATATTTAATTGTCAAACGTACGATTGCTGAAGCATACATTTTGGGCATCCTACCAAATAATTACTTTACGAATTCATTATCTTCTATTTTTGAGTTTTTTTGACTTTAAGTGATACTGTTTATATAAGCTGTTGATTTTGTGCAATTAAGATTTTCGACAATTATAATCCAAGCTAAAACTTAAAATAACTACTTTTTTAAAGTTCGAGATCACATCAATCAAATCACATTTAAAAACAAAAAAACCTTGAAAAGAAGAATTAAGAATTTTCTGTAGCCCGACGTAAACCTTAATGCTTATCACAAGCTAACTAAACTAGCGCAACGTTTTGTATGTATGTATGTATTATGTTGGAGTAGTATAAATCATGCTGATATAAGCTCACTATTTAGACGAGTAACTATTTGACTACGCAGAAGGGCCATGCACCAGCAGTTGATTTATGGCTCGGTGTATGCTAACGCAATTTGCGTGCAAACAGGAGCAACAATAAAATCGCGAACATCATGTAGATATATGCTATATGGTATATAAATAAATATGCTTTGAGAGACACACGAATACTATACATCATATCTGCAAAGGAGTATAGATATTAGGGTTGCTCGATTGCTTATTGTGAAGTGAAAGTAAAACAACACAAAGAGGATAATGTTAAAGTTTTGCTCAAGCGAGATTAATAAAAATTCAGAAACATTTTTTAAACTTTGAAATAGTAGGTAAAGGTCTAGATGCTTTTTAAACAAAAGATTTAATATAAATTAAGCTACAATACATATACGGCCTATGTGTCACATACTGTTTTGTTTTAACAAACTAGAAGACAGGCAGCGAAAGCATGACTATGCTTTTTTGTGCTGTATTTGTCTTACTTTCCATCAGTATTTTTCTAAATTTAGACAATATTTCCATTTACTTTTGAAGCAAATAGCAAAATGTTGCCTACAACTAGGCGCTTTATTTTATATATTTATTCCTTAATGTTTGTAACTACTTTTATCAAATATATATATAAAATATATGACAAAATGTAAATATACTACCTTCTTTTGTGCCTTTGAATTGCCTTTGTCGATCTTTAGCTTAAATATATGCAATATTTGGTTCAAATCGACATTTAAAAGCAAAATATTGCCTACAACTAGGCGATTTCCTAATATTCTCATAGTTTTAGCCAGGACGCACACATAATGTGCTGAAATACTGATAAGAGATAACTAAGTAAATAATGAGAAAGGGTAGGAATTAGTAATTTTGCATACAAACGAAGTTATCAATAAAAAATACAGTTTTTGAACAATTGTTGACCAGATTTATAATATTTTTAATCTATAAAACGTAATTATGCTTTCTTCTTTTCTGATTTTGATTTACTTTTGTCGAGCTTCAGCCTAAACGTAGGCAATATTTGGTTTAAATCGGCATTTTGAAGAAAATATTGCCTACAACTGGGTGCTTTACTTAAGATTCTCATAATTTTAACCAAGACGCACACCTAATGGACGGAAATACAGATAAGAAATAACTAAGTAGATTATAAAAAGGGTAAGAATCGTTTATTACGAGTACAAACGTTGTTAACAAAAAGAAAACCATTTTTGAACGATTTTTGACAAGGTTTATGATATTTTTCATGTATAACATTTTTTTGAAGGTAATTATCATATTAAGTGAGAATTATTTCAATTAAAAAGTTGTAAAACATAACGAGAATCTTAACATCTCTTAAGGATCGATTCAACACATTTTGGTTAATATTTTGGCTATGTAGCATATCAATATAGACGAGGTAGAGAAGAAGTAAAGATGTTTGACAACATAGTTGAAGACTCTACATTCATTAAACGCATCATTACTGGTGATAAGACGTGGGTTTATTAATTCGAATTCGAGAGTCTCCAACAATTTAGCAAGAGTACGTCAAAAATGAGGCAAAACCGAAATTCGCCGGGGACACTGAAGGTCATCTCAGCCGAGGCTTATAGCTGTCAGGTATAGCTATTCGATCAAAAGAAGCCCATTTGAAGGTAATTATAAAGATTTGTATTAAAACACGTAAAAAGTAAATTCTTGTTAGTTTAGATTAAATTTGATCGGGTTTTATAAGAATAATATTGCCTACAATCAAGCGCTTAATAAATTGATTGTTGTAAGCCTAAACGCACGCAGTAGTGTATATGTAAAAGATTGAGTAGTCTTTTCGTATTTTGTTAATAGATGTCGTTGGAGAAGGTGAGATTTTAAGCTTAATTCAACCAAAAAAAATTAAATTCGAGGAAGTTAAAAAAAAATACAGCTGATCAAAAATGAGTGAAAATAATAAAGAAATTTGCTATGTTTTGAAACAATTATATAAAAAAGGGAAGAATGGCACGCAAGCCACCAATGAAGTTTACGGAGACCATGCTGTCTCAGTTCGTGTAGCACAACAACCATTGTTCGCTTTCGTTCTGGAAATTTCGATATGAAAGATGAACTCTCACTCTGGTCGATCTATCGTTGAAAAGTCGATGAAATTATGGAAAAGATTTACCAGAACCGTCACATAAGCAGCCATGACATGGCTAAGGAACTTTGGTTGAATAAGTAGAGGAAGGGGAATACCTCCACTCCGTAGGAAATACCAGGTGGAGAAAGACTGGCGGCACTTGGTATTTCGTATTACTGGCTAGATATTGAGCTATTCATCATAACAAATTACTAAAATAATCACTATACCACATGGAGGAATAAAAAGGAAGCTCTAAGTATGGCAACCACATGAGTTAATGCATAAAATCCTGCAACTAAATCGATATAGTTCTAATACAAGTAGTCGCTGTTGATGGAAAGTAGATCACTTATGATCGACTACTTATTATGATCACTGTGGCTATGGCAAGATTGACGACCAGGAAAGTTTTAATATGGGTTTGGTGACATTTGTGAGGAATCTTCTAGTATGCTTCCCCATGGCCACACTCCTAATTTTGACCTGTCTTATCAACAATTGGACAGTCTGTAGGAAACAAATACCCAGAAGCGGCCAGGTTAGCACAATAGGAGAAGAATTGTGTTCTATCCGGATAACGCCAAAGGATCTTAACAAACAAATAATAATCAGACTTATTTGCAGTTTAAAATTATAAAATTATAAGCCATGACATCGCTAAGGAACTTTGGTCGAATAACATCTGCAATTCTTCGCTGAAACGAATTGAAATCGAACCATTTCTAAAGCGAATGGTAACAGGCGAAAAATGCATCAAATACGACAATAATGTGCGAAAAAGTTCATGGTCTAAGCGTGGTGAAGCTCAAAAAATGGTCACAAAGCCAGGATTGACGCCTCGCAAGGTTATACTCAGTGTTTGGTGGGATTGGAAAGGAATCAGCCACTATGAGCTGCTTCTGCCAGGTTGAACGATTGATTTTACATTTTACTATCATCAACTGATGAGATTGAAGTAAGCAATTGAAAAAAAATAGCCAGAATTGATCAACAGAAAGGACTTCGTCTTTCATCAGAACAACGCTAGACCACACACATCATGACTCGGCAAAAACTGGGAGAGCTTGGCTGGAAAATTTTGATGCATCCACCATATAGCCCTGACTTTGCAGCATCGGACTACCATTTGTTATGGTCAATGCAGAACTCTCTTAATGGAGTAAAGTTGGCTTCAAGAGAAGCCTGTGAAAATTAGTTGACGCAGTTTTTCGCCGAGAAATCAGAAAAGTTGTACAGTGAGGGAATAATGTCTTTAGTGGAAAAATGGAAACAAGTAGTCGACCAAAATGGTACATATCTAGTTCGTTTAAGTTCATTATAAATATAGAAAAAATAAGTTAAATTTAAGTTTAGAAATATAAAAAGACTTTTTCGACTACCCAATATTATATTTAGAGATAATGACTTCCATTAAAAAATGCAAAGATGAGTTATTAGAATAATCTTCAAGTCAAATTTTTTAAGAAGAATCAGGTCTGTGGTGTTGAACTAATGCTTCAGGTCAAATATAGTTAGATTGAATACCAATATGTCATTTATATTACTAAATTGTCATTATTTCTTCATTCTTAAAATTTTGAAGAAAATTCTCCACCAAATTTTTTTATTTACAAACTTAGTACCAGTAAAAAGTACCAGGAAAATAAAATTCCAAAATTTTACAAAAAAAATTCACATGGACCCCCCTAAAACGGCATATTTACCAACACTAATAAGCTCGCATATATTTACTTAGCAGAGCGCAGTGCTCGTTAGATGCCCGCCTTTGTTGTATGGGTGGTGTAAGCGCACTTTATGAGAGAGTCGTAACATGCCAGCAAAGGGAAATTAAGGCAAATAGAAAATGTCAAATAATGCCATGCGACTTACAGCTTGACATACATACAAATACCAGCACGAAAAAGCACAGACACACACATACATACATGCTAACAGCAGCACTTTAAAGCGAAAGTTGGGATATGAAGAAAATTGCGCACAGCTGCAGCTTGCACAGCATCCCAACTGACAGCTGCCAGAGAGGGTGAGAGAGTGCGAGCAGCACGTGCGCATGCGCCACAAGTGTCAAAGCCACATTTTTACTGTCAAATTCTCTTTTAACAGCCAATAAAGAGCAGATGCTTTCGTCAAGTTCCACTGACAGCGCCAACGTCAACGTCAACGAAAACGCGCAACGTGCTGCCTACTTAACGCTATACGTGGGGGGTTGACGTGGCACACGGGGCGGTGGAGGGTGGTTTTGACGTGTACATTGACACAAAATGAAGTTACTCGGCGAGCGCGTTTGATTTCATATGACTTTTGGCAAAAGTGGCGAGTGGCGTAAAAGAAACAATAAAATAGCAAGAAATTTAAACGCCGTTAAGTAGCTTAAAGTTGATAGCAAGTAACGGTGTTTTATTGCAGCAATATCAAGGCATATAAGGAATAGTAAAATTAACTTTCATGCGATTTTTGATAACACCGAAAGCCGCTTGCACGAATTTAAATGCGCAATGCGCGACTACAACAACAACAAAGCAATGTTTTACTTTAATTTAAGCTTTTATAAAATTTTCTCCAACAACAACAACAACTCAAATCTTTGACTTTATTTTTCTAATTTAAATTTTCTCCTACAAAAACAACAACAACTTCCATTTTATACTTAAATTTTATCCTTTCTTACAATATTTTGCCCAACAACACCAACAACAGTGTTGGTTTACTTTAATTTTGGCTTTTATAAAATTTTCTCCAAGAATAACAACAACACCTCCAATTTTTAACTTTAATTTTAGCTTTTCTCACATTTTTTCTAGCAGCAACAACAACAACAACTCCAATGTTTTACTTCAAATTTATTTTTCCCAAAATTTTCTCCATCAACAACAACAACTCCAATGTTTTACTTTAATTTTAGCTTTTGAATAATTTTTTCCAACAACAACAACTCCTATGTTTTACTTTAATTTCAACTCCAATTTTTTTTAATTTTTGCATTACTAACATTTTCCCCAACAACAACAACAACATCAATGTTTTACTTTAATTTTAGCTTTTCTATCATTTTCCGCCATCAATCCTTCCTTTTGCGTGCGTTTCCTCTCTCGCACTCGCTTCGGTGCGGTGTGGTCGTGTTTTTCTTTCACTATTCCTTCACTGGCAGGCATTTTGCTATTTACCCCATTTTATCGTTACAAGGACATGCTCTGCATGCATTCTTGCACTCAAAGCCTTTACAATGCTGCCTGCATTGCACGGTACATACACCTACATATGTATATGTCGTATATGCGTGCGTGTGTGTATGTGTGTGTGGCGAAATGAACTTTGATGCGACCACACCTGCCTCACATTAGCTACATACATAACAATAACAACAGTTATAATATGAACAACAACAGCGCTGATGCTGGCACACATAACGGTACATATACATTCACATACATACATACATATACATATGTAAGCTAGATTTTTTATCCGCTTATATATACCAGTGTGTGCATTTAGGGATGCTGCTGTTCCCGAGCAACTTCCAGCTCTTTCGATTTACGACCACACGTACACATACCTAGACATATTTATACATTTATATATATACATACGCATACAAAAATACATATATACACATATATGTAAATATGTATATGCTCAAATGCACCTGCAGCCGCAGCCACCAAATGAAGAGTTAGGGATAAAAGTGGGCTGCCATTTAACAAAATTAAATAGCATGAAAGCAACAATAACTATCTGTGGTTGACATATTTATATACACACATATACATATATGCGTTTGTGTGCGTAAATATACAAATATTTATTTGTAAGTTTAATTTTAATCGGTTTGCAGCAGAAAATGCTGATCTGGCAGCTTCATTTGCAGCTTTTCAATTAAGTTCGGCTCTTTTTGTACTTCAACAATATTTTGTATTTGTTTTTGTTAAATATCCTCAGCACTCTTAGCAAAATACATTCACTAAGATCGTAATTTGTGTGGTCTGAAAATGAAGTGCGAATTTTCGCTTAATTACTCATTGTGGTCTTGGGCACTCGTCCAGTGAAAAGCAAGGTAAAAATTGAAATTTAGAGAAAATTTAACGGTAAGTGTGCGGAAGAAAAATTCCAACACCAATAATCACACATCAAACAGTTTAATATTGGCGTTAAGCTGATGGAGAGATTACAGTAAGTGACGATAACTGTCAAAAAATTAGACAAAGGGCGTCGCACCGCCCAAGTTTTGCGGAAATCCTATATCACAAAATTTATTTGACTGCGGATTACTTCCCATATACGTTGGTTTATATATCGTATGTTATACATACTCAGAACGTTTTGAGATTGGAACTCTATTAGTGTTATTTACAGTAACTTAAAATATTCATTTTGGTAAAAAAATGGAAATAAATCGCGAACTTCGGCTCGAACTCGGTCAAAAAATGTAAATCTACTCAACTTGCACTCCTTTTCTCTGAAAGCACTCGTCAGGAACTCGGTATAATGGAATTGTGGGACGGCATTTCAAACTCCTTACGTACAGCTGCAAACGAAACTATTGGTTTTCAGAAAATCCCCAAAAAAAATTTGGTACGACGAGGAGTGTCGTGTCGCAGTGGAGCGAAAGGAGACTACCTACCTCGCAACGTTACAATCGACCACAACATGTGAGAGATGGGATAGATACCGAGAGTTGAAGAGAGTAGCGAGACGCATTTGCAGACAGAAAAAGAGAGAGGTCGAAATGCATGAGTATGAAGACTTTGACAAGCTGGCCGACAGGGTTAATGCTCGAAAAGAATGCAGAAGGTTTCAAGACCGGATCATACTCTTATAGAACCTCCAGAGGTGATCTAGTAACCGTTGCCCAAAGCATACTAAAATTATGGAGGGAATACTTCTCCAGCTTGCTGAAAGGCAGTGAAAGCATAACGCTAGGAGAAGGCGAACGACGATTTCCCAATCGATGACGATGGAACAGACGCTATATTGCCCAATCATGAAGAAGTTCAAATAGCAATTACCCGTCTGAAGAACAACAAAGCGGCGGCAACCGATGGATTGACGGCCGAGCTATTCAAACACGGCGGCGAAGAACCGGTCTTGGTTGAATATGGTCGGACGAAAGCATGCCCAACGATTGGAATTTAAGTGTATTCTGCTCAATCCACAAAAAGCGGGACCCCACAATCTTCGCCAACTATCGTCGGATAAGCATCCTCAACATCGCGTATAAGGTGTAGAGGCATGGACGATGAGATCATCTGAAAAAGGCCTTTGGAGTGCTCGAGAGAAAGGTTTTGCGGAAGATTTATGGTATTTTGCGCATTGGCAACAGCGAATACTGCAGTCAATGAAACGATAAGCTGTGCGAGATATATGTATGGCGGCATTCACATAGTTCAGCGAATCAAGAAACAGCTGCTGTAGCTAGTGGATGGAAGAGAATACTACAGCTTTGAAGGTTTTCGATTTAGTACACGCCGGTGGAAGCAGAGGAAGGGGAATAACTCCACTCCCTAGAAAATACCTGGTGGAGAAGACCTGGACCAACTGGCTAGATATTGAGCTATTTATCATAACAGTGACATGATCACCATACTACTTGGAGGAAAAAAAGAAAGCTCGGAGTATGGGAACCAAACGAGTTAACGCACAAAATCTGTAACGAACTGTAACGAAATCTAGTTCTAATAGTACAAGTAGCTGCTGTTGATGGAAAGTGGACACTTATGACCACATCAAGCGAAAGCGGTCGTGGTTGAAACGGTGGCTATGACAAGATTAACGACCAAGGAAGTTTTAGTATGGGTTTGTTGACATTTGTAAGGAATCTTCTAGTATAAATCATTCCCCACGGCCAAACTCTTAATTCTGACCTGTCTTTTCAACAATTGCACCGTCTGAAGAAATAAAATCCCCAGAAGCCGTCATCTCAGGCCAATAGAAGAAGAATTGTGTTCTATCCGAACAACGCCATACCACACACATCAGTAGTGACTTGCTGGAAGCTCCAAAAACTTCGTTGGAAGGTTCTTATGCAGCCACCTTGTAGTTCCTGACGGCAAGTGATTTTTACCAGTTCCTGACTATGGCCAATAAATTTGCTGGTAAAAAATAAGCCTCTAGAAAGAGTTGTGAAAATCGAGTGTCGTAGGAACCATTTTTTCTAAGGGATAATATATTTTTCCCATTGGACCTAAGCAAATGAATTATAATCAGACATATTTACAGCGAGAAATTATAGTAAAGTGAATTTATACTCTGACAAACATATTAAAGGGGGATGTTCTTGAGTTTTTGCAGATTGAAAAGTACAACTAATATTAAAACAACAAATGGAAAAGATTTTGCTAATTCTTTCTAGCCACCTTGCTTGACATATCCAACGTGCTAATAATGTAATTTATGAATATCTTGACCTTTTCTTTGATCAGCTAGCTGGAATGACTTATATATCATAGCAGTACGAGCGTTTTGCCTACAAGAACTTGGTTAATCATTTTGTAAGGCAACCATATTCCAGAGTGATCCGCAATCCGCGTCTCTGAGAGCAGCAACTTCTTGAGAAGAAAAAAACGTGCACGAAAACAGGATGAAAAATTGGGGGTAGTTGTAGTCAAGACAATCGGACGTATCTCCAAGGAACTCTAAACATTTATGTATACTTACTCAATGTTGGAGGATAGAGCCATGTGTGGAAGTCTCTGAGCTCCATTCACTTGGGATTGCCCAGAAACGATTCCTTTTCATACGGCTCAAGCAGCTCACGACTCGCGGTCTTAGACCAAGTATTATCTGGGTAGCCAAAAATATCCGTTTGAAGGCGAGCTAAAGTAAAAAGGTGAAACATCCCTCCCCAAGGCTTTGCATTGGGTTTAGGACACGCTACGTAAAAACGCCTATGAAAACGGCTGTAACGATGTCTACCGCAAGAAGAAGAATAACGTCGAAGACATTTCCTTTTGGATGTTATGTTTGATACCTACTTATAAATATATGTGAATATATAACGGGTTTATATTTTCATGATAAAAGTGCATTTGGTGGTCTGGCATTGCCAGATAAAGGGCAACCGGTCTCTGATAAGATTTTGAATTTCAGAAAATTTTTTTGCGAGTAGCAACAACAAATATAAATCTGATAAATGGTAGTGTTTGGCACTGAACACATTTATCTAAATTTATCTAAATTTAGCGAAAATAAAACTTACGGTAATACATCACTAATGTACTGCTCTAATACAAAAAGTTATATATTTTAAAAACAAAAAAATCATTTTTATTTCTGACCACAAATAAATGCATTTTTTCCAATTTTTGTAATTAGACGCCCTAATCCCATGCACGCATTTAACGCACACTTTATCGCGACAGCTGAGTGGCAAGCACACGCTTACAACGCAGCGGCGGTTAAGCGCCTTCACGTTATGCATCGCTTAATCCGATGTAAGGAAGTGGAAATGGTAGTGAAAACTCGGGAAAAAGCTGGCTTTTTAGTGCATCGCTGATTTTGACGTAATAGCAAGGCGAGTCATTACGTCAGTACGTCGGCTATCGGCAGTCGGCAGTCGCAGTCGAGTGGCGAACGCATACGCAGTGCATGCCGTGAATAGTAACGCGGGTGGCGGGCGGTGGCTGACGACTGTAACTCACACGAGAGCTGATTACACTAATGACATTTGCCATTTGAAAACGTCATCACGCAGCAAAAACAACAAGTCAAAGTAGCAAAGGTGGCTGTAAGCTGCCAAAAAAATGTGTGCGATTACATGGGATGTTGGTGGGTGGTGGGAGTATGTGTTTAGCAGCTCTTTTAAGTTGAGTTATATGTATTAGAGGTGTAAGCTGCTTCAGGCCACAAAGTGCAAGCTGAATATTAAATTGGAGTTTTTCTTATGGTTATTGGCTAAAATGGATATATTTATAGAAGATAAGGGGGATGAACTGGGTCGATTTAGCCATGTCCGTCTGTCTATACATAGGCGAAAAGACTATCGGTTTTTTAGATATCGTCATGAAAATGTGTACATGTCCTTTTCTTCGCAAGAAGTGTCTCATTTACCGGAACCGTCGATATTGGACCCTTTTAGGGTATAGCTGCCATACAAATTGACCGATCGCAATCAAGTTCTTGTATAGAAAACTTTTTTATTTGACAATAAATCTTCACAAAATTTGGCAAACATTAATACCTAGGACAGTGCTATAATCTCCGAACAAATTGTTTAAATCCGAGAACTATATCACATAGCTGCCATATAAACTGGTCAATCTAAATCAAATTTTTGTTCAGAGAGCTTTCATATTTTATAAGAAATGTTCACAAAATTTGGCATGGATTATTATCGAAGACAGCGCTTTAATCTCCCAAAAAATGTTCCATATCGGACAACTATATCACATAGCTGCCATACAAACTGATCGACGCAAATCTAATTTAGGTACAGAAAACTTTATGTTTTGAAAAGATATCTTCACGAAATTTGGCATGAATTATTATCCAAAGCAACACTACATTCTCTGTAAAAATTGCTTAAGTCGGACCTCTAAAAGATATAGCTGTCATACAAACTAATCGGTCAAAATCAAGTCCTTGTATGAAAAATTTTCCTATTTCGCAAGATATCTTCACGGAATTTTCCATAGATTATTATCTTAGGCATCGTCACAATCTCCGAATATATTGTTCAGATCGGAGCGCTATAGCATAATGCTGTCCTACAAAGTCATCGATAAAAATCAAGTCCTTGTATGGAATAATGTTTTATTTGACAAGATATCTACACGAAACTCGGTATAAATCACCATCCAAAGCAGCAATAAATTCTTCAAAGAAATTGTTCAGATCGGCTTACTATAGCATATAGTTGCCATACAAACTGATCGAACAAAATCCAGAAAAATACCACTTTATAACCTTTATAGTTCCATAGTACAAGGCAATGCATCTCTGTTGGTTACTATAGCTTCGGTGAGTCGAAGTCAATGTTTTCTCTCTATTTTTTATATTATCAACCTCCAACATTAACCGTTATTTACCGCAAATCAGCGCTCTGCTCATCGACACTTGATACTTCGCGCTTTCACTTGTAATCAAAGATTATGTTAAAGGCAAAACGCTGCTGTCGCAACGCCCACGCCAAGCGAACGCTCACGCATGCTAATGTTTTTCTAAGTACACAGAGGCAGCCGAATGCACAAGCTTGCCACACCTACACGCGATGCAGCGGGGACGGGGAGGTTGTTGGTTGCACCGAAAATGATGCGAAAATTCAGTCAAAAGAATGGAGCAGCAGTGGGCGTACAGATGATGATGAAATGAGCAAGCGATTACATGCCCGTGCAAACACACACACAAACATATATATATGCACGTGTAGTAGTATGTTGCATTGCTGCACTGCTCAGCTGTCGCTGCAGATAAGCGCAACCACTACAAACAACATTTGCAACACACAAGCAGGAACACTTTTTTCGTTGTTGTTTTTCTTGTTGTAGCTAACATTGGTTGGCTGGTTGGCGTGCATTGGATTTCTTTGTGCTTGCGTGGACGTTTTTGGCGCTGCTTGGCAGCCACTTTTTCTGCCTTTCACCAGTTTGCGGCTCGGTTGCACGGCGTGTTCACGACAGCACAGCGAACTCGAGGGTCTCGCAAGTTCTCGCTTTTTGCTGCTGAATTTCGTTGCTGGCATCCGGACATCCGGACATGTATGCACACAGACACACACCCGTGCATAGGGGTAATCACATGCATACGCGTGTAGGTGTAAAGGTGCTGGACTCGTCGTGCGCTAGAAAACATTTGTGTTAATGTAAACAAAGGCACTACCAGCAAGAGTCACTGTGAGTTTGTGTGTGTGTGAATGTGTGTGAAATATCAGCTGGTTTACTAATGATAATTGACATACAAACGCAAAGGGCTTGGAATACTGGAGAGGTGTCTTGCTAGCATTGGTTCACCGTAAGGTCTTTTAATATTAGAGATCCAATATGTAGAAGAGAGAAAATAATTCCACTCTTTAAGTTGTTAAAGAGAAGTTAAGGAATGTGTTTCATTGTAGGTGTCAAGAAGATGAAGCATATTGAAGGGTGGCCTGAAAATATGGTGTCATAAGGAAGCCGAAGGTGCACATTTGATTTTTCTAAGAAAATATAAGTTTTTCGAGGAATAGCCTCTACGGCTCATCCTGCATAGGAAGCTTTCAAAAAGCCGAATATCGAAAAGAGAGCAAAAAAGACATCGATGGTAGATGGTACTGCTGTAGAGAAGCCATTGGAAAAAGTTGCGGCCTCTCAGCGGTACCACTTTCTGACTCTACGACACCATAGTCAAGCCCGTTATGTTCTATAGATTCTTTATGTGATGGAGCGCTCTATAAAAGACCACACTTGCAAAGAAACTCGAGAGCGTTCAACGGTTGGCGCTCATAAGCATATGTGGTGCACTAAGGTTCACTCTAAACATGTAATTAAAGCTATCTTGCACATGGGCTCGTAGACATCGTCGAAAGGTATATAGCTGCGAAAGTTGCTATCAGACTCAAGGAATCTGGGTTCCTAAAAAAGCACGTGAATGAACTCTCGGAAATCCTCCCCCACTCTGACTTCACACCGGATCACTTGGATTATGGAGTCGCCAAACTGAACTTTGACGGCTCTTCTCTGCCCATATACCGGTGAAAGACTTGTGGTTGGGAAGAAGCCGTTGGAAGAGAGGGGCAATGAGCTTATTTACGGATGGGTCCAAAGCTTGAGAGGAAGATTAGTCGAGAAGTTCACTGTCTGGAGCTCTCTATCAACTACAGCTTGTGACTTCCTGCCTATTGCAGTGTTTTCCAAGCCGAGGTTGCAGCCATTAAGGGAGCAATAGATTTACAGTTCCGGAGTAAAGCCTTCTTCAGAGAAGTGACCATCCACTCAGGACGACAATAGTAGCCTTGAACTCATTAACAGTGCGATAAGGTTTGGTCAAGATTTATGGTCCTTTGCGCGTTGGCCACGGCGAATATCGCATTCGACGGAACGATGAGCGACATTAACTTAGTTCAGCGAATTTAAAGATAGCTGCTACTCTGGCTAGGTCATGTTGTCCGACTGGACGAAAACACTCCAGCTCTGAAAGTATTCGATGCAGGACCCGCCGGGGGAAGCAAAGGAAGAGGAAGACTTCCACTCCGTTGGAAGGGCCAGGCCACAGCGGAATCACAAGCAATTGTAAAACTGTTCAGGTAGCAAGGAAAAACACCCTATATGGGCTTCACGGGAGTTTGATCAGCTCTGGGTCCTCATCGGTGCCAAATCCTTTGACCCAAGACCGATCAAAACAGATCTAGTGATCTTTGTGCTCTCAGTAAGGCTAGTCATTCCCTAGTAGTGGTGGTTTTAACAGGCCATAGCCGAGGTGGAAACAACTCAACACTTCCTTCTTGACTGTTTCGCGTTTGAGAGATCGAGACTTAAACACGGGAGCCCATACCTTCTGACATCCCACTGAACTGGCTGGAATAAAAATAAACGCATGTGCAAATTTGTATTGGGTGCTGCGCTTTGCTAATTTATAAGTTAGAACACAGGAGTTTTTCTTTTCTATGGCTTCATAAAGGATTACATATAGCAGTCCACATGCGATCTCTCTAGATCAGCCATCTAACCTTAAATAACCTGTGTGTGGAATACGAGGTTTGACAATTAAGTAATGAGACTGATTTTATTGCCGCGCTTGTGGTAAATCTGTGACCTGGCGGTTCTTGGCACCCCATATTGGGAGTATAATCATTTAACCTATAGCTTGTTTTTACAAGGTGCATTCCAAAGTAAACAGGACTTTTTGAATTCAGCGCCCCCTGGTAGCGCCATCTATATATCGACTGATGCGTTAGAATCTGCTATCTTTATTAATTGTCCAGTGAGAATTTCATGACATTTCATTGATTGGAAGTGAAGTTATTGCGTTTTAAGTGTCAGTATGTTTGTGTTATCGGTGCGAAAATGAGCTTCGAACAAAGAGCCAACATTAAATTTTGTTTTAAAATTGATAAAACTTTTACCGAAACATTTCAATTGATAAAACAAGTTTATGGCGATGATTTCCTATCCCGTAGCACGAGTGGTTTCAACGTTTTAAAAATGGTCGTGAGGATATAAATGACGATCAACAACCAAAAACCGCCGAAATCACCATGGAAATTCATGGAAATGTAATTGAGCATCTCCAAAACATCGATTTATAGCATTTTGACCGAACATTTGAGCTTACGAAAGGTATATGCACGGTTTGTTCCGCACAAATTGACTGACGACCAGAAATTGCTCTCATCGATCGATGCTTGTGTCCGATTATTTGACCTATAATCACATTTTAACCATTAACCACTCCCCGTATTCACCTGATATGGCACCGTGCGACTTCTTCCTTTTCGGAAAAATGCATTTGCCAATGAAAGGAAAGCGTTATGGAGACGTAAAGACCATTCAAAAGGTTTGCACCGGCATACTGGCGGCCATACTGGCCAACGAGCTAAGACACTCGTTCGACATGCTTTTGGATCGTGCAAAAAGCTGCATTGAGAAGGAGACTATTTTGAATTAAATAAATTGATTTTTGCGAAAAAACCATTTGAAACCATTTTTTTTAAGTCCTATTTACTTTGGAACGCACCTTGTATTTATCTTTTCTTTACTTTGCATTCGAAATAGAAGCCCAATTGATTTTAGAACAGAAAAAATGTTAAAACGTGTCTCATATAGGAGTAGATAATACTTACTTCAGAATTTAATATATTATATTTTAGTAAACAATTTTATAGACTTTGAGTGAATAATGAATGGGAAATTTGGAAGTGAGTAGTAATAACTCAGCCATTTCGAATGAAATTCCAAAAATTCGCTGATTATTCTAATGAGTCTCAATGTATTTCTTTCAAAATAACTATAGTTTTCTTACTAAATTTTCTTATTTCTCGCCCAACAACTATTACTCGCCATTGGCGCACCCAATGCATAGAAAAAATACTCCCTGCATAAATAATGCCTAAACCCAGAGTGCTCTTCGGCTGCAGCAAACCATGAAAAACCCACAAACAAAACAGAAAAAAACGCGTTAAGGAAAAATCGTAGAAAACAACAAGTGCGAAATCCAAAAGCTCTCACACAAAGCTCCCTGGCTAGTTGTTGACGATGCCTCGGATCAGAGGCGACAGCGCTGTGCATTGAATGCAGTGCTTACGACGACAAATTGTTTTGCTTGCAGATTATTTTTAGGGCATCAAGAGGGTGTGGTTCAAAGCCGGAGCTTCTACGAGCGTTACATAGAGAAAGCTAACGCAAACAACGAAAAGATAGAGGAAAACAAATGATGAACACAGAAAGAGCAGACACAGCAGCGCAAGAAGCACCCCAACACGCAGAACATGAATGACACAATTTACACACATGCATAAGTATAAGTGGTGCTAGATGACGTATGAAATGTGTGTATCTATGTGCATGCAACAGTTAGTGGCGTTTGCAAGTTATAGTACAACAACAAGTAAATACACTAACATCAAAACAACAAAAGTCAAATAATGCTTTCTACGCTTAAAATTTCTTTAGATACTTTGCATGCTGAATTTTTGAAATTTTTTTATTTAAATTATCTTCCTTTAAGCTTGAAGTGGTGTGTTGTCTCCTGCGAAATCATGTGTTGGTCACATGCGTTTCCTTTGCATACTAAAACTCATACAACTAGATGTGTATACGCATAGAAGTGCGTCATAAATATTGCAGTCGCAAGAAAAGCTTTAAGGGCGGCTGAATTTTATGAATGAAAAGCTCTGAGGAGTGGCTGGCGAGCTTTTGAGAGCAACGCATATTTTTGCCTTTTTTTGAGCAGGTATGACGTAAATGCCAAGAGTTTGAAAGCTTAAAAGCTTGAAAGCTCTTGCGCCCAGTAAGCGCTTTCGCACAGTTTGCTTTTAATTCGTTGAACTAACAAAATTAATAGTACAGTTTTAAAAAGCCCTTTTGTGTAAAAAGCTTTAAGCTCGCACATATAAACAGGAGAACAAAATACAGGGTGACCACATTTTATGTAACGACAGCAAGTTTATTTTCATTTTGTATACACAACAGTCATTTGATATTACTTAAATTGTATTTACAGCTTTAAAAGCTTTCTAGTACGAAAAGCGGTCAGTCAATTTTATACCCTTTCCAAGACAAACTAGAAATTTCTAAACAAACGAAACCACAAAAGAACACCAAAATTTCGTGAAAATAGGTTAGGTCGATGAATCTCACTTGAACAGATATTCGGCCTTTGTATCGCCCACAAATTCCTAAAGGTGATCACCGGATCCTCATAGATCGGCGAAGCGCTTTGAGCTTACACAAATTCATTAAGGCGGTTATTATCACTCACATCAACTTAGCTAAGTACACCAAAGGTATGTCTATCGAGATATTTATATCTTAGTCTGGCAAAAACCGTGCCCTATTGCACAGTGTCTAGCCGGAACCTCTACAATTGCAGAGAGATTGACTTCGCCAAGATCATGTTCTGGCTGTTGATGCAAAAAGTCATCGGAAAACCGACTGATCGGAAGAAACTGGGGAAATGGTGTCCGCCCTGGCAAACTCATCGACCTTGCAGTTTCCAATGATTCCGCACTGCAACTGCACTTCGGAGCAGTACATCTACTGCCAGACATCTCCGTTTGAGAGACGCTACTGTGTTATGGTAGTCTAAAACTAGAGTTTAGAGAGAGCCCCCGAGACACAACAGAAGACTCCTCCACTTGGTCCCTCTTAAATTCGAACCAACAATAAAAAAGCTTACAGATGTATGAGCTGAGAGGAAATCGCCAGGAGGAAGTTCGTCGATGCAGGGATCTAGTGTAAGGAAGCATTCTAAAGAATGTAATGGAGCCTTTCAGTGTGTCCCTGATATGTTCCCCTTTTTTTTGCTGTTTTTGTTGTAATGGTTTTGTAATCTTCGCTTGTGTGGTAAGTTTCAGGTTGGTTGTCATCGATGTCATCTAGCAATATGCCCAGAAAGGTGCTATTTCCATGGGGTCGGACTATAAGGAGGTAAGTGTTAGATGAGTGAGATTTGCAGGGCATGCAAAGAGATGATTAGAGTCATGCGGGGACTCGTTACATGTCCGAGGCACCTCATATACCCGTCTACCCTAAGTCCAATAGCAGCCTTCACCGCCATGTTCCTACCAGCTATTTCTACAGGTGCAACGTGTAGAATGGCACTGAATGCCATTATGAGAGTTGTCTTTAGTGCACCAAAAATAAGAAAGTCTTCCATACAAGAATATGCTTTTTTTTGGTCGGTTTGTATGATAACTATACGCTATAGTGGCCTGATATCGCAGGGTTCCGAGAAATGTGCAGCTTCTTGGGGTGAAAAAGAGGTGTGAAAATTTTCGGATCCGTTCGGATGGTTCAGAGTTTGTACCCAACCCTCAAAAATTTAATGCCGTTGAATCAGCGTCTCAATTACACTAGTCGAGTTGGAGGTACACTCAAGCAGAAATTTGAAGCAACCAACAAAATAGACAATAAAAGAGTCGATAAAAGCTTTGTTATATATAAATAGTATATACAAGGAATACATATGTATGTCGGTATGCATTTTGAGGCAAAATTATTCTAATATCGCTTGCGCATATTCAATTTACATAATAATTGCTTGAAGAAAAAACATTTGGCTCTATTATCTCTCCGAAATCCTTTTCTGCGCAAAGGCTTGTTATCTTCAGACAGCAAAGAAAAATAAAAGAAATTTCCTTTTCACGTCATGTTTACACAAATAAGTGGCCGAAGTCAAAAACGCAAACCGTTAAAGCATTTACCGATGGCGACGCGACGCGCCACAAAATTTTATGCAAGCAAAGTTTTGCTTGTTATAATATATTTATATAGAGGCACCATTGTAATGGGTATATATATCCTATGAACAACATATATAATATATATGCTATGCATATATATATGTATACATTTACGTATACATATGTAAGTACTTGTGTCTATGCTTCAAATTCTTGCGGCTAAGCCTTCGCCATTTCGCCTAACTTGGCGCAAACCCTTTTGTCTCGTGGCATCAGCGAATATTTTTACATAACATTTTGCTTACTTGGGACCCATAAATGATATTTATGCGGGAATTTTAAAAATTTCCTAGAAATTGGTATTAAAATACAGCGAAAGTGAGTAAATCTCACCCAGCTTTCACTTAGTGGGCGTATCTAACCTAAATGCGGTTGGCACATAGACACGCAGCTGCCAGTTGGCAGTCGCAAGCCTTGAGATTTTTTGCAATTTATTGTATGTTTCTTTAGTTTTATTATAATAACTTACTTTCAATGCCTTGCAGAAAATCGCTATATATAAAGTCCAAGCATTATTGCGCGCTTACCTGCAATAGACAAGAGCAAAAGGAAAAGGCGCACTTAGCAAAGGATGACAAAAACAAAAGTGTTACATACATATACTCTAATATACAAGCATACTTTAAAAAAGTTGTACGTGGTGGTGTCGGAAATCCTATCTTGACCTTTTCCTGACACACTTACTGACTCTTCGCGCTTTCTCTTTGGCGGCGAGCATTTCACTTTTTTATCTTTTACTCACCAACACGCGTAAATTTTGCTAATGTTACACCCGATACTAATTAAACTTTTAATTGCTTTTATAAATCGGTGTGTTTGCCTTACAGCTCAGTGAACTGCGAATTTAGAATTGCTGTAGCACTCTCTCTGCTCAGTTGAGTGAGTGTTGCGCGGAGTGCGTTCAAAGTTGGATTGAATTGCGCTAATAGAGAAACATATGTATGTATGTATATGGATGTTATGTACACATAAATATATAAGCACTTAACGGAAAAAATGTCGGCTTTTAATTGACATTAAAAAAAAACAAAATTTTTCAGTTGTTCATTTCAGGCTTTGGTTTTTTTCTAATTTTGTAATCCCAAAATCTTAAAGTGGGAAACCATTTTTAATCACAGATTTTTTTGCAAAAAGGAAAACAAATTTAATTTCATTATAGGATTATTTTTTTTTCAACCGGTGGCACATTTTACATTTACATTTTCCATTTGTGATCCAAATTAAAAATTTTAATTTTCAACCCTAACCTATAAAATTCGTACTTTAAACAAGAAAAAACCAATATTAGAAACTGGAAAAAGATCGCCTAAGTATGAATTTTCGGTCATAAAAAATGCCTTCAACAATACGGAGAAGATATAAAGACACAGAACAAACATAACTACCATTAAAATATTCCCCTTTGCAAAATAATCGTAAAAATAATTTATTTCCTTGAACAATTTAGTGCACTAAAAGTTAAGTAGATTTTGCTTTAAATGTGCGAAAGTATTTGCGCCCACAAAAGCCATAATTAGACCAATGTGAAACAAAAAACAACTTCAATTTCCGATTTACCCTAGCAATGCTTACATCTGTTTAGAAAACAACTTGCCGACAACAACAACTTCAAGTAAACGTAAATTAGCTCTTAGCAGCAACAAAAAACTACACAGAACACACAAAGCTGAGCAAGACAGCGCAACTTCAAGGGACGAACCATGCGATGGGCAGCATTGTCCTGTGTTTAGTTTGATTAATGACTTGATTGCTGCCACAATACGTTTTGTTGTTGGCTGACAGCGACCACCTGGCTGTTTTGTACTTTGCACTGCGAGCCGGAGCTGTTAAGTGCCCGATATTTAGGGTAATCATTTCGGGGCGACAGAGCGGTGCACATTTAGCAAACTCACCAAGAGTAAGGTGTGTAAGTATGTATGTTTGTGATCGTATTGCTACACAGGTAAGCGCCATGTTGCGGTTCTTGTCAGCGCTGTTGGTGTTTTTGTTTTACACTTAAGTTGATTAGCTTTAATCATGTTTAGCATTAAATCACCACATTAATTTGATTTACAAGTTTACCTCGTCACTCTTCATTGTTGATACACACAGTGAATTCTCAAAAATAACACTTCGTCATCATCGCAAGGGACCGTAATGTCAATTAGGTGATAAAGTGCGAATATTATGTGCACAAAGCATGTACGGAACAATATGCATTTAACGTTACTTATAAATTTCTATGAATGTTGGAAATGTTAAATATTTTACCTAAAAATAGATGTAAGTAATAAATAGAAGGAAGGATTAGTTAAGCGTTGTAGCTTACTTTCAAAAATGCTTTTGTGTAACAAAGTTCAACCAGAAATGTATGTACCTGTTTAGTTTTTTGAAAATTTCGCTACTCGTGCATGTGTGTGTGTATCCGGTAACTATTTCCGTCGCAAAACAGCAGTGCCCCAAATTAACTCTTATCTTATCTTGGTACATTAAACTATAAGTATTTGAAATTAGATAACACTTAGATTGTTAAAAGCTACCGCCATTTAAACATTATAACATACCGAATTCGTAGCTTATTGCAACGCTTTTTAGCTAAAACATAAAAGTTTCAGCTTCCTAGCTACTTAAGTTTTCCCTTGTATTCTTTTTTATATGCAAAGCATATCAAATATTGTGCTTATTCACACCGTTTTTAGTTACACTTACTTTAAATGTTAAAAAAGCCTTTTAAATAACATAATTTCTGAAAATTTTTAACAAATATCACGATTTTTAAAAAATTTCTTTCAACTCTGAAAATGCGCTAACGCCAATTAGACCAGCTGATCGGAAACGGAGTTACACAGGGTTGCGTTTTTGCTGTGGAAATATTTTAATTTTCGACATACAGTTTTGAAGCCATTGGAATAATGTTAGACAAGTTGCATAACTTTTCATTCTAGTAAATTATTTCAGTTTAGAATCATTTTCAGCAACAAAGTATTGTATTTGAACCTTTCTTGTTGTATAATGTGTTATAAGAAGGTAGATACAATAATTTCTAGCTATCTCTATAAAACGTTGTTTGTGCTCTACATATTTCTAATTGGAATCCGAATAAAATGTAACGAATTAGGCACAGAATGCTTCATCTGCAAAGCATATTCTGAGATTAATAGATATTGCAACTACTCAATATGTATATGATACAACTAACTTGTTTAATTATCTAGAAGTTTTTTTATTCCATTTCTTTAACCGATACAGATTTTTTGCTAAAAACGACACTAATATTATAAAACCTGATTTCAACGCTTCATTTCGAATTAACAGTAGAGCCACCCTGCATTGTATATTAATTTCCCAAATCTCCATGCACCCTGTTCCAATATGCCGCTGTCAAAATTAAATTCTGACAATTGTTTTCATTTGAGCGGCTCGAAGCATTTTAAACCATTCCATTTATATTTACTGATTGTAATATTATTTGTATTATTAAGCAATAAAGAAATTACCGATTGGAAATGGAAGAAGATATTGTGCAATATTTATTGAAAGATAATGTCGCTGTGAACACAGGGCCCAACGCCAAAGGTGAAAACCTAATATTGCATACTTCGAGAAAATTATGAAAAATCTTTTTTTATTTCCACAGAGTTTTTTCTAGATCAAGCAGAGAATGAATTTAATAATGGAAATCTGATGAATTCGGTATTTTATCAAGTGCGTGCATTATATCAAGCCTCTGAGGAACGCTACTTTCAAATTGAGGCGAAACTTAAATGTGAGCTGGGCGACAACAAACCCACATTGGCGGAGAAGCTATGTAGTGAAATGAATGAGTGGGAAAAAGAAGATTTGAAAAGGTGGATATAACTATATTAAATAGCATATTATATTAATCTATGAACTTTATTAATTTTTGTAGCAATGCCTTCATGCAGTATGTGGTGAAAAAACAAAGTAACGGGAAGCAAAGTGATCACAATGAGAAATCGCAGAACACAACGTGCAATTTTTTACAAAATGTAATAGAGCCCTTGAAGGGCGTGCAGAAAATAGAGGAAATTTGTCAAGAATTGCCAAAAGGTTGTTGAATAATTTTAATAAGATAAATTAAGAATAATTTAATAGCATTTGAAAATATCATGTCAACATTTAGAGTGGACAATATTGCAATTGTGTAAAGGGCCGCGCACGGAGACCACATATTCGGTGTATCCACAAATTCATGAATTGGACGCCAGCATATATCTAACAGTACTGAAGCATGTACGTAGTGCTGAATATCCCTCACCGATTTGCCTGCGCTTTAGTGGACCAGAGCAAAAGGAGCTTTTTCGTAAATACGCCAATATTGCAAAACAATTCAGGCAATGCATTAATGTTGATCCCAAAGAATACAACACCAAAGAATCGAAAAAATTGTATTGGGATATGCTGTCAGAATTGGATCAGTATATTGCGGTAATCAAACACAACACACATCTATATTTTAGCGCTTTTTACTAAATGCATAAATATTTTTTTTGTTTGCAGCAAGTGCTGAAAGAGTTGAAGAATTTCTTTTTCCCTTGGAGTTTCCTCTTTACCGGCCAACCGTACATAAGACCTTCGCCGGAAGCCAACGCGCTAATGACTCAGCAAAAGAAAGCATTCGCCAGTGTCGATGACTTTTGCAACGAGTACCGTTGGGCGGTGCAAGAACGCGTGCTGCTCTCCTTGACCGCCATGAATGTCGATGCGCTGTCTGAACTGGAAATTCATGCAATTTGCGGTTTGCTCACCAGCAGCGTACGCGAAAAGAGCAACGCTGCTAAATTACTACTGAAGTTGCAAACTGCCCGTAAGCAATTATACTAAGCGTTTTAGTTAATTTTTAACCTTTTTCTTATTTTTTGATTTGATTTCCCAAACAGCAGCAGGCGCTGAAGGTAATGTTGAAGGCGACGGCAATGGTGCAACAACAGGTCCCTCCACTCATCACTATCCGGTCATATTAATTGTGGATGAGGTGTGTATGTGTGCGCCAAAAAAAAAACTTACTTGTAAATTAAGCGTTTTAACGTAATCTATTTGCTGTCGCTTACAGCGTCTTGATCATTTCTTTTGGGAGGAAATAAATACTCAACAAGAATTTTGCCGAGTCAATTCTCTACAATGTCTCTGGCGTCTACATTGTCTCTATGGCGAGCGCATGCATCGCGGTTATTTACCCGTCAACATTGTCGACGGTGCTTGCCTGCTGAATCCCGGTACGTTTTTGCTCTCCACCACGAATTAATTACGGTATTAATTTTAATTACTTATTCTTCCTCTTTATGCCATCTTCAACTCCACGGGGCACAACAATTGACTGGCTTAATGTCTTTTGTAGATAACAATTTGCCAAAAACCGAGACGCGCATGCGCTCCTTTTTCGAGTATTGGCTACCGCATTGGCAGCGGAAAGTCGGACAGAAGCCAACACAGGATGAACTGCTTAAGGACTTCTTTAAGCGCAGTTGTTATGTGTAAGCATTTTGTTGTTGTTGCTAATTATGTTGCACGTTTACTTTACAGTTTAATGTACACAAAGAGGTTAATCGACTTTTTAGGTTATAATTTGGTAGTCTCTTGAACTTTAGTCCCTCAAGCTAATTAACGTTAAATGTTTTTGTTGTTGTAATGTTCATTGTAGAGTATATAGCAAGCTTTTAATTTGACAGCTATACACTAGGAATATGTGACACCGATCGTAATAGCTTTGTTTACCTAACGGTTGTTGGTAACAGTATTTTATATAGAAATGAAGGTACATAGATGAACATAGATATTTAAATTTTCGTCACTAATTTTGCAAAATATTTATAGTTCTCAAAAAACAAATTCGGACATAACCCCATTTTGGATCGCTTTGGCTTATTAGACCTCTACCCATTGAACAAGTCCCTCAGTTTTTGAGATCGATCTGTAATTTTGCATACGTCATTCTCTCCTTATAAGAGTGTTCATTGATTGGAACTGAAGATATCGGATTACTATAGCATATAGCTGTCATACAAACTGATTGATCAAAATGAAGTTTTCGTATGAAAAACTTGTTTATAGGAGAAGAGATCGGCACGAAATTTAGTGTAAATTATTATCCAACGAAAGACTATAATCGCCGCATAACTTTTTATACAACGGACCGCTATAGAATATGGCTTTGTATGGCATGATTGATCGATCAAAATCAGGTTCTTATGTGGAAACCTTTTTATTTGTTAAGATATCTTCACGAGATTTGACATGAATTACTATTCAAGACAACGCTACTACAATCTATGAAGAAATGGTTTAAATCGGAACACTAAAAGAAATTGCTGCCATACAAACTAATCGATTAAAGTCATGTCCTTGTATGGGAAACTTTCTTATTTGTTGAGATATCTTTACCAAATGTGGCATGAATCATTATCGCAGGCATCGCCACAATCTCCGTAGATATTGTTCAGATCGGACCACTATAACGTATAGCTGTCATACAAATTTGCGACCAAAATCGAGATAAATATTTTTTATACCCTTCGGTTGTGTATGAAATGCACCTGTGAAGGATATTAGAGCTTCGAAGTAACCTCTTTTTCTTGTTGTTTTACTACTATTGATTAATTTTTGCACTTTGTGGAACTTCGCTACAACAAAATTGCCAAATTTTTACGCCAGCCACTAACATTTAAATTAAAAAATTCCATTTGCTGTTTTTTGCATCAAAATTCAATTAGACTAATTACACCCCGCCACTTTCTTTTCCCTTTATATGGTTGTGTGTAGGTACGCTGGCCACGGCTCCGGCTTGCAATACATCAATGGCAAATATATCGCCCGTCAACAAATGGATTGTGTGGTGTTCCTTTTCGGTTGTGACTCGTCACGTTTGCATTCAAATGGCCTCTACAGCGAATTGGTGGGTTCGCATTTATATTACCACGCTGCCAAGTGGTGAGTATAACGTAGTATGGCGATGTTCAGAGAAATAGTTGAGACCGTGCGGGTTTAATTAAACCTTAAACTTTTGTACGAGTACACACAACAACAACAGCTATGACTAAGTTGTTTTGCAATTGGTGTGTTTTTGGACCGTTTTTGTATGCTTAGACATACATATGTACATATATATTTCCTGCTTTGCAGCCCCACTTTGGTTGGCACGCTGATGCCTGGCTTGGACGCCAATATGGATGGCGTTGCCACGGAAATTCTTAGCCGCTGGATAACGCCCAAATCGAGCAGCGTCTACGCTTGGCAGTGCATCGAACGCAGCAGCTGGCTCAAGGAAGGTGTAATCAAGCGTAAGCATACTCGAATTTTGAAGACACTGCCACAGTTTATATGAAAATAAAATCATTTCAGCTTATAAAAGTGATCTGCCCACCGTCGCTGACACGCCACCCTATCAGCAAGGCAGCCTGTGCGCTATTTTGGCGCGCATACATCAGCGCCGCTACGAAACCCGCCACTACAACACCGTGCCGTACGTGTGTCGTGGTTTACCAGTCTGGAATTGCGATGTTCAACCGTTACCTGACTAGCTGGTTTATGTATATATGTAAATTGTGTTTGCGTTTGCCTTGCGCACTCCCTGTCATATTTAAGCCGCATGTTGTATATGTATAAGTTTGTATTTAACACAGTTTTAGTAAGTTGTATGTAAAATTGTTAGCTTTTTGGCACTAATTAGGGGATTTTAGTTAAAGTTGCATGTGTGTTAAATTATTTGAAGCGCACACGTTAGTTACTTAAGCCTCGACATGTTAATTAGGAATAGCTTTAGGTGTTTAAATATAATAAAAGAGTTTTACATAAGCTTAGATTATATGCGGGTTTGTGTTTTTTGATTTTCTCTTAGTTTTTCAAGAAAAATCACTACACGCGATCATAAGACGGGGCTGCCAGATCGAGAAGACTGCAGGTAATGTCTAAAGCAAAGCAAAAGGAAAACAATGGAGCATCTCTTGTGCACTTGTCCCGCATTAGCAAGACTACGCTGCAAGCATCTGGGGTCCACACGGTATGATACACTCCAAGAGGTATTGATAGTTGGGTCACAAAGTCTTTTAAAATACGCGTCAAGCGCAAGCATCCTGTAGGATGACTCCTCTTCATGGACCTCCTGATTTGATTGAATTTGTTGGTGCTAAAGCACCTGGGCTTGGCGGGAGTAAGCTTCCGAACCAAGGTCCTCAATCTGTCGCTGACCATTCTTCAAATACCTGATGTGTGGAGTAGACTCACTGCAGAAACTTGGGAAAACACGGCAAGAAAGGGAAGTTTTATCGACCGACAACTCTCCTTTCCCCAATGGTGAAGCTACTTGAGACCATGCTACTTCCGACGTTCACTCACCACCTGATTCGAACAGACCACCACCATGGTTTTCGCGAAGTGCACAGCACCACCACAGCAGTTAGCGTCATAAATGCCTAGATAGTTTATGGCCTTAATCCAAAGCCGAGCTGTGAGAGGACGATCCTCGTAGCGTTGGACTCGTTAAAATCTTTTGGCACGATATTGACGACGGACAATTAAATCGATGACTCAAAAATAACCGGCTCTCTCTTCGACCTTTCGCGCTTCTTCTTTGGAAGGAACTTAACACTCTCTCTCACTAAACCCACAGCGACCAGTTTCACGAATTGCATGAAGGAGTATAGAATAGAGCTTACGGTAACAGTCAGTGACGTTAAAATTGCGACTGTAAATAATCCTAACATTTTAGTTGTAACATTCGAAACCCTGAGCTCCTTCACTTCTCACAATATCGCGATAACTGGTAAAGTACAGAACCACAACAAAATCCTCAAGTTGCTAGAGGGCAGCTCATAGGGAAAAGACAAAGAAACGTTGTTGGCAACATACAAGGCCATCATTCGGGATGTATTAAAGTACGCCGTACCGATATGGTCGCTTGGATGTGGTGGGAGGTAGACGAAGAAGCTTCAGACGTGTCAAAACACTACGCTGCGGGCTATAACTGGATGCCTCTTGAAGTCTCCGGTCAAAAAGTGACACAGCTAGGCCCGCATGCTTCCAATAAAGAACATAACAAATTCCTTTACAAGCACTTTTTGCTGAGATAGTTTTGAAGAAACTATCTCTACAGTCTTCTGTTTAAATCGGAGTCTCCTCTTAGGAACATCAAGAGGTCTTTCGATTATTACGTCGACGACATCAAATAGTACGCCGACCACACTTCCGACGCAACTCACTTCGACCACGCACTGACCGCCATTCACAGTGGAGCTATTAAAACCTTCACCGACTCACTTTCAGTTATTGTCGTACTTGATGTCAAAGCACCACCCATTGCAGACGAAAAACTTGATTCCCCGCAAGAACTCAGAGTGATCCCTGCGGAACTTAGTTTTGGATACTGTCACAAGTTAAATTCCTGCTTATCCAGAATCCACCCCGACATATCAAATATATCTCCAGCAGGCAACAAGTCGCGCATCGCTTCAACGACTTCATTGAATGCCCAGCAGTCATCTCACACTACTCATTCTATAAACCGATCCCGTCGTAACAGCATGTTTCTAGAACTACTGTTAGATTACTTCGAAGACAACCAACCAAGCGGGGATTAGATAACCGTTAAAAAAATAACTGAAGAGCTGAGTCGATTTAGCCATGCCCATCTGCAGGTATAGAGGCGAACTGGTCCATCAGTTTTTGAAACATCACTCCGGAATTTTACTCACGTCTTCAAGAAGTTAGTAATTTATCGGACTGTGGACCAATATAGCATATAGCTGTTATATAAACTGAACGATTAGAATCAATTTAACGATCTGTTTATACCCTTTGCTGTTATAAAAAATGCAACCGCGAAGGTTATTATATCTTCGTTGCAGCCTTCGTTAATGTTTTCTTCTTATTTTCACTTATCCATTTTCCGTAAACTCACTTCTATTTACCAACCAACTTTGGCATTTCCCAAAATTTACACACAAAGAGTGTTCAGCAGCACAAATGACCACGATTATAGCGAGCTTTAAAAGGAGTGAAGTGCAATACCTCCTCTCTCACTTGCATAGTGTGGTCCTTTTGCCTTTTAATGCGCTTGACAGAGTTTGTCAATAGTCTTTAGACGCCTTTATAAATCACTTCCGGTTTGTGGTCGGCAACATGCTGGCACTTTTATGCTGCGCTTGCAGCTTGAGTTAGCGGTATATTTTCTTTTTTTAAACTGTTTTAACGGTTTTTGCTTTCGTTGATTTTGTTTTTTCCACATTGTTTTTGTTTTCATCTAGATTGTTTGTCAACTGGCAGCAAATGGCGTGTAAACGACATTTAAGCCAATGTTTATGCCGCCGATTTACAAGATTTTGCAAAAAGCATCAACAGCGGAGAGCTTTTATGGCTTTATTGTGGCGTTTAACTTTTTAAAGTTCTTCAATTAATCAGTGATTAAGTTGGAGGTTTGAATAAATTTGTTTGCAAGTGAAGATATCGCTATTGGCCTCAATCGAAAGGCAAGGTTTCAAAGCTAAACTGCTTACCTGGATGTAATAGGGATATTGAAACGTATTTCAAGAGAAAGAAGTTCAAATCGAAGTTCAAAGTTCAAAAACTTTGAGTCAAAATTTTCGTTTTAATATCTACCTAATTTAGTCAATGTAGAGCGCTGTTCCTGCGAAAATCTACTTATTTATTGCTACGAACTACCTGAATTATGGATAACCTTTAATATAAAACGACCGAGAATATTTAAGAAGAGTTTCCACAAGAATGTCATGACTGTGTTATGACAGATCGTTTTCAGTTTCGGTGATTAGCTGTTCATTCGACGAAATTTCTTCCCATTGGACATTCTTTTGAGATCTGAGAACAGAAAAAAGTCGCTGGGCATCAGATCTGGAGATTATGGTGGAAGTGGAAGCAATTCGAAGCACAATTTACTGATTTTTTCCATGACTTTGTCACGGTGCATTGTCCTAGCGAAAGAACACTATTTTTCCGTCGTCAGAACCGGAAAAGATTAATAAATATTACATGATCAAATTTGACCCGGACTGGTAAGTTTTGTGTTTTTAATAGAATCACGGCCGTAGTATCTTTGAAAATGTCGTAGAAAATTTTTGAAAAGTTTACTTTATCACGAACATAAGTATTTGAGGGGTGCAAAGTATCAAGTGAAGGTCGGGAAGTCATCGAATATTTGTCTCATAAAAGTCGTGTGTTGAAAATAGTATTAAAGAAACGGTACTTGAAAATCATTAAAATACTTCAAAGGTAGCTTTTTTTAGTCCGGGTCAATTTATTTATTTATTTATTTATCAGATGCAAATTTCATTTGTTTTTATTAAAACCATATTTTCAACGCAAATATTTCCTCGAACAGTGTAAAAATTTTCAAAAGGATTTTTTCAGTACGGGTCAATTTTGATCAGATGCAAGTTTTATTTATTTTTTTCATTAAAACTATATTTCCGACACAAATATTTCCTAAAATAATATACAATTTTTTAAACGATTGTCAGTGGATATATGGTAGTTTTTTCAGTACGGGTCAATTTTGATCAGATGCAAATTTTAATTTTTTTCATTAAAAACATATTTCAAACGCAAATGTTTCGCAGAATAGTGTAAAAATATTGAAAAGGATTGTCAGAGACACAATGGGATTTATAACTCAAGCATTCAAAAAATTGAAACAGTTTGTTCTTTGTATTCAGCACACACACAAAAGCATGTCCTTAAAGCAGCACCCTTAAATTAAAGAATAAATGATGATAAGCAATTCTGTAATGTAATGCCAATTCAATTCGCCTTATTAGTTAAGTTAGATCCAATACTGATTTGTTTGTATGCCTCTACTCACTGCCATCAGTCATTTCTAATAAATAAACACATCACTCATACGCCCTGACCAACAAAACAAGTTTTCCCTTACTTTTCTACGCATCAGCCGCATTGCATACGCCATATTTCTAGGCACTAACTTACATTTACCGCTGATACATGAGTACATATTTATTAATAACACAAGTTAGACGAAACTTTTTATGGCCGCACTCGGGCAAATGTAAGCAAATGCGAGAGCTCGCATTAAAAGCGGAAAATTGCACAAAATGAAATGGTAAACTTTTCGCTTTTCACAGTTATGAGTATACGCTTCAAACTTTGATTTCACTTGAAGGTGTATGTATGTGTGTGCGTATGCGCGTCCACTCACTCATTCTCATTTCTATAACGGTCGTACTTTTCAATTTCACTTTTCTTTTCGTTTTTTTTTTTATTTTTTTGCTCATTCACATCAACAGCTTCACTTTTTTTCTGGTTCACAGCACCCTTGGCTTGTCATAGAATGGGGTCATTTGAGTTGAGTTACACTTGGAAATGTTATTATTTTGAGAGAGTTTTACTCACTTTCGAATTGAAATTGATTTGCAATGAGTTTTTGGTTGAGAGTTTTGCTGAAGAGCACTTTCAGAGATATAAAATTCATTGTTTCAGTCAAGGAGCTGGAATTATGGCACAATTTTGCTTTAAATTAAATCTTCTCATGTGAATATGCTACTGCACTGCTTTAATATTGAAGCATTTCTCAGATTTAATCCGCTGAAACGAGCATTCTTGATTATCACGCCACTTGGCTGATGACTTGCTTGATGAATAATCTATGATTTAATAGTTGCGCTGGGCTTTAATGGCGAGCAAATATCAACAGTTAATATGAAGTGCTCATTAAGCTTATAAATGGGTCTTAGGAATACGTGCATAAGCATATAGAGTACATATGTACATAATTGTATATGTATGTATGTATGTACATATATGTATATATATTTGTATATAACTGCAATAAAGAAGCCTTAAGTGCTCCATATGGAATTTACTACGGCTTGCTTCTAAAATGCACAGCTTCACGGAAGGCTGAATCACAGGTAAACAACAAAAACAAGCGCCACAACAAAACAAAATGCAGAGACTAGCAAAGCGTAGCGTAGTAACAATAAATCTCAATAAACATATAATAATTGCTGTTCCGCAGCATGGCGTTGAAAAATTAACGCAGCTGAAGAAATGTGTCACCGTAGCCCTGTAGGAAATCGACCTCTGTGAAAATCATGTATTTTTGCATAATAATTTATAATAATAAAAAAGAAATAACAAAATTTTAAGCAATAATGCCTCTAGTGGAAAAATCGAAAAAAGTGGTCGACCAAAATACGAGGTTTGACAATTAAGTAATGAGACTGATTTTATTGCCGTGCTTGTGGTAAACCTGTGACCAGTGAAGGTGAAAGCGATGATTGTTGCTTTTTTCATAGCCGTGGAATCGTCCGCAAAGAATTCGTTCTACCGGTGAAAACTGTGAATCACGTCTACTATTGCCAAGTACTCGAAAGATTGCGAAACTGGATCCTTCATCACCACAACGCGCCGTGCCACACCGCCCTCTGCGTGTCTCAGTATTTGGCCTCTAAAGGGATCGCCGTGTTGCAACAGCCGCCTTATTCGCCCGACATGTCACCCTGTGACTTTTTTCTGTTTCCTAAAGCAAAATCGGTGGTCAAAGGAACCCATTTTGAGTCGATTACGGACATCCAGGCGGCCATGACGAGGGTACTCGCGGACATCCCAGTCGAAGCGTTCCAGAAATGTTACGATGCATGGAAAACGTTGGAATCGCTGTGTAGCTGCCCAAAGGGACTACTTTGAAGGGATGGCAGAGTTGTAGAATAATTTTCAAATATACGGTTTTTATGGAATCAGACTCACTACTTAATTGTCATACTTCGTAGTACATATTTGGTTCATTAAAGTTCATTATAAATATAAAAAAAATAATTTTAAGTTTGATTAAAAATACGAAAAGACTTATTCGACTACTCAATATTATCATAAAAGGGTATAACGAGATCTTTATTCTGATGGCTTGTATTGGTATATGCTATGATAGTCTGATCTGAATAATTTGTTTCGAAATGGTAGCACTACCACGGATAATAACCCATGCCAAATTTTGTGAAGATGTCTTGTCATATGAAAGAGGTATTCAAACAAGAACTTGATTGTGATCGATCAGTTTGTATGCAAGATATATTCTATGGTAGTCCGTTATCATATGCTCCTGTACTAACTGCCAATAGACTTTAATCTAAATAAATCAGACTATATTCTTCCACGGCTGGACTTCAATAGGGACTCCCAGGTGAGAATTCCTGGATACCCAGGTTTAGTAGGGAGAAGAGTACTACTTCAAACCATACAAACGGGTCCAAAATGTACTGTGGAGTTTGATATCTTTCTATCTTACTGTCCATCGAACTTAGCTAGCATCTTTTCAGCGGAAATACTGGGCATAGAGAAGGCCTGTGAAGCTCTATTGAACAACTACAGAAGAAATCCTGGCCTTAGGAACATTTTCGGTAACGAAAAGCAGACGAACTGGCTAAGTCAAGAGCTTCTCTAAACGAAACCGAAACAGAGACAAAACCTTATACGCTAGAAGCAATCAAGAGGGAGCTTAATGCGCATTTTGAACAAAGAGCGCAGAATGGATGGAGATCTACAACCAAATGCAGGATAAGAAAGCAGATATAGCAACATGTGTTAACAATGGGAATGTCCCATAACAACTAGTGCCGTTGCTGTAAACTAGAAGGAGGCAAAGAAACGGTTTATCACTTTCTCTGTGAGTGCTCAGATATATCACAAATCAGACAAAGAAGTTTTGGAATCCATCAGATACCAAACCTAAAATGTATGTATATCTAAAAAAAGCATAATGGAAATACATAAGTAGTTTCATTGACGGCACCAAATGGTTTGAACACCACCACGGAACGTGATATCAAGATAAGGTGTCACGATAGGCATCAAAATGGTGCTACTAGCACTAATTGAGCCCGAAGGTCAACCCTCTTAATTACCTATCTTCCGATATCAGCGGTTTCTACAAACGAGCAGCTTCTTGGGGATAAAAGAATGTGTACAAAATTTCAGATCTTAAGATCTGAGGGTCTAGACCGGGTTTTCAAAGAGTGTATTCCTATAGACTATAACCCACTTAACTTATGAAAACCGGTTGGACTGTCGGGAGAATAAATTTGAAGTCGGCTTTTGATGGTTTTTGACTTTCAGCATTTATTCAGCTTAAAATAATATTAGCTGAATTATGCGCTGAATGCATAACCTACTGGAAAGCGTTGAAAGCAGTTTCGGATTTAATTTAATTATACAAAATTTGTGACCTTATTAAAAATACCTAAAATATTCTCATTCATTTTTTCGCTTTGTTATAATCTAGCCACTATCTCCGTACATTTTACAAATTTATATACTATATTTTTATTAATAGTTGCTTCGTTTCATCCCTGTTGGGCCATAAAAGTCTGTTTACGTTTATCGAGTTGCGTAATTCTTTGTTTATTAAAACTGCATAACGTTAGCTGGTTGGCGGTTGTGAGAGTCAGGTGCACAGCTGCGTTGCGTTCGCTCACTTGACGTTGTATGAGCTATGACTTCATTACGCTTAAAGTAACATTTATGCGCAAGAAGTAGTTTCAGTTATATTAAGCTATGTTTTAGCTTAAAATGTAATCTAAAGGAAAATTACATAAATTTTAGAAGAATATAACAGAATATGTATCAAGCGCCTGAATGTAGGCAATATTGTAATATTATATAGTTTTAAACTTTAAAATAAGTTGGCACAAACGAAATGTTGCCTACATTTATGATGTTACGAGTATTACTAATAAGTCATTTAACAAAATGGAAAAACTTGGAAACTAAAAAGCACTTAGAGGCATTAATAATAATACGAAACAAGTAAAGATGGATTAGTTTAGAGTTTTAAAAGGACTAGTTTAGAGTTTGAAAGATCAAAGCCAGAAAATGGTTTCAGACCTTAGCAGGTCTTTATGTTATAAGAAAAGAACAAGAAAAACAATATTTATATATTCGAATGTCACTATTAGATTCTGCATCCAACCTAAGCTCAAAGTCATATAGTCATTTGGTTTGATTTTATTCATATCCAGACATAGTAGTTAAAGACTCATAATTTCATTAAAATATCACACACATTGGCCCAAAAAACTATTTAAAATCACCTAGAAGTCATCAGAATATTAGGTTTACCGCGTACAGGACTAGTATACCCTGATATTAAGACATGTATACATGGGTTATACATTGCTCGATATAAACGATAAGAGTCAATTAGAAGTTCGAAGCTTTATATTTGATATATAGGGGCTGATACAAGAGCTCTTTATTATCAGGAAAATTTACTCTCTGAATTTCATTAATACCATATAACTCAGTGTTTTATCGATATATTCGGTATTATTCATAGAGAAGTAATGAGGTTTCTGGGAGCTTCAAAATTTATGGTCCGATGTCAACCCTTTTTGGTTAAGAGTTGACATACTTTCAAGATACTACTTTCAAAAAATCAGATGTAATTAATATATACTGGGAGTGGACATGCCAATATTAAAATGTTGTTAGTCGATATTGTTCCCGATTAGTTTCTGAAACATAAAATTTAATCTAAAAGTAGGTGGTGGCACGCCTACTGTCACATTTTTGCATTGAGTCCAATTTTTCATACCATAACTGTGTGAAATTTAATCCTTCTGAGGTTTTATTTGATGAGTTATCGCACTTATAGTATTTTACAATGGTTGGGGAAAAGACATGCTCATCATCTCATTTCTTCTATTTTTACAGTGCACATGGAGGGGCTAGAAATACTTGTTCTTAGCAAATTTGTTAGGTTAACCGATAGTTGTTTGTCAGGTATACATTATATGCCCTATTCAAGCCCAGAGTAATATTCATAAATACAATAAAGAAGTCATTATTACGTGTAATTGTATGCTATGTTTTCATTTTAAAGACTGTACCTATACTTATTGGTTAATGATTGAGTTACCAAACAAGAAACGTTGCCTACCTTTAGGATGTTAATAATAATAATGAAAGGAAATTGTAGAGCAATTAATACTGAGACTGCGAAATATGGCAATGAGTTAAGGTAGTTTTTAAAATTTTCATAAAAGATTTTTCAATAGGGACGCTACAAAAGTAGAACAATAGGGACAGCAAACAACGCCATATTTTCCGCGCTCTTTTGACATTTCCCTTTAGTAAGATTTGCTATTTCATCGCGGAAAGATATGCGATCCAACAACGAGTCAAAATTATTAAAATTTACTACCGAAATTCGGTAAGAGTCAGTGGCCTAAACTTTGCGGGCGCTACATCCAATTTATGGTCATCATAATCGTTCTGTTAGATCAACAATTGAGCGTCTGGTATCCACGGATATAGTACAAAATATTCCCGTGCCAGTGAAGCAAAGAAGTGCCCATAGTGTCGAGCATATTGCTGCCGCTAGCGCATCAATTGAGGAAGACTCAAATCAGTCTCTCACACGTCGTCTCAAGCGTTGGGCATCTCTGAGTTGGCGCTGTGACGAATTTTGCAAAAATATCTTAGCCCACATCCTTCAAGATCAAATTGACGCAAAAACTGAAGCCGCTTGACTAACAAAATCGTCGTAAGTTCGTGAATTGGGGTGAGCAAAAACTTGAAAATGTTCCGGATTTTCATCGAAAAATCATCTTCTGCGATGAGGTTCATTTCTGGCTGAATAGCTTCGTCGATAAGCAAAATATGCGTCACTGGTCAGACAGCAATCCACATATACTCTATGAGTCACCATTACATCCCGAAAATATTCCGATATGGTGCGGTTTATGGGCCGGCGAGGTCATTGGTCCGTACTTCTTTCGTGATGATCAATACCGGCACGTTACTGTGAATGGGAATCGCTACCGCTCAATGATAACCGAAAATTTTTGGCCCGAATTGGATGATGTGGACTTGGACAATATGTCGTTCAATAGGACGTCGCCACAAGCCACGTAGCGAATGTCACAATCGATTTATTGAAAACCAAGTTTGGTCAACGTGCTATCTAACGAAATGGCCCAGTCAATTGGCCGCCTGATTCGTGCGATTTGATGCCCTTAGACTATTTACTGCGGGGCTATGTCAATTCTGTGCCAACAACCCAGCGACGATTGATGAACTTCGTATGAAAATCGAACGCGAAATTGCAGAAGTATCGGCCGATTTATGGTTAAAAACCATGAAAGGAGCTTTACATTTTCAAGATTGAGTCAGCAATGGTGAATAAATAATGATTATATAATGGTCATCTCTTATAGCGTAGATCAAAATGAGAGCGATAAATGTCACATTCTTTGACCACATGTGATTACATCTCCCGCAGCATGCGCTCGAAGCCATGAACTGTCCAGCATATAGTTAATACTTGTATAAAAAGATTCAGATGTATTTATCTGAGGCAAATTAGCGCACACGAGCAAGAAGATTATAAACGCAGATAATAAATTTATTGCATGCAGCTACAGTTCACAGCATGTCGCCGCACACATGCATACATACACATCTGCATACTCGTGCATATGTATGCTCCTCTTCAACAGCAGCTGCGGCAAACATTCCGCGCGCGCTCAAACGCAAATGAATTAAGCGACTAATGAACGTGGGAAATGGGGCATTTGTATTTGCCGTCAATACACTAATGCCTTGGCATCTGTATCCTTGTGCTTTATTACATTTTCCGACACTTGCAGCCACCCTACCTTCCTTCCGCCCGAACATGCTCCTTCGTGCTGGTGGCTTGTCGCATTTGCGACTCTTAAAGCTCCTTACAAATTTGCACAGTTAATGCGACACGAGCAGAACACAATTAATGAATGAAACAAAGCGCATGTATTTATGCATGTACTGTTGTTTTCGTTGTTGCTATTGTTGCTGTTGTTACATTTGCTTTTCTAGGCTGCCGCTGCTGCTGTTGTTGAAGTGATAACGCCGTCGTTGTTAGTGTAATGTGATTAACTGTACTGCGTTGTATGCAAATTTATGGCACTCCATTTTAAGTACGTCTATATGCATTAATTTCAGCGAACTTATGTATGTGTGTGTATGTATAGAGAGGTGCGAGTGTAATAACGTAGTCATGCTCATGAATGAATTAATTAAATTTAACTTCACTAAGTTAACAATGATACACTCGCGGAGGCGTATATGTTTATACATAGTATATGAGTGTGGATATATATTTATGCCTAAGGCTGTATTTAATTTATGCATGTGGGGATGAGCGCAGGGCTTAAGTAGTAATTTTTAAATTTCAAAATACACCTTAAGTTCCAACACGATATTTTTTTTGCAGAAAAATTTGTTTTGCACCTCATAGACTCTTTTGCCTCTCCCTAGGGTGGTGCGTTTCGTTTGAGATCCGCCACGTAAAAAAACACTACCAATAAAAAGAAGAAAACAGCCTTGGATGGGAGACTATTAAACTCGGCTGTAACCGCGTAGGCGGGGTCTACGCCAATAAAGAAGAAGACTATTTCGAAGTAAAATTGTTCCTATGGTATATTTCTTTCCTACAAAGGTTAAGGTTCGAAAAATATATACAACTTTTCTTAAAAAGACATACTTATTAAACTAACCCCTGAGCACTTCTCCGTTTCTTCACTTTTGGATACAAAAAATAGCCGAGTTTGATGAATTATGCACTGGATTACGTAGGTTGTCTTTTATATTTTGGGATTTGGCAACCCTAGCGTTGCAATCTGGCAACTCACAACTTTATCGTAAAGTTTTAAATTTTTTATGTTATACATACTGAGAACGTTTTGTCTTACGGTCGCTACTTGTGTTGCTTACAGTAACTTCAAATATTCTACTCGGCCAAAAAATGGCAAACATTTTCGTGAGATTATTTTTTAAAACTTTAGACTGGGATTAACTCATCAAGAGTGCATCGATGCACTTAATTCAGTTTTTCGCTATGAAGCTTCAGTATTTATGGATGATAAGGTGAATAAAGTCAAGGTCGTAGAACCCTCCGTGTTGGTTTTCATGAAGCTCGTTCAAATCCTATTGTTGTTCCTGAAACTTTCTTGATTTTGCCAGATCGTCATTTGAACTATTGTGAGATAAAGCCAACTATAGATAGAGCATACATTGAATATTGCATAGACATTTGATTGTAAAAAAATTGTTTCATGTTGGATCCCACACAATTTGAAGATCGCTCATAAACAAGCTCGTGTCGATTGGTCGGGAGAAATGTTAAAAATAATACTATAGCGGTGCTTCGAAACATGTCTGTGAAATCGTGAGAGAGGATGAAAAGTGTATTTACGCTTATACGTCTGAAAGTAAACAGCAGTCGACTACATGGGTGTTTCAAGATGAACCTAATCCTACAAAAGTTATTCGTACCTTAAACACTTCCAGGCAAATTATTGCCTGTTTTTGTAGGAAATGTGGCCATTTTGAAACCATACTAATAGAGCAATGCAGACAAGTAAATTCTGAGTGATACGCAACCATCTGTTTGCAAATTGTCTTTCAGGAAAACAGGAAAACCAACCACTGAAAATGGATCCCTCTTCACCACGACAATGAAAGCTCTCACACATCGACTGAAACAAATACATTTTTGACCACTCCAAACATCGATTTGATGAGTCATCCTCCGTATACTTAGTTCTGACTTGACACCGAATGACTTTTTTTTATTCCCGTTTATAAAAAAATATATAGATTTTAATAGAAAAAATTTGAAAAAAACAATAAATCGATTTTCGAAGATTAAAATTTGTTTTTTTGTATCTAATCCCAAAATATACATATGGGATACATAATGTTGTCCAAGTCTTTCTCTTCAATTTGCTTGAAGAAAAATTTGGTTCGGTTCGCGCTCACCATTGATGGTTACGCTGTTCTTCTTCATTTTCGAAGAAATATGGGCCAATGATTCCACCAGACCAAAATCCGCACCATACAGTAATTCGTGCTGGGTGCATTGGCTTCTCGACGATTACGTGCGGTTTTTTTGTGCCCCAAATGCGACAATTATGCTGTTAACGTAACCGTCGAGGTGAAAATGAGCCTCGTCTGAAAAGATGATTTTCGGTAAAATCGGTCAAACGATCTTCTGCCCAATCTGCAAACTGTGGAATAGTGAATAGCGACCCATTTCGTAAATTTTATACTTTTTACTGAATATCTGTCACTTTCCGAATGGTATCTGACATTTCCAATGTCGAAATATAGATAACACAAATCAATGTGTCGCTTTTGACAGAAAAAATATAGAATTAGTAATAAAATGGATTTCGAATAGAAAATACATAACAAAACTTTAACTTCCCTTTTTACCAACGGAATAATAGAAGTCTTTAGGGGAGCTAAAGTTTCGTACTTTATTTTAAATTCCGAATGCAGATATCTCAAAACTGACTAAGTATTCTCTAAATTCTTTTTATAAAACTTCAATTAACATTTTCCAAACTTTACTGAAACTAGTTTACATAATACTTATAAAGTCACCTAACCGGCATCTACTCAGCTTTAAATTATACTTTTTTAACCAAAACGTCACTTTAACGCCAAGTTTCACAGGGAAAAAAATCTCTAACAGGTACTGTTAGAATGCCTTTGTGGATTTTCAAATTTATGCCGCACGTTTAAGTTCACTTTTTGCGATAAATTCACCGACCCACAGGAATTCCACTGCACACAAATGCAAAATTCATGCCGGCATATTCTCAACTTTTTAACGGTAATTTGAAAATGTTAACGCTCTCAGCGTAGAGTTTGTGACATGCTATATTTTATTAAATCTCTCTCGTTTCCTTCCGTTCTGTTCGCTGTATACCTTTACTAACACACACACAGATATACCATATATAACGATATACTCCCACGTGGTGAAGGTAGTGAAGGAGGAAATCATGGAGTCTTGCGAAAATATTCATTTCTGTAAATCAGTGCAGTAAAATGGCAAACGGAAAATCCAAATTTAATAGCCATTATCAGTTGATTTTATTACGCTTGAATCTCAATCATATTTCACGAAGGCGACCGCCCAAGACAATTTCTGCTACACACATATATACATATGTATATAGATTGGTACGTTATAAATCTCGCACACGAACTTCGCATTGCGCTTTTGAGCACTCATACCTCGCAACTTGAGTAAATATGTATGTTTGTGTGCACTTATGTAACCGTTAAATGGACCACGAAGTGGCAGCGTTAAAGTCCTATTACACTACGGTGATTTGTGACGAATGTAGACACGCATACATACCTACATGCATATGTACAAGCCCCCATGGAATAAGGAAAAGTAAAGAAGGTGAGGTTCAAGGCAGTATGTCATACTGGTCGTCATGGAATGATATTATCGGTCAAAAGGCAGGGAACAATCGCGAGATTCTACCGATAGGAAAGGAGAAGAGGTCCAAACCTCATATTTTAGCGCTCAAAAGCTAAGAAAGATATTTCGGGTTCAGCCGATAGACGACAGGTTAGATTATCAACAGGCTCTAGGTGCATCGGAAAAGAAGTGAGTGGAGGCTCATTATGGGGTAGAAGTCAATTAGGTTCAGTTGGACGAAAAAAGTCAGTATTGGGACGTATCGTCAACTTTAGTCGCGCTGTTTGAAGAGTATTGAGGCGATTACGAGGGTCAAACATCCTTTTAATTAACCTGGAGCATAAAAAGGAGACCTCACCAACCTCTTGCTATACCTGGGATGACACAAAACCGACTCCGTCTTAGTCCACACGTCGTAGCTAAGGAGTTATGGTATTTCTGGGACAAAGACATCGAGTCACAAGTTGCTGGCCGCCAAGAGTACGGGCAGTAGGCCAGAAATGACCCAAAAGTCTTTCGTTGGCTCCATTAGGGAGCAGCGCCGGAAAACTCCAGTTCAAGCCATCTTTGCCGAAAAGGTCTCTGACAGACTACTGGCTCGTATGTGAACTGTAGATACACTGCCGTAGGAACATTAATACTAGAAATGAGTAGTTGTTGAGTAACTTTTTTATTCTATAGATAAAGTAACGAAGAGCTTCTTATTGCATCAGCGTGAACTTCAAACCTTTGTGACTGCGATTAGACATGAAAGTCTTGATCTCACTTTTCGGTTCGGAAGGTTCGTAAAGACCATTCCTTCCGGGATCATAGGTATTTCAGTTAGAGCTTGAACGAAGTACTTTTATCTAGAGCCTTAAAAAAATTTTTAGAAAAAAATAGGAAACCGGAAGCTTCGATCAGTTTTCCGTTCGCATCAGGTCAGGATGCAATGTTAAGGACAAGGGGCTATGTCCATCTATATACACGCGAACTAGTCCCTTAGTTTTTCAGATATCTATCTGAAGATTTTTACATCCTTTTTTCTCAAGAAACGTTGAAGACGCTGAAACACGTTCTATGCTTCTGTCCATCATAGATATTTAGAAGCTTCGCAGTGCAAGGGAATAGATGAGGTATCAAAACTAGATATCAAGTCGTGCTTAAAGGTCACAGAAAGTGCTGACGTCCTGGATGACATAAACTGCAGCTCAAACTAAACTAAACCTCCATCTGACATTACTTCGGACCAATAGGTCTGTGTATGGCATGGCAGCCGGCCAATACAACCTAACCTAACCTACTGTCCGACGCTGAAATCGTCTAACAAATTATTTAGATCGGGCCACTATAGCATATATTTATTTCGATAATATTCGGCGCAAGTTCTTTGACTCACTTTTCTAACTCTCTGTCCTGCCCGGTGTTATCTGTATACTCGTATATAGTCTTATGCATGGTATGTAGATAATATATATGATAATACGAATGCGGGCTTGTTAGTGATGCTGGTCTACTTCTGAGTGCTCGTAAAGAACAAGTTTGGCAGCAATGCGACAGCTCTACACTCACACTCACGCACATCTAGGCACCCACACAACTCAAACTATTAATACAAATCCGCAACCCAGAAAAGTTTTATGACACTTTCCTCTTCTTTTTTGGTGCATTCCTTTTGCTCTTCTTCTACTTTTTTCACATTACCACGAAAGAGCTGAATAATAGTTTCTTTTCTTTTTCGTTTTTAACCAGCCTCGACGGCACAACTCATTCGTTTTACTCAATTGCCATTTCACCGCACTTTTTCCCCATATTTACATGCATCCCTGTCTTCCCCGCATGTGTGTGTGTAGTAGGAGCAGCAGGCGCACAGCATTTCCATCGCCCGAGTACGCAGCCGACTGCGCTTGGTTTAACGCCATTGTGAACGCCTCGGTGATTCGGAGTGCCATCCGATGTTCTTCCTTTTTTCTCTTTTTTTTCATTTTCTTTTTCCCTTCAGTGCCATTTAAAAGTCGGCATTTTTTATGCCGAGTATCTATTAGCGGCACTGTCCCGCCGCGTTGTTGCAACTGCAACTATGAACGACTGGCGGTTGGCTTTCGCGCCCACTTTTGGCGCTCGCTTATGCTCGCTTGTAGTGCTGAAATAAAAATTCGCACAAAAAAAAGTTCGGAAATTCTGAAATTGCTGTAAATGGACGAAAATGGCAAATTGTCGATAAATTGTATTGCTGCGAGCACAGTGGGCTGCGGCAAAGCTGTGCCGTTAAAGCGCACTTACTCATGTATGTGCATACTATATAAACATACATACATATGTATATAGATTTATGCGAATTCGCTACCGCGTTGCTTCTCTGAGTGTTGTGTGGCCTGCTACTCGGCCTCAATCTGCCGTGATTGCATTGTTGATTTGTATGCGCATGTTGCAGCCACACTTAACGTTTGTGTACCGTTATAAAGGTTACCAACCTTGTTTTAATATTTATATGTTATAAAGCAGCCTTTTGGAGATTTTTCGAAAATTGTATAACTTTACTTTTTCTGTATTATTAATACAAATATGAAATACAGTAACTTAAAATATTCATCTCAGCAACAGTGCATTGATGAACTTTATTCGATTTTTGCCATGAAGCTCCGTCAATAAATAATGTCGATGGTATGGTGAATTTAACCGAGGTCATAGATCACTCCAAGACGAATTTCGGGTAGTTCTTCCAAAATAAATTGTTGTTCCGTGACTTTACTGTGAGATAGAGACAAGTAATGGCTGATCCAAGCAGATGTAATTTTGTATATTTTTTTGTTCAGTTTTATCTTGCACTTCATCGTGGAAGAAAATATAGCTTGTACACGAAGACCCTGGAGAGTCGATTCGGCGCCGTTCGCAGCAACTCGGACTGACGTGTGGAATGCTCATTTTACGTCGAAATTGTGAGAACTGAAGCCGTTCAAGTTTCCCAATATTCACTTCACTCTATGTGATCTTGAAAAGTTCCAAGAATATTCAATGTTTTCGAGCCAAGTTTTGTTCATTTGTAACACTGAGCACATTTCTGAGCGAGCTGCCATTTCATCCAAAAAAACACGAAGATCATGTAAAATCACCCCGTTAAACATTTTCCTCTGGGGATATGTGAAGTCTAAAGTCTATGCGTACAATCTCGTTTCGATTCAATCCTTGAAGCAAAACATCACGCTTGTCATTCGCCAGTTACCAATCGAAATGCTCGAACGGTTCATCGAAAATTAGACTCAAAGGGTGGACCATCTAAGACGTAGCCGTCGCCAACATTTGAAAGAGATAATCTTCAAAAAATAAATGCGAAAGAATATTCTTTCGAATTATTAAATTAAATTTGAAGTTTCTGTGTTTTTTCTTTAAAAATGTAGGGAACCTTGAAGTGGATATAATTCATCTATAAAAATATAATTCAATGTTTTTCGGCAAATGAAGCATCCTCAAATACTAACTCTCCTCCAAGTGGCTGAGACATTTTCTTTTTGGGAAATTTGTTACTGATATTCACGCGAAACCTCAAATTTATTTGTCGAGTAACCATCTTTGTTAGAGAATAGTTTCCTATATGAGCTTAGAGTTTGTTTCAACCGAATTGAAACCTCTGATGCTACAATAACCCAATTTTCAAACTTTGCAAATATTCCAAAAATCACGACTGCACAACCAACGCGCTGGCAACTCTGTCCACATATTTGTAGTGTGAAATAGATAACTTTTTAGCGGCTGCAGTGAAATCTTCTGTGTCTGTGTGTTAAAATACAAAATCGATATTGCCACTTTGAGAATTTAAGATGGCATGTTGTTAGTATTATTGCCTTTCAATCAGTCCACTGACACTATTTCTTCGAGAGCTACGCTGTTTCAAGCTAATAACGCCACTGCGACATTTAATATGTGGCGTCAAGTATAAAATTACGTATGAGTATGTGTTTGTAAAGTAGCTGATTTCGCAAGCTTTGAAATGTGATCTACAAAAGTATGTCTGCGGTATATCTCAATAAGTGCAAATGTTGAATATTGACTTTTGCTCCATTGGACGCATTATTGATGTTAAATTTTAGTGAGAGTACAGATTTTTTGCTTAAGCGGTGATATTGAAGGTTATGCGCTGTGTGTGAAGCAGGTTTCCAGCAGATGGGGGACCATGTAACTTTGCTAGTCAAGCAATTAAGTCTATATAATACAAATTCCGAGACGTTCAGATATCAAAGGCAGGTAGATCGAATAGTATCTTAAATTTAACATTTTTTTGTTGGGAAAAAACCAGTATTTTTATGAAAGTTGTATAATGGAAGGCTTCAAGCCAAACATTGATGTCGAAATCAGTGCTATGCCTTCAGAAATGCTTGAAATGTCTAAATAATATTCAATCGGCCCAATTAAATTAAACATTTGTTGAAAGGTATATTAAGTTGGCAATACCCATAAGGAATGGTCGGAGATCTTATAAAGTGTACAAATAAATATCTTTTTCCTGTCTGTCTCTTTGTCTGTATATACGGGATCTGTGTCTCAGTTTTGAGATATCCATCTAAAATTTTGCAGACGTCATTTTCTTTCAAAGAAGCTACTTATTTGTTGAAACCATCGATATTGAACCATTATGGAATATAGCTGTCATACAAACTGAACGATCAAAATAAAGTCTTTGTATGGTAAACTTTTTTAATTGACAAGATATCATCACGAAAATTGGTTTTAATAATTATCTAAGGATGCTCTACAACCTCCGTAGAAATTTTTCAGATCAGATCATTAAGTCATATAGCTGCCATATAAACTGCACGACCAAAATATAGTCTATTTATGAAAAACGTTTTTATTTCTTAGGATATCTTCACGAAAATTGGTTTAAATTATTACTCAAAGAACTAAAATTTGTTTAAATCATTATCCAAGGAAACACTACATTCTCCGAAAAAATGTTCCAGATATGAACCCTATATCGTATAGCTCTCATACAAACTGAACAATCGAAATAAATTCTTTGTATGGGAAACTTTTTCCACTGTAAAGATATCATCATGAAAAATAGCTTAAATTATTATCCAAGGAAGCACTACATTCTCCGAAAAAAACATTTCAGATCGGACCACTATATCGTATAGCTGCCATATAAACTGATCGGTCAATATAAAGTCTTTGTATGGGAAACTTTTTTATTTCTTAAGATATCTTCACGAAATTTGACAAAGATTATTATCGAGAATATTGATATGTTTTTCAAAAATATTGTTGAGATCGAAACACTATGTGATATAGCTGGACGATGAAATAAAGCTGACGAGCTTTTAATAACCCCTTCTGCTGTAAGAAATGCAGTTGTGAAGGGTATTATAACTAAATTAACGGTTTTCTGGTTTTTTAGTTACTTAACGATGACTAGTTGACATACCCTGTATATATATGAGCGTGCTTAGCAGATTTATCTAAATTGTTTACTAAAATTTTTCCATATTCTATAACTGCATTTGACAGTCAATTTGACTTACCTTTCTGTTGCTATTGTTGTTGTTTTATATTTCCGCTGCCGTTGGTTTTAGAATAGTTGTAGTTTTTGTTTTTGTTACATTTAATTAAATAAAGTCGACACAAAGTAACTTAAATGTACACAGACTCAAACGCAGTATATATAACTAACTTATACTGAGGTTAGGTTGAAATACATACATATATAATACTGCCGAATTTAAAAATGTTCTACGTTAGTATTTCGTTATTTATTGTCTCAATTTTACAACCGCGTTTTTTTTAAATAATTTTACATTTTCTATTTTTTGCTGCGCTCACACACGCCACTGTATTTTCATTGCATTTGTATGTATATTTTTACGGCAGACTGTACTAAAATATTATTTTAACGCGCGAAAAACCGGCTATGAATATACCGTTATATTGGCTGCATATCTCTGTGTTGGCGTTTGGCGCTGCTTCGTTTATTGCTTTATTTTTCGGTTTAAGTTTTTATGTTCAGTTCGTTTTTTTTTTTTAATTTTTGTGTTGTTTTTTTATTATTTTTACTTTGTCGTTTGCGTGTTGCTTACTCGCCTTAACAGCCTCATGTTTTTTACAAGAGTGCTCAACGCTTGTTATTTTAGCAGATTTTCGCTACGAATGTGTATGTATGTGTGAGCCTTGTTGTATTGCAGTTGTTGTTCTTTTTTTCAGTTGCACGTATTTTGTCGCTTTTGTAAATTTTAATTTATTGCACCAATTTTCTTTAGTTGCCTTTCGAAGTATTAATTAAATTATTTGCGAGCGAAATTTGTCGAAACACCTACCTCTTATATACATATGTATATATTTGTATATGGATCCTTTAAACACTCAACGAACTTGTTAAACTGTAAAAAATGGAGAAGAAAATGGTTTCATTACTTACGCAGATTTTAACTGGAATTTATTAGAAGCTAGTTAGTCTTATGAGAAATACATAAATTAATACTATTGTTGGCCACAAACGAAAATATTCTCAGTATTGTACAATATATATGCAGAAAGCTTTGTTAATAACGGGTGATCTGAGTAAAGCTACTTTTATCAATAGCCAAGACATACAAAAGTTGCCATTTTATCTAGAAAAAATAATGGTGTGGTGGATTTGTAGGCCGATGGCATCATCGGTCCATATTTCTTCAGAAATTATCTCGGTGAGAACGTAACCGTCAATATCGCCTGTTATCGCGCCTTGATAACCGACTATTTGATGCCTGAAATTGAAGCTCATGATCTCGGCGACTTTTGATTTCAACAAGACGCCGCGGCGCCACTTCCCACAAATCTTGTCAATCAATGGATTTTTTGAGAGAACATTTCGGTGAGCAGATAATTTCACGTGTTGAGTTGGTCGATTGGCCACCAAGATCGTGTGATATCACATCGTTAGACGAGTGTCATTCCCCATTTAGCAGTCGAAATGCTCGAACGAGTCATCGAAAGTTGGACTCAACGGATGAACCATCTGAGACGTAACCGCGTCAAACATTTGAAAGAAATAATCTTACAAAAATAAATGCTAAAAAATCTTCTTTCCGAAACTGACATTGGTTGCCTCAACAAAATGTGATCGGCTTAAAGCGCTTTGTCGTTTCATGATCAATTTTAAAGGAGTTCAAATTGACAAGTTTTCTGGTGAGGTTAAAACATTTCAAAACTTTTGTCTTGACTGTCCGGATTTCGTAAAAGTGAGGTTGAAATATTTTGAAGGTCATATTTTCGGACAACCGTTGAATCGAATTGCTACAATTGAAACTAATCATCTTAACATATTTATGGTAGACTCTATATGATTTGCTGATATATGAAGGTCTCTTTATCTATACCCAATAATTTTTGACGTATCAAAGTATAGAGATTTAAACTGTCCAAGTGGGATCCCCTTAAGTCCTGCACCAACCTAAGGGTAATAGTGTTGTCTGTCATACATGAGAGATTTTTAAATGAAGTTGAAAACTTTGTTGCTTAAACTAATCCTACAGTAGGCTTTCTTGTTGATGCATAATTAGTATATCAGGCTTAGGTCTCTGAGATGACAATTACCACTTTTCTGGATTTAAAAAAATTTTCAAAACGGAATAAAGATTCGTAAATAAAATAAATAAACATAATGTTGTTCTCTCTCTTCCTCGCTCTCTCTTCCTCACTCTCTCTATCTTACTCCCCTAGTCTCATTGTACGAGGTATGACAATTAAGTAATGAGACTGATTCCATAAAAACCGTACATTTGAAAATTATTCTACAACTCTGCGATCGAATAAGGCGGCTGTTGCAACACGGCGATCCCTTTAGAGGCCAAATACTGGGACACGCTGAGGGCGGTGTGTTGACTCGTTTTCGCAATCTTTCGAGTACTTGGCAATAGTAGACTTGATTCACAGTTTTCCCCGGTGGAACGAATTCTTTGTGGACGATTCCACGGCTATCAAAAAAGGCAATAATCATCGTTTTCACCTTCGACTTGCTCATGCGAGCTTTTTCGGGCGAAGGGCGCGCGGAAACAACCATTGTGAGCTTGGGCACGACTAAAAGAACTATCACCATACACTCTTACAGTTTTAGCGTACGTTTCCGAAGCTCTTTCGCCCAATTTGGCTTAAAATTTTATCCCGACGCGTTGCTCTTGACTTCGTATTTCCATTTTCGTGACGAGCACTGCAAACACACGTCTACTCAACTTGACGCTGCAGGCGAACTAAACAAGCTAGAGCTATGGTACATAAATCAATGTAGAGGAGAAGGATGCCGGAAAAAGAGAAAGGGAATTTAACAGGTCACAGGTTTACCACAAGCAGGCCAATAAAATCAGTCTCATTACTTAATTGCCAAACCTCGTATGTGATGATTTGAACTCTAACATTTCAATTTCATTAAAAGGTTGCTACTCGTGAATGTATCTCGTATTAAACGCGACCACACATTAAAAATATTGCCACTCAAAAGCATTTAATTTTTTAAGCAATTTCTCTTATATTTCATAGAAAGGAATGAGATATGTTTAACTGTGGTAGCAAGCCCAGTTGGCAAATAAATATTTATTACACACCAGGCGATATCAATAAAAAGTATGACATATAAATATGGTTATACACGCATGCAAGGGTAATAAATGTGGATGGAAGTTAAAAAATTACACCGTTATTTGATGGCACTTCACCGGTGATTATATGAGCGTACGTTTGCATACCTTTTTATATACTTCTTCAATAATTTTCCCTTCTATTTACTGTTTTAACAAAGCTAAACAAGAATCAGTGAGTCCTTGATATTCCTTGTGATAGTTGACATTTAAGCTTACCTACTACTAGAAATTACTGTTTAGGTCAATGAGTAAATTCTAATAGAAATTCAGTATGCTGTCTTACTTACTTTAATTTACACTCACGAAATCAGCTTGTAGTTGCTAAATGTTCAAATTTTGGCGAGGGCATATGCCATTAACAGAAACCCTTCTTGCCACTTAGTTAAGCCAAATGCTTCCACACACTACTTGTATTCCTTCCATAAGTAAAGGCGTACATATACGCGTTACCGATGGGGGAATTGTTTACATAACACACAACAATCTGCTAATATGCAGTTGCGTAATTCGACATATGCGATTACAACAACAAATGTAATAAACCGAATTCTCCAACCGCATTACACCGAGTGAACTTGTGGTTAATGTCGATCTTCATTCAGAGAACGCATTCACATTCGCCAACAACACAAGTTCATACACTTACGTGTGTTATATGTGTGTATTGACATACATATGCATATGTATATATGTATATTTTATGTGTACACTTGTAACGAAATGCCAAATAGACAAAGCCACAAGGGACACTTAAATGTTAAGAGGTCTAATTTGCATATATTTATTTGTGAGCGTGTGCATGTGTACGTATTTATACTGTTGTATGTACATATGTATGTACATGAGGAATCATTGAGGCAATAACACCAATTTCTGGGTCAGTAGGAATATGGCAAAGTGTGCTTAATGAAATTGTTGTATACGAGTTGCCAGTGTTATGAGTTAATTGATAAGATGAGTAAGTCGCCGCTTTGTCGCTCCTAAGGTGTAAGGATTTAATATAGAAATGTTTGAGTAAATATATTTGAGCACATAAGTGTATAATTTTCATGATGCTACTTATACACATACACATTTATCTTATTTTAGTTTGGCAATTCGAAGAAAATAAGAATGAGAAGGCGTCACACCATACTCTTCGCTTTCACCAGTAAAATCTGCATATTGACTAATCGATAGGTAGGACATACCGATTATTGATTTTTTGTTTTGTCGAAATGACATTTTATTACATATTAACAAACCTGAAAAGGATGCTGAGCTCAATTGTTTTCATCTATTTGAACGACAAGACCTAGCCAGCGTCGCCGCTGTCTCTGGATTCGCTGATTCAATGTTGTCGAATATTTATCTTATACAGCTCATCATTTCCATCGAATGCGGTATTTGCCATTGCCAATGCACAAAGGACTCTGCAATGTTCGCAGAACTTCTCTCTTGAAAACTCGTAATGCCGACTCATCAGATATTGTCATCGTCCATGCCTCAGTACAATAAGTACTGAGTTCATTGAATATTGCATATTTTCATACATCAACTGCGATATTTACAGCCAAACTCACAGTATGATTTTTATATAAGACTGCGTTACAAAACACTGCCAATATTTAATGACTTTAAAGCGGCTTTCCATCATTTCCATTATCCCCCAAAATTGCTTCACTTCCAAGAAAAATTTGCGCCACTTAAAAACATATAAATATACATTAGTGCCTAAGCTTGAATGCTCCACAAATTTAGTATGCTTAGCTTTTTATACTTTTTACTCACAACTTGCGGCTTTAAGTCGATTACGCTTCTATCTGCTAAAAGAAAGAAAGCGACAGTCGCCACTGTTTGAGTACACTTTGGCTACGCAATTGCTAAGGGACTGAAAAATGTATAAATGTATAGCTGTGTGCTAGTTAGAATTTGACATGCTCATACATATATTTGAAAAGCTGTATGCAAATGCTTTGAATTAATTTATTCTCCGACGGATTTTGTCATACATGGCGTATACGCAACATTTATCTCGACAATTTACACCAGTTTCACTTTGTAAATAGAAACGAATATAAATATTAATGTATAAATATGTATCCATGTGTGTACATATATAAGGTAATTTATATATTTTCATAAAAATTTTACTTTATGACATAAAGATGTGTACAGACATATATTATTTTTTATTTATTTGGGAGAAATGGCTCGACTGGATTTCTCTTATTATAAGTTAGCCACGAAGTAGGTTTGCACCTAGAAGGAAGCTTTTGTTATATTTCATTCGAATATCTGAAAACTGGCGAACAAATTTTTATGATTCAAAATAAGTTTGTCTTAAAAATTCTTGGATCGAAACCGGTTTTAGACCCTTAGACTCTTAGGCAGAAGATTTGTGTAACATTTCTCGCATACGCGATTTTTTCGTTTTTTTTTTTCTCTTTAAATCAACCCTTCATATTTGCATGCATCAACCATCAGTTTTTTTCGATACCAGGAAGCATATTTCAAAGTCCGCCAACAACAACTTTGACTTTGCGAATAAAAATATCAGCACGAAATTTGCATATTACATGAGAGCAAGCAAAGCAATTTATTTCATGACAGCTTGGCTGGTGGAGTCATGATGGATATAAATGAAGACATGAATGCAAACTGGTGTAGATAGCGAGTTTTATAGCTTTATTTCGATTATACTTAGGGAAATATATATATTATATTTTTTTTTCTTTATAATGTAAATACAGTGGTATAAGGCAGGTTAAATTTAAAGTGTTATAAATAAAAAAAAAATTACAAAAATAGAACAAATTACAAAAGTAGAAAAAAATTAAAAAAAAAGATATTTTGAAAATATTTTGAATACAATACTTTTAAATAATTAACTTTTGAAATTTTCGGAAAATATATTTTAAATGAGTCTAATTTAATAAACAAAATCACAAAAATATAAAAAAATTATTAAAACAACAAAAACAACAATTTAGAAATATTTTGAAGAAAATACTTTTAAATAAACAACTTTTGAAATTATCTGAAAAATAAATTTTAAATGTTTCCAATTTAAAAAAAAAATTACAAAAATATAAAAAAATATTAAAACAACAATAACAAAAGTTTAGAAATATTTTGAAAAAGAATTAAAATTATAAATTTTTGAAATTATCTGAAAAATAAATTTTAAATGATTCTAATTAGAAAAAAATTACAAAAATATAAAAAAATATTAAAACAACAATAACAAAAGCTTGGAAATATTTTGAAAAAAAAATTTGAATAATAAATTTTTGAAATTATCTGAAAAATAAATTTTAAATGATTCTAATTAGAAAAAAATTACAAAAATATAAAATAATATTAAACCAACATAAAGAAAAGTGTGAAAATATTTTGAAAAAAAAAAAAAATTTAAATGCTTAACTGCTGAAATTCTCTGAAAAATATAACCACATAATTTCAACAAATTTTTTTTATTATTTTTGCGACTTTTTAATATAATATGTAACATTCTTCTAACAAATATGTCTGAAAATTCGTTCAAAAACTGCATTTTTCAACAAAAAACTTCAAGCTCACCTTAAAGCACCTTACAATTTATCTTATGTGCTTAATAACTATACATACATATGCAAAAATATAAGCATATATCGGTGTATAAGCTCAAATGTGAACTTCGCAGGTGCGTCTGACTTTTCTTTTGACTGTTCCACAAGTTCAACAAGGCGTTAAATCATCAGATATGAACAGAAGCGTGTTTTGTTGCCTTTGTGTTTGTGGCTGAAGCTTTGCAAAGCGCGTTCAGATACCGTACACATGTTGGACGTGTTGATTTATGAGATAAAAGAGATTACATACACATACATACATATTAGACATTGTAACATATTTAAACTTTCTTTTATCCTTCTGCTTTTTTATAATACACCAAGGGGTACTTTAAAAGTGTGTAGCTACTTTTGGTATAGTCAGCTTAAGTATGTGCTAAAAGCTTTTTGCAGAAGGTTAAGTACTTTATTGTAGGAGGGGAAAAGATATATATACATATTCATAGCTCAAATACTAAAGGTGAGCCAAATTCGTAACATTTTTATTTTTTAGGCTGACAACATATTTTACTTGCATTGAAGGTCAAACCACTCTCGATTTACCCATGGGCGAAATGTTTGGCATAAAACAAAACAATTTTTGTTAAAGCACATGCAACATAACCTCAATATTTATATAAATGTTGACAAAATTACACCCTTCCCAAAAAATTATTTCTCGTTCACACAAAATTCAATGGCCCAGTGGCTACTAGTTTCACAACATTCACATTTCGCCGCATTCAGTGGCGCTTGTCGCAGAATTTTAACCGCATAATTTCGCTGGAAACTTCAGAGTCAGCAGCCGGCGTAATTATGCAACCGCATTGCTGCTCATTGTGTGGCACGATTTTCAATTTCGTACGAAAAGCAAATATTAATTACACTGGTCATTCGCATTCTAAACACCAAAATAGACAGCTGTCAACGCTTGCAACACGTTTGTTGCACGTAGCACGTAGTAAACAAATTGGGCCAACCAAAATGAGGAGGACCAAAAAATTAAAATTTAATTGCCGTTGAATTTGTGGGGATTAGAGTGGCACTAAATTGAAAAGGTCACGCGGGTCTCGCTTTATTTATACGTAAATTTGTAAGTAATTGGTAAACAAATAACTTTTAGAGCGGTTATTATATATAAACTCTTGCTCACCTAGTGTCATTAAAATATCCCAAATAGTTACCGATATGTACGGTACAAAGTCAACCGTAGAGCTTCAAAGAATTTTGCAACCGTTTTTAGAGAAATTTTTCATATTAACACGTTGACGGACACTTGCGTCTATAGCCGTCAAAGCGAAGTTCACTATGTGGCATGACGGCGACAGCCGTCTAAAACGAAACGGTCGTTTACAGACACTGCGGCGTCAAGTGTCAATTTTCGAACTTTACTTGTTCCTACTGTCCGTCAATGTGTTAAGTATATTGGGATTCTAAGAAGATCTGACGATATCAGTTATCCTCAACGCATGGCATTCAATTAAATAAAAAACATGAAGGAGGGAGCCATGTGTAGAAAGAAGTTCACGCAAGTGAAGAAAGTGTTCTGAGCGCCATACACTTGAGAGCGGCCAGAAACGGTTCTTTACATATGGTAGAGGAGGCGAATCATCCTTCTTCAGGATTATGTGTTGGGTTTGGGACCCGCCACGTAAAAAAACACCTCCAATGAAAAGATCAAAACAGCCTCGATTAAGAGACCCCTTTCTCCCCTTGAAATATGATACGGATTACGATTTAGCCATGCTGCTGGAATGTTCGGTCTGAAGGTGACGTCGGCTCGCAAAAGTAAAAGCTGATATCACCATCGCCCAAAGAGTGCGTCTGAGACGAATAGGTCCTTGTGACATTTACTACAGTGGACATAAAAAGGAGCGCAAATTCGGTGTGAGTTTCGTGGTGGGAGTAAGACTCCGTCGACTAGTGGAGTGGATGAACGTGTAGCCACAATCCGCATCAAAGCGAAGTGCTTCAACATATTGTTGATTTGTGCCCACGCCGAAGGAAGAGAAGGATGATGCGACCAAAGATATCTTCTATGGGCGCTTGGAGTGCACTTTTGAGAGTTGCCGGCACGACGTCAAACAACAGGGTGCACAAAAAAGGTATCTTTGGCCCAACTCTGTAAACTGTATATTAAAGATGTTAAGGAAGGGAGATCTTTGGTTGAAATTGCTCCAGGTTCGTTCTCCTACAAAGGGGTTGTGTCACGGCTATTACCCAATTATTGAACCAATACATCCTGGCATTACCGATTTTCTCCATTTTTAAAGTGCAAGTGCAAGGAATGTTAAAAATGGTCGAGTAGTTGAGGGATATAAGATTTTACCAATTGTTTAACACCCTGATAGCCCGATGTTTTCGCTTATAAACGACAAATTAAAGATGTCTAAAAAAAGTTTAAGGTTTTTTCTAAAAATTGGTGGTAACACGTCCATTAATTAAATTTTAGATATAATATTATATGACACAACATTTATTAACTTAAACTTGAAATATGTAAATCCCATATAATTCTTTTAATTAATTTTAATTCGGACACATTAAATTTTAAACGGCAATACAGGTGAATTGCCATTAACTCACATATAGTCGTCGATAACGCGGCATATTTGTCAAAATGGCCAGCATAACTGCGCATTGCTCCCAAATAGCGTCGGCCAAACAAATAAATCGGCCTACTATCGACCGAACCACTGGCCCATATGCTGTTGGCTTGTCGAAACGATAAGCCCAGCGGCAATCGTGTGAGTGTGTGTGTAGATACGCTTGACTGGATGGGTCACAGTGCGGCACTCAACTGCATATTTGCCGATATTGCGGCAATTGGGTGGCTACTGCGGCATTAAATATGTATATGTGCATAATATATATCGTTGTGTGTACAGACTGTGGTGGCTTCGCCATATTCCGGCTGCCTGAAGTGGTTCCACCACACTCGCTGCATTTGAATGTATGCATGGACCTCGCCTAAATATTAAAGGACCGTGCCAATAGTGTTAAGTGCTTGTATGCCTATTAGTTATAACGGGTTTGCTGCACATTTGCCATTGCTTCCTCGACACTGTATGTGGCACAACAATATTGGCACCAGCAGTACATTTATCATGGCAATTATCCAATATTGTTAACACACGCTCTTATTTATTTAGGCATCTGTTACAGTGTTTGTGGTTATGAATATGTAATTAGCGGACATGATGTCTAAGAAACAGCAGCACAACAACAACCAAGTACAGGATGAGAATTTGGATGTGATTTGGAAATCAAAATTTATTTATATGTTTAAGGAGCAAGTAAAGGTGCAATAGGCCAAAGGTGGTAGAGATTATATTGATTTATTTATTTTTGAATAAGAGTTCAGTTCGGGTGCATTTCGGAAGTTTCAGTCATAAGGCACATGGGAGACCTCCATTTCTTCCAAGTATTGTACCAAACCATATTCTACTAAGCATATGTCTCCACCAAATTCAATCTAACTTTCTTATTATGTATTTGTTAATTATATATAAGGTATATTGCAAAAACATAAATACTAACGCTCAGTTTATTCGAACTATAGAGATATATGTAATCTTTTTATAAACATTTTGAAGAAGGTTTACGCATAAATATTAAAAAAACTATGTAAGCTAAGCTTCCATTTTCTATTCTTAATCTATAATTGAGTTTAGCTCAGGCATTATATCACAGTTAGGCGTTTTGTCGCAGTTTTTACCATTTATGAAACTATAACATCTGATCAAATTTGACCCGGACTGGTCGGTCGGTCGGAAATTTAATTCACTGAAGGCCATCTCAGCCATGGTTTGTATTAAAATATCTGAAAATATAAATTTTTGTTCAGTCCATAATCATTAGTATGGCCAAATTTATGTGAAAATTGTACTTGATCTGAAAACTCAGAAAAGTAAAGCAAATCTTCGTGGCGGTTATCGGACTGAGATCAGAATTTCGAGCAGAAGACCTTTTGACTGGACGCTGTTCATATAAATCAAGAGTAGCTATTTACAACTCTGACTTAAAGAAAGCCAAGATAGGAATCTGGGTGCTCTAGGTTTAAGCGCATTCTAGCGAAAAATCCAACTCTACTGATGTATTTAAGAAATGGTGTTAGAGAAGTGACCGTGAGCAGTGAGTAGTTAAATCTATACCAACGTTCATTCTCCTTTGAACCATTCCGCTGAAGACGTGATACTGGGCGAGCTTCGAAAGAATTGTACAGCCTTCCTGGATTTTCTGGAAAAACGGTATTTCACTTGGGCATTGAATTCGTTCAAGCCTTTTAAGCACACATCCCTCAATGGGATCATATCGGCGCATCTGCAGCGTACGGTCAAGACGACATGCAGCTGGCTACGCCTAGGAGACTGGTTAAAGTGAAATTTACGGATTTCAAGCCTAATCGCATAACCTCGTTTCTGTTGAAAACGTTCGAGGGACTCATGGACTAGTGCATTTGGAGTAGAATACCGAGGAGTAAACTTGTTAATGGCCGAGCAGGCTTAAAGCAAAGGCAGTTCAGTCGACACTGCTCCGCACGCAGTGGTGTCATGGCTGGAGTGAACTCTTATGAACAAGAAACTTGCGGGAAGTATCTATGTACCTTGAAATCTTGTCTTCAACATTGTGCGGCCTTAGGCGGGTATTAAAGCACTTGAAAATTTTGAAGAAGACTTAAACAAACATCTCACATATAGTCTTCTTGGGTACAGAATTGTCGTCCAATGGTATCCAGAACTTTCGAAAGTTCACGTCTTCAAACAGTTGATATTGTGACACCCCTGGGTTTATCCTTGGTAGAAAGCCTGAAGGCCAAATATTGACGGAGAGGAACACAGAAATTGCCTGATTGTTGATGTTGAGGGTCTATAGATAAAAGGTAAAGACTATCATTAAAGGTGTTATTTTGGTTCTACGAAATGTATTCGTCTGCCGAAAGTCACGCAAAAAGATTACACTTTCTAAGAAGCTTGAACGAGTCAAAAAATGGCCCCCTCGGCATCTCCGCTGCTCTGTGGACCATACCAACAGCAGCTTGTGTACATTGTCGATAATCTGAGAACTCTGGTGGTCCTCTCATTCAAATATATCGGTTTGCCTTCGCTGAATTTCAAAACACATTACACTTGGCTAACTTTTCTCCCAACTGCAAGTTTCACTTAATTTCACATTATTTTCTGCTCTACTAAAAAAATCTCAGCTGCAAACTTTTCTACCAAATACTTTTGCATCACTCTTTTCCTTTCGCCAACATTCGCCATTCATTCGCACATTTATGACACATTTTATGGCAACACAATCGCAATTTGAACAACCAGCCGCTTTTGTTCGCGCGCCCAACTTGTTTACCAGCTTTTCAGGCTGCCATCACATCCAATTACAAGCGTTTTCCACCGAAATCCTCCTGACACGCGCTTCGTCCAACCTTTAATTTGATTCGCTTCTGTTTTTAGCATTTTCGCACTGCATCGACAAAATGAAGTTACCAGCAGCTGCAGGCGGCAAATTACTGCTGAATCTTACATGCCACTGAGCACAGAGTTTAGTTGCTGTTTTATACTGCTCTCGCTCCACACTTACTCTACTACTTTCTGTGTATGTAATTGTGTTGTGTGCTTTATTGTGTTTCCTTTTTTTCGTAAACTTTCGCCAAAGTATATACTTGGGCGCGCTAAAATGCCAGCTTTCGCCAAATCAGTGCTGCTTCTTCTGCTACTTGCTAGGTGTACAATAGAGTCTTCAGCGCAGAGTGACACGCTGAGATTCTGATTTGTTCGAGCAAAGCTTTAAAGTCTGGATAATTAAGTTATATATGTAGTATAAAGTTCTTGAAAAGCGAAAAACGAAAGAAGTGTCGTTTTAATTTATAGCAAACAGCTCGGAGCGTCGAGTTGAGTAGCAAGTGGTGGAGCATGAAGCAGAAGAGTGAGCTGTAAGCAGAACATATTCGAGTTACTTTCGTCCAATAGACAAACTAGGTTATTAATTTTGCCTTCTGCTGGGGCTTCAGAGTAAATATTTAACAGTTTCACACGAAAATATTTATTGCTTGGATATACAGTCAAACTTCCATAATTCTAACTGCCATAACACGAAGTTCACCATAACTCGAAGTTCTATAAATTGAAGTTTTTCATAACTCGAACTCGAATAGAAGTAATATTTCTTAGAATTTCCTTCCATAACTCGAAGTCTCTCTCACTCGAAGTGCTCTGTAGATTATGGTGATTCGATTTAGGGAAGTTCAACTGTATATGGATATTATTTCTTATATACGAGTATATCGAGTCTGATACACAACTACCTGCTTTCCCAAAAAAACCCAAAAAATCACTTTGGCACTTAAAGCGCCAATCAAGACGCCGGCAATCAACTGCCAGCAAAAGGTGGGGAGGGTCAGTATTGCCGTAGCTTGTAAGCGTGAGTATATAAAAAGCGTCTTATTTTTCATGACTGATTTTTGACGACTTTATTCTGTTTAACTTTCGCAATTTTTATTAGTCTTCTGTTTTATAGTTGCGCGTTTGTTTGAGTTGCTTACGGCCAGTCTTACAGCCATAATTTTTTACTGTTATTGCTGCGCGTATTTATGAGCTGGAACAGTTTGCTGTATTGTTTGCTTTGTAACGCGTTGTTGTTGGGCAGGCAGGGAGAATGAAAAATGTACTTTTTGTATTAAATTTGCGAGCGCTTCATTTAAATTATGAATTTTGTAAAAGTTGGAAGTATTTTTAATATTGTTGAAGCGCGTGGATTAAGCAGATTTATGCAGCACTTTTGAATGGCAGAAATGCAGAATAAAACGTAAAAGGGAAAAACTAGGTTTGAAGAAGCATATTCTTTCAGTTTATTGTAGGTAAATATTTGAGTGTATAACTGTTGTTTGATTGATTTATGCGATACTTGGTTTGACTAAGCTCTCAACCAAATTACCGTAATGTACACATCGCTTAACTTGCTTGAGTTGAACACTGCTGATGATGCTGAGGTACTTCTGTTCTTATGAATATCCTTCAACTGGGATTCTCTTATATTAAAAGAGCTTCCAACAATAAAAAAAAAACTAAAAGATGAAATCGAAGATTGTTTATTTCCAGTAAGGTTTTATTATACTCGGACATTTTAAAAAATAGTTAATTGGCGGAAGGGCTACTATTGCAACAACTACACCAACAAAAACAAAAATTAAAGATTTTCTCGCGTTTCATTTCTTTTTAATTTTTTATAATTATGCATATTTTAGAATGTGTGGAAATTAAAAAAAAAAATCCAACAATAATAAAACTGTTGTACAACAACAAAATCAAAAATGAAAGATTTTTTCGCGTTTCAGTTCTTTTGAATTCACTAAGTTTTTCCCATGTTTAAAAAGTATGGAAAATTTACAAAAATTTTACAACAACAATAAAAATTGTTGCACAACAACAAAATCAAATATGAAAGCAAAAACAGTCTCCTTTTCTTTTTAATTTTTTGAATTGACGCATATGCTTAGAATGTAAGAAAATTTACAATGAATTTACAACAACAACAAAAATTATAGTACAATAACAATAAAAAATTGTTGTACAACGACAAAAGCAAAAAAAAGCTTGTTTCACGTCTTAATTTCTTTTTAATTTTCTGATTTAGAATGTATGTGAAATTTTAAAACAACAACAATTTTTATTTGTAAATTTATTTATTTTTAGGAAAGAAATGCTTTAAATTGTCACAATAAAAACATAAGAAAGTAGTAATAAAATTTTTAAAATTACATTACTATTTTTCATACCATTAAAATGGCTTTAGAACATGTGGCAACTCTCATACAAAATACTATTTCAATTTTTATCATTATTATTTATATTGAAACATTTACATAAGAAAAAAATATTTTTTAATTTTTCAAAAAAAAAATAATAATAGGTGGCAATATGGCTATTATAATTAAATGATTAATTATAATTAATTATTTTTGCAACTAAGTGGCAACATTTCTATAATTTCGAAAACTTTTTAATACTACTTTAAAGTTTGTGTGAAAAACAGCTTTCATAATTAACTGGCAACGCTTTAAGTTTCCTGGTTTATTTTTAATAACTTTTAAAAATAGGTGGCAACTATAATAAGTCTAGTATTGTAAAATATTTTAATATACCAAATTTTAATAATTTTCAATAAATTTTAAAAATTTATTTTTTATAAGGTGGCAACACTATTGAAAAAATCTAATAAGAGTAGTGTTATAAAAAACTATATTGTATACAAAAGCCTTAATCATTTAAAAAAAATTTTTAATTCTATTTCTATAAGGTGGCAACACTATTCAACAAAAAGAATATTGTTAAGAATATTTTTGAATAGACTAATATTTTCAAATAACCATGCTTCTTTAATTTCAAAAGTAGTGGCCTACCTTTTAGAAAATTACTTTTGCTTAAATTGTTGCAACAATAATCGGCAGCATTAAAAATTACAAATAAATCCGCTTTATGCCTGCACCTCTGCTCATATATTTCTACCACACAAATTGCAGCATTTAATCTCGTTGCAGATTACCGATGCAGTCAAGCATGAGAAGCAGCAAAAGTATGGCACAACGCAAATTACAACAACAAAAGAGATATGATATCAAGTATATGTTACTCATACGCACCGTCGAGCAAAGTAGATTAGGCAATTCAAAGGCCTTTAAACGTAGCGAACAACCAGTTACGAGTAGACATACATATAAACCAGCATCAGTGTATGTTGCTCAAATGATTCAATTACGCCAATTCTTGGAAGAAATTACGGGTTTTGGTGTGCGCTGTCTTTGCTTTCAACGAAAATATGCTGGCAGATAGCAACTAAGTAGATATACGCCAGTGATTGTAGTGCATACCAATATGTTGTGCTATCGACTAGCAATCGAAAATAGCATTTATGTGTATATGTGTGTGTGTGTAATTGTGTGCAAAATAAAAGCCAGGTAATAGTATTGAATTTCAATGCTTTCTGGAGCAGAAAATTTGTATGGATTTTCAAGCAGCTCCTTGCTACCACATAACAATCCATTCACATTTCTTGCATTCAAGCGAATATATTGCAACATTTTACAATTTTTCACACACACAGCAAACTTATATACAATGTACAGATATGCTCAATTGTCAGAAGTTGCAGGTTTGCGTCGCCTGTAAGTACAAAGTGGATATAAGTGTGCATGTATGTGCCATATATTGGTAGGTTTGTGCGTATGCCCCCCTGTGGTTAAGAATTTTTTCATAAAAATTTTTCATCCAGGCGCTCAGCAACTTGCAGCTGTTGCTACTGTATTCTGTGAAAAGACTGTATTCTCATTCACATTTAAGGTATGGCAAATACATGTGAAAAGATAGCAACAACGTAAAAATTTCGTAGCAGAGCAAATCTTTTTAACCAAAAAATGCCTTTACATTCACCAAATATACGAAACACACATACAACACATACATATATACAAACGTGCATATATATGTATATGCGTAAATATGTTTACGCACAGTCGTATGTCTTTAACTGCGCATGTGTGTGCGTATTTTATTCCTTTTGTGGCCGCACACACATATGTATTCATATGGGCGTACAGTGCGTATACGTAACTTTTGCTGTTGGCTTGTAACCAAATCGAATTTACTGCCTTTAATTTTCATATGTATGCATATAAATATGCATGTGTGTTCGTATAGATGTACATATGTGTGTGTTATTTCGAAAACAAAATCAACAAAATTTTCACAAACAAAGTTTTTTACTTCAAGCTGGCGTATTTACGCAGGCAACTGTATGTGTGGGTGTTTATTGAGAAGAATGTGGATAAATGCTTGTATATATATACATATATATATACAAATATATATGAGCTTACAAGTGTGTACATATATGCCTGCATGTTGGTAACAGTTTGGTATATTGTTGTGCCTTGACGCTTTTTTGTGTCTCTCCTCGGTGCGTCTGCTGAAAAAGTTAAGCATCGAGCTTTAGCTGCTGCTGATTCTGCTCACCTAGTAAAAGTGAATTTCGAAAAAATGCTCATGCAACACTTGAGAAACAAACAAAGATATAACAACAATTTCATGAAAGCTTTTTAATGGTTGTGTGTGGTAAATTGTTTGTGTGCCAAGTAAATGTGGGTCATACGATTTTCTATAGGCGGCAATGTTGCTGTCAGGAGGCTGCAATTTGAAGAAGTAAATATACACACCACGTGTATTCAGAGGTGCCGAAAATGCTAAAAAATAATTTATATAAATATGTTGTATACATATAAAAAAAAAATAAATTTTTTCTGACTGAATTGAAGTCCAAGTTGATAAAAATTATGAAAAAGTGGTTTTGAGCCTATGCCTGGTTATAGCATTAAGGTAACTCAGCATTTGAGGATATTTTTAAGATTTGCAGGCTACGCGATATAATTTTATATATATATACAACTCGATAATCGAAGAAAACTGTCAACATAATTTTCATTTTTGATATGCTTTGATGTGGTTTTTTCGGCTTCGGTTCACCTTTGCCACGATATTCGGCCAATTGAGTGCCTGTTTCCGGGTCACAATCATATATACCTGACTCATCGCCAGTAATAATACGTTTTATGACAACTTGGTAGTCGGAAATCATATATGATTTCACTTTTTTGATCTCTTAAAATGGTTTTCACTGATCCCTCAGATATTTCAACAATGCCAGTAAGATCTCTGACTGTTAATCGTCGATTTTCAAGCACCAGCGACAAACAATCATCAACGAAGACCTTGTCCAACATTGTGAACGTTTGGCAACAGAAATATGAATCCAGTTAAGAATTTTTTTCTTGAATAATTTTATTTTATTTTTATTTTTTTTTACTTTAAACAACTTAGTCTCCAATTCTGTCACAAAATATTGAATTATTTCTCATATGTATGCAGCAAATTTATATAAAATAATTTTTAGCATTTTCATCACCTCTGAGTACACGTGGTGTGTGTATTCACTGAAAATGGCAGACTCATGACAGCAACATTGCTGCCTATGCAAAAACGTATGACTCCCATTTACTTGGCACATAAGCAATCTACCACACACAACCTTAAAAAGCTGTCATGAAATTGTTGTTATATCTTTTTTTGTTTCTCAAGTGCTGCATGAGCATTTTTTCGAAATTCACTTTTACTAGGTGAGCAGAATCAGCAGGAGCTGAAGCTCGATGCGTAACTTTTTCAACAGAAAGACAAACGTATACTATACTCATACACTGTGATGTGATGCTTGGCTCAGATGTCACTGAAAGTCATACCAATCCAGAAAAAAATTTCAATGGGTTGAACTTCATGCAGAATTTAAATTAAAAGTCTTACTACATTTTGCCCACAGTAGTAAAATGTCTGACTTTCAGTAATAGATGGCATTCGTTATAAAAGGTTTAGTGATTCAGTGGATTTAACTCTGTCATTTTGTTCTTTAAGGGGTCCGAAGAGTCAGAATTTTCAAAAAATATCTTTTGAGAAAAACATCTTTTTTTTGAATATCTTTTTTTTTTTGAAAATTTTCAGTCAAATATCTTAAAAATGTTCTCTGGTATTTTGAAGTAAAACCAAAAAATGCTTTTCGAGTTATTCTGGTTCGAGGCGGGCACGTTCGTGGAAGACTGCAAATGAGTTTTTCTCAAAACTAAATTTTAGGAATAGATGACTCGAAGAGTTAGGTAGATTTCAAAGAAATTTATTCAACTCTTTGAAGCATGTGTTTAGTTTAAATATTTTATAAATAATTTGCTGTTGGGTTTTTCATATAAAAATTTTCTTGAGAGGCTAGCTTATCTCTTAATGGAAACTAAGTTTGCTTATCTGGATTAGTGATAGTCACCGTTGGAGCTACGTTTGGAGCTATATCAACACAAATAGCCCTTACTTTTGAAACTAATATTTATTTTTCAAATTTCTTTCAAATCAAGTGGAAATATGTGTCTAAGACTCAAAAAATATACACCTTGCTGTATTTCGTGCAAATTTCAAAACAATACTCGTGTGTAACTGCATAAATGATTGATGAAAAACTCACCTACTAAATTTAATGATTTTCAAAATTCCTTAATTGCCCCACCTCCAACTGAAGCATGAGCGCTTTGACTCCAAATATTACTCACGCAAATATTTCCGCTTTCTTAATTTCAGGACATTCTTCGCATTTACAAATCTCAAACAAAGTTTAGCAAAGCAACAGTTAGCGAAACAGAAGACACATTACTGCATTTCAACAAATTAGACAAATTTCTGCTAATGGCGCGCATAGAATTTCAATTTAGCAAAAGGGAATGTCATAATTTATTTGCGCCTTATTGCTTGGCTCATGCCAGCGGGAGTGGAAAGGACCTCCACAACCGCTGTAACACGCAGCGTAAAGTAGTGGAATGCAAGTCTGTTTATGGATGAGTATGTACATATATATGTGTGTATAGGTGTGTGTATGTGTGTGTAGTGCCGTTAAGCAAGCAAATGACTCGCTGCAAATCAACAAACAAGCCATGTTAAATGTGATGAAGCGAAGTGAAAGCAAATAGTGACAAGTTGCCGTTGCAAATGGAAGCGGAATGAAAAGAAATGTTACGAAATGTCAATTCGCAATGGCATTAAATGAATTTGGAAAAAGTTTAGGGAATGTCATCTAAAATGCGAGTTTATGCTATTTACATTTTTGCGAGGAAAACGTTAGTGTACGCGGAGTATTTCGACTATTCATAAAGTGTTTGCTAGACGCTCGTTGAGACACCAAGCCGAGTATTTTTAATAAGCTCTGTAAATAAATGTAACTTGGGAAGGCTTTTGAACTATGCTCCAAAGGAGCCTAGGCGTGGAAATAGTAGGCGAAAAATAAAAAAAATCCGTGCTGCAGCGACTAATATAGGAATTTCTATTTGCCTGGAACTTTGCAGAAAGAACTAAGTGTTAATCCTTTTAAAGAAGAAAACGTTGTCTCTTTGGATTCATCGTATGCTTAAACTTTTATTTGTTTTGCCGATTCTGAGTATTTTATGCTGGGAACCTCTGTATTTTTGAAAAGCCAAACCGAGAATTTTCGAACAGACATACCGCCGTCTTGTCGGTATGATACTAGATCAAATCTGACTCGGATATACTCGTTTATATATTTATATAATTTTCATATATTTTAACATAAATGTTTATTATCGCCTTCAAAGTAGGCTCTTGATAACGCGTATGCCATTTTTCTATATACTTGTTATTATTAAGTCTCGCCTGGGTTTAGTTCAACTCTAAACAAGATGCAAATCATTGACGTTGTAAGAAACGCTCTCTGGTGCATTGTAGGGGTACTAACATTTTTCTTGTTTTCAGAAGAGAACAACACGCTAAGATTCTACGTTTTTTGTCGGCAGTTCAACCACTATTTTGAAAATATTTTTTCTATTATATTTTTAACACATTTAGCCCCGAAGGCATATAGAAACTATGCTGCTCCCGACACCACTCAATTTTTATATATCTGTATACTTTTTAGCAATAGTCATAAATTATATTAAAATCAATGAAATTTTTACTATATTATTGGTGTAATTATTTATTACGTTCGAAAGCTAAAAGTTCGCCCTTTCAACAAAACTTGTGTGTGATTTATCGAATCCTATAAATGCATTAACATTTCAATTACAATTCATTACAATTTAAAACACAGTTTATCATATGATATTGCACTTAATATATTTATGCACTCGATATTCATTACAAACATTTCACTTTGTGCTGTAAATCAACTCTGCAAATTAAAGAAAAATAATAATTTCAGCAGTCCGGATAATAACAGCGCGCCACCTACAATGCGACACAAAGGAAACAGCACAGTTACAGACACAAATGTACGCAATGCTACATGACTTCCGTTACAGTAATTAATACACGAGCATGTATGCATGCGTTTATCGTTACTCACATGCAATATTTATTGCTCTGGGCATTTTCATTTCATGATTTTTTCACTCTCTGCAATTGCCGCGTCTTCATGTGCATTTTTATTTATTAATTACCGAGTCGTCCATGGCATTTATCCCGTTTGTTTTCATTACATCCATTATTCCGTTGGCTTTTTTCACACTGTCCACTTTTCGTCCTTAACAACTGTCACACAACTTTCACCGCCGGCCGCACAAAGTGTTGAAGTGCGAATATTTGTGTGGAGAGCTGCTCTATTTCACACTTACATATATATAGGTGTCTACATATTTGTGTGTGTGTGTGTGTCGCCTTCCGGCGCTCTGATTAAGTTTATAATTGCAATTATGGTCAAATTAAATGCGATCTACTCTTGAAATTATTCACTTTTGCAGCTCTGGCTGTCTGTCTGCGGACTCATTACAGACTTTAACGTAATGAATGGATTTACGAATGGCGCAAATATTCAGAAATGATGTCCGTTTAATAATAATTAATACCGAATACTGGTGGGGAGCAAAAAATCGCATACAAATGTATAAGGATTGTGCGATTTAATAGCTATAGAATGGAACCACGTTAACATTGGGACCACCGCAGCTATACCTATAATACCCATCACAAATAAAATGACTGTTTCCATACAAGCACTTGATTTTGATCGTTAAGTTTGTTTGACAGCTCTGTGCTCTAGTGGTCCGATATCCACGTGCACGAGTCGAGCCCAGCGCTAGCATGCTTGCTTTTGGAGTAAACTTTGAAGCCGATAGTAAAGATTTGTATAAAAATACGTGAAAATAATGTTTTTTGCTTTTTTGTCAGTTCGGCTCAAATTTGATCAATTGATATATTTTTATTTCAAAATGATGAGAAGGGCTTGGCTTAAACGTCTAATGCGCCCAATGAACCTCCAGCGTAGAGGAGAACAGATGGCGTCTTTAAATAAAAGGGCTGATGAGGGCAACATTCTATCAGCACAGTAGGTAGGATTGATATCTTACCGAAATGGCTGGCTAGCCGGTACAGTTTTCACCTCCGTATCGTTAAAGCATTGCATTTCCCAAATGAGAAGGACAGAAGAGGAATCCTTATAAAAATTTAAGGGTATCGTGCAAATTATGAAGACGCTAATGGCGAAACAAAAGAAATCTCAAAGAGGTTAAGATCAAAGGGATCAAAGAGGCACACAAGTCCACCCTTCAAGAATCTGCAACTTTGGCTTGCAGTTGAGAACTCCTTATTAAACAATGTGCGTTCCAAAGTAAACAGGAATCTAGCGCTCCCTGGTGGCGCCATCTATATGTCTACTGGTGCGTTATAATCAACTATCTTTATAGATTGTCCGATTCATGACATTTCAGTGTCAGTATGGTTGTGTTGTCGGTGCGAACAAAGAGCCAACATTCAATTTTAATTTAAAATTGGTAAAACTTTTACCGAAACATTACAATTGATGAAACAAGTTTATGGCGATGATTGGCCATCGCGTAGAAGAGAGCAGGAGTGGTTTCAACGTTTTCAAACTGGTCATGAGACCAAAAATGACGATCTACATGTGAGCCAATTAAAATCCGTGATCACCGGAAATTCCATCGAAACTGTACGTGAATTCATCAAAAATCAGCCGAAATCGTCATTGAAATTCATGGAAATGAAATTGGACATCTCCAAAACATCGATTTGTCGCACTTTGACCGAACATTTCGCCTTACGAAGGGTATGTGCACGGTTTGTTCCGCACAAATTGACTGGCGACCAAAATTTGTTAAGAATCCAAGATTCGATTCGACGCTTGTGACCGATTATTTGCCCAAAAATCACATTTTAACCATTAACCACTCCCCGTATTCACCTGATATGGCGCCATGAGACTTCTTTCTTTTCGGAAGAATGCATTTGCTCATAAAAGGAAAACGTTATGCGTAAACGTTGAGTTCAATCAAAAGGCTTGCGCAGGCATACTGGCGGCCATACCGGCCAACGAGCTGAAACACTCGTTCGACGTGCTTTTGGACCATGCAAAAAGCTGTTCCGAAGCAGAAGGAGACTATTTTGAATAAAATAAATTGATTTTGCCGAAAAAAAAAACATTTTTTTCTGGTTTTTTTTTAAGTCCTGTTTACTTAGGAACACACCTTGTAATTATTTATTTCCTGCTAATTTTTGGACTTAAGCGGTCATTAAGTAGTTATATCAATTTATATTTTTCACTAACCTACTTATTCCAATCAGTACTAATCACTTGCTTGATAAATTCCTACAATAATTTCCCAAATTTGTTCTTATCTATTTCCATGATAACTGCCACCATTGTATATACAATAAATATGTAGGCATAGAGTATAATGCACAGGCATAGTTTTGTGCGTCCTTGCCGCTGGCGTAATATTCAGTTTATCTGCCTTTTCCGGACATTGCCCACACAGCAGTGGTGAACACCACACACATACCTATATACATATATATAGCTTGGCATATGTGTATTTGTGTACATATGGGAATTACCACGCCGCCAGTGCTGACGCTGCACAAACAATCAACAACAGTAAACACTCGAAAACTGTTGAGGCTTGGCAATTCGCATGCCGTTATGTGTATTTGCTCAAGGGCGAATGGAAATTAATTTGTGATGTGTTTTTGCCCCAAAACAATGCAGTCGATAAAGAATGTGCTGCGGTGTTTGAACAACGTGCAAATTGTTACTCCAACGGAAGCCACAAATCGAACGATTTTTTAGTCGCCCATCCACAAATATGGTATAAGTGCAAGTGTAACTGTACTTGTATGCATATATATAAATTTGACACAATAAAATTGTATATGTAAGTTTGTGTGTGTGTTGTATATAAATTTTTTATATTTTCAATATTTACATACATTTTCCAATATTCATGGTCAAGCGGCAAAAAAGTGATTGAAATGGAAATGGTTGAACACACACAAAAAAAGAAGTAACTCGTACAAAATCCACATTGGCAAAAATTGTGTGCCGACATTTTAATCCTTTTACGTGTTAACACTCAGTGACATGGGCTGCCGACACACATACTTACACACCAATACAGCGCATTAACGGTGACGAGCAGTGATGTTGTCTAAAATGCCCCAAAGCTGTCCGCTTAATAGTGTAGATAACTCTATAAGCACACACATACTCATGCATACATTCACACATACATACACTTGGGGGAATAATCAAATTATAAAAATCAGTGTTAACAACATTTCAGCAACAGCTTTGCTCACAGGAAAAAATAAACAGAAAGAGTGAGACCTTGTAGAGAAAGGGTGTCATGTTTTTTGTAAGGCATTGAAAATGGATGAGGTGTTACAAAGTTCGCTTGTAATATTATATATTAAAAGAGATTATAGTTATAACTTGGAAGGAATAATATAATATCAAGAGATAGATTCTACAACATCTCAAGAATATTGTTCTAAATTTTCAAGTGGAGCTGAGAAACAGTGTGCCGCCTTTAAAATCTTTTTTCTCGAAACTAATGTTGTTTCAGTCGGTTGGCAAGATTTCTTAGGAACTATACAGATCTTTGGGTCATAATTCTTAAAGACTTGGAGAAAGAATTTTTACGATTACAACTAATTCGAAAGAAAAATGTCGCGAAAATTTCACTGAAATTTTAATTAAAAAAAAAGTCTGCTGAAAATCCAATTTTTTCCTTCGTCCAAGTTCTAAAAATTTCAGAATTTATATGTTAATAGTATATGTTTGCAACAATAAAAAATTATAATAAAATATTTCATTTTTATATGAGAAAAAAATTTTGAAAAAAATATTTTTTTTACCCGAGCAAATCCATGTAACCCCTAATGAATTTATGAGGATCTGTTATTGGTTATTATTACAATCTTGCATCACTGTAACAATGTACGATTTTCCTTATATATATTTTTGTCGACAAAACTTTTTACATTTTACAAAATATGTGAAGAAAATTCCTTTTCATATCCCTTTTTATGCTCCGGCAACATGTTGCTACTGTGGGCAAAAAATAGTAAGACGTTTTAAATTGGTGACATCTATGCCAAATGTCACTGCAAAATAATTATGTCTAAGGTGACCTTTTACCGTAAATATCGTGCAATGTGTTAGATATATAATTGAAATTCAGAGGGAATCCTTCTCTGAAAATAGTAACTCCGTATGCCAGAAATGGGTTGAATCCGGTCAAAATTACTCTTAGCTCCCATATACCTAATAAACAGATTTTTGAACTTTTGAGTGACTTTATACCACATATATCGGCCAATATGTGAGTTATCTCATTGCAAAAAAGAGAGTGTGTTTTCCTTATAACAGTGCATCCTTGTGTATAGAATGAATAAAATTGGGTGAAAACTAGGTTCCATATATAGTAACTAACTACTCTTATGTACCTGAGGGTATTACCTCAACTTAAATCCTTGCAAGTTGCAGGAATTTGAAATATTCGCTTACACCCGTATTTAGCCCTGCCTTATTCGTTAGATAATTTCTATATTATTTTATCATATTATTTTACGCAATGATTAAAATAACATCTTTGGTTCTGTTTTACGTGAAAAGTTGCTTTTTTCTATAATTTTCTGCCACCGAAATTTTGTAGAAATAATTCTGTTTCAATTTTTTTCTCACTAATTTTTTTCCTTCTATGATTATGTTTGAAAAATCTTAATTTTCCTTTCTCCACCAACTATCCACCAACTCTTAACCCTCTATAACGTATGGTAGACCACAGGCAACAAACCGTTTCACCTTTCTAAATTCTACTCGTAGTAATTTTTTTCGTCTTGTCAAGCAATGTAGAATGTAGTCTACACTCCATTCCTCTAATCAAGCATAAGCAAAACAAACTAAGTGCCGTTACTTTTTTCCAATGAAGCTTTTTCTTCAGTGAAAGTCGGGCACTGGCCTCAATGTGCGGAAAAAAAATCCGATGCAAAATCCCGAAATGTGCCGCGTTCACTCACACGGTGTGTGAAAAGTGCGGGTTAGCTTTATGCTATACCAAAAACAATAATTGTTTCAAGAACTTTCATTTGTCCTAAAGGATTTCCATTTTACTCATAATTTTGCCCACTTTCTTTATCACTGTTACTCATTGTTTCCTGTAAGCTGTACACTCCCTTTTTTTGTGTTATATGTGTTATAAATAAAAAGTAAAAAAAAAATAATAATTTCTGTATATTTTTCCCATAAAACTAACCGATTCCACTAAAAACTAGTTAAATTTCTTAGCGGGCTATATGAATACCCAAATTCTGGCGTTTGCATATATTCATTTAGATTGTCGACACGTTGCAACGTGTTGGCAGTTATAGCACACGCAAGCACACCTACTAATCCGTCACAATATATCCGTTTAAACCAAAACAACAAAAATAGCACTCGAGCGCCACGTACAAGCTACGCTTGACTTTATCCGCCGTTGTTGTTATCTCGCGAGTTGAGTTGTTGTCACACGCTTGTATCAGGCACATGCTCGCACACACACTGATGACCTGGGGAGTTTATTTTTGTTGTGCGTGCTTTGAAGCATTTATTTTGTGCCTAAAGTGTTGTGGAGCTTTTCTGTACTTTTTTGGAAATAAGTTGAAAGAAGAATATTCAAAAAGATTTTATAACAGTGGAATTTTCTGTTTGAAAATGAGAAAATTATTACAACTGCCGAATTTTGGAGTCTGTATTTTGTAGAATTGGTATGCAGAGAGGAACTCATGCAGAATGAGACTGGATTTAAAGTTAATTTATGATATTCAAAATATATATATTGTATAGGCTTTACGCTCCCAGCAATGCTCTTCGAATTGATGCCTAGTGTGGGAATACCTAACAACTTTAAACTATATTTTTGCCTACATTTAGGAGCGTAGTTATCACACTCTACCGAGGACATACACCTCATTTATAAGACTGAGCAAGTTGTATGCTTTAAATGAAGCACGATTAAAAATATGAGAAACATTCTTGAAAATAAGTTTAATATTTATCGCTTATCTATACCTTTGCTCTATTGTGATTGTCGTTGTTAAACACTTACCAAAGGTTTATGACAACAACGTCGAAATTGATCAACAATGGCAATCCAAGAACGAGTCGAATTCGAAAAAAAGAAGTAAAGTATATGAAAAATTTGTGTAATAGCCATCGCTTTCTTGGATTACTATTAAGTGGGTGACCATAGTTTCGTGTCACAGGGTCAAACGATGGCTTTTGGGTGTCTACGTGTGGAAATTCCTTGTAAACAAGCTGATTTGTGGGTAGAAAACTCATAAATTTTCCACCGCGATAATGTGCTGTCATATTCCGCCATGATTGTGGCTCTCTTTTTGGCAAAAGACGAGAAAAGAGTGATCGCTTAGCCATCGTATTTGCCAGATTTGACTCTCTATTACATTTCTATTTCCGAAACTGAAACCTCGTCTTGAGTCCATTTAAGTCATTAAAACTGAAGACCCTGAAGACCAACCTAGGCGAGACTTCGAGGAATGCGTCTTGAGTCCATTGAGGGTATTAAAAGTCATTTTCTGAAGACACTTAAGGCCATCTCAGCCGAGAATTATAACAAGTTTATCGATAATTGGATTAAGCATAAACAGGCTTTTAATAACTCCGTCTAAAATTTTATCAGATGGTACTTTGGAAATAATAACTACCACCCTAAATAATACCCCATAAAATAATGAGAAGAAACTTTATCGAGAAAGTATACTCATTTCCGATTTAAAGTGTACGAATTCCATTCTAGAGAAATAGGTCATAACTCAAAATTGATAAATTCCGGGAACTGAAGTGACAAAATTTGTAGATGTGAATAAATTTAGGAACGATGAACCTTCTAGCCGTACCTGCTTTAAAAACTAGTGTTTTGAGTTTCTGGTACACAAAAATGAAAATGGTAGCACGATCGAAGTTGAGAGAGTTAAAATGCTCCAGAAAAAAAATATGTTACGAAAACTTTAGTACGGTTTTGGAAATGGGAGATTTTTACTCTTCTTCTTTACTGATATGGACACCACTTACGAGCTTACGAGGTTATAGCCAAGTTAGCAACAGGACCCCAGTCGTTTCTTTCCCTTTCCATCCAGACAACATAACCTAACCAGGGCAGCCGCTGTCTCTCGAACACTTCCAAGACTCATCAGATGATATTATTGTCCATGCCTCCGCACCATATAGCAGGACAGATATGATGAGGAAATTGTCGAGTTTGGTCTTTGTTCGTCGAGAGAGGTAGTTACTTGTTAATTGTTCACTCAGTCCGAAATAGCACCTGTTGGCAAGAGTGATTCTGCGTTATATTTCAAGGCTGATTATTGGTGTTTATGCTGGTTCACTTGAAAGCAAATGAGAGATCCAACTTAATTATATTTAGAATATGATATTTTAAAATTTTATAACCACTGGGGTTTCAACAGGAAATGACTAAAATTCTGTTCTTTGATCCCACAACTAAGTTAGTTTCCTGTAAATTTATTAAACCCTAAAAATCTGTGAATACATACATATATTGTGACCTTCTATAAATAGAATGGAATCTCTACTGACTACTGACTACTTAATACTATTGTGTGCATGGCTGAAGACTATAACACATTTTTGCATGGAAAAATTTCCATTTGTATTTAATTTAGTGCTAGAAACATTCCAAAACCCAAAATTGAGCAAACTCAGGCCAAAATGTGCTGCGAATGCCAACAATTCCCTTGCATTTTAATAGTAAAGTTGTACTTTTTGCTAAATACCCGCTATGCGTTGGTTCCCAAATAATTGTGGTTTACGGTACGAACATTTTCTATTCCATGCGCCAGCACATATTTTGTTTGAATACAAAAATACACCAGAAAAATAATATATTTTATAGCTCTGGGCTGTCATCTACTCATTTCCCTTTTTCCACTATTTACTTTATCTATAATTTCCATCTCGAGTGCGCACACTTCACACAATCTCCGTATAAGCTGCTTCGTGTTGTGTGTCGCCACCCGCTACCAATCCACTACAGCAGGCCTCGTAACACTGCTTACGTAACGGTGTAACTGTAATGGTCGTTTGAGCCGCTGGGCGGGGCAGGTCGACATTTAACTGTACTGTATATGTTTATAAGTTTGAATGGGATTCTTTTTCGTTCATCTTTTGTTGTCACTGATTTGCTGGTTATGTGCGCTCTCCTTTCACTCCGCTGTTCGTCTTACACTATTTTCATTTCATTTATTTTCGTTAGTTTTCATTTTGTCGAGGTGTCTTTTTGCGTACAGATTTAGTTGCCGGCATTCGATCATTTGATACGTACGAGCAATCTTATTACCAACCTGCCCTGTCTATTTCGTTGAAAAAAAGCGAAAATTATTGGCAGCAGGCAGCTGGCGTCTCCAGTAGCAAAGCAATGGAAGTTTGTCATTGTTTTCTATGGAGTGAAATACTGCGCGTTTGCTTGGTGTTTGTGCAGAGTTGCCACCTTTGAGTTTTACAGTCGATACAGACTTTTCTCTTTCCAAAATTTTCCTTAAATCATGTGAATTTCTTGTAGCTAAAAATTGTTATGAAAATTAGTAAAAAGTTTTGAAAGAAACGGTTTTTTTTTGACATAAATACTTAGCGAGGACTCATACCTTTTACAGTAAGAGGTGTGGCACCTCAGTTTAATACGAATTTGCGCCTAATTGTAGGCAACGTTGGCTATGTATGTTGCAATTGTTGTTTTCAGCGGGTGCAATCAACATGTTCCTCAAAATAAGACTGAAATAATGTAAAATGTAAACACCTAGAATTTTATATGTATAGTATATATCAATAAGAGATTCAGATTTTTGTGCTCAACAATTGGAAGTACAGTTTTTCTAAAGCGAAACTGAAATGTTGCCTACATTTCGGCTGAGATAATGAATATGGTTCAAACTAACTAAAACTTACTAACTAAAAGAATTATGCAAATCATATTCTGTTATTGCTTTCAGAAAACATCTCATTTTTATCAAAAATATTTCTTTTTTTTTCATTTAAGTCATATGTGTTGGCAACTCTGCGTCAGTTACACAAGCTGCTTTGCTTCTTTGAATGCGTGGCATTAGCAGATTACAAGTACACGTAAACAAAAATAGAATTTCGCAATTTCTCTTATTTTCCTACTGAAATGAAAGTAAAGCTTTGAAGTCTCATTTCACATCGCGCTAACGCTTTGATAGGCACTTTGTTATCTATGTACTTCTTCAAACACCAGCAAGAGAAAACAGACGGCATTGTTCTGAAATTTATATTTCATTTTCAAAGATGAAATACATTGAATACATCGTATAAATAAAGGGTGATTTTTTAAGAGCTTGATAACTTTTTTTTAAAAAAAAACGCATAAAATTTGCAAAATCTCATCGGTTCTTTATTTGAAACGTTAGATTGGTTCATGACATTTACTTTTTGAAGATAATTTCATTTAAATGTTGACCGCGGCTGCGTCTTAGGTGGTCCATTCGGAAAGTCCAATTTTGGGCAACTTTTTCGAGCATTTCGGCCGGAATAGCCCGAATTTCTTCGGAAATGTTGTCTTCCAAAGCTGGAATAGTTGCTGGCTTATTTCTGTAGACTTTAGACTTGACGTAGCCCCACAAAAAAATAGTCTAAAGGCGTTAAATCGCATGATCTTGGTGGCCAACTTACGGGTCCATTTCTTGAGATGAATTGTTGTCCGAAGTTTTCCCTCAAAATGGCCATAGAATCGCGAGCTGTGTGGCATGTAGCGCCATCTTGTTGAAACCACATGTCAACCAAGTTCAGTTCTTCCATTTTTGGCAACAAAAAGTTTGTTAGCATCGAACGATAGCGATCGCCATTCACCGTAACGTTGCGTCCAACAGCATCTTTGAAAAAAATACGGTCCAATGATTCCACCAGCGTACAAACCACACCAAACAGTGCATTTTTCGGGATGCATGGGCAGTTCTTGAACGGCTTCTGGTTGCTCTTCACCCCAAATGCGGCAATTTTGCTTATTTACGTAGCCATTCAACCAGAAATGAGCCTCATCGCTGAACAAAATTTAATTTAATAAATCGGACGTAAAGCGCGAAACACATTTCGAACCGAACACTGATTTTGGTAATAAAATTCAATGATTTGCAAGCGTTGCTCGTTAGTAAGTCTATTCATGATGAAATGTCAAAGCATACTGAGCATCTTTCTCTTTGACACCATGTCTGAAATCCCACGTGATCTGTCAAATACTAATGCATGAAAATCCTAACCTCAAAAAAATCACCCGTTATATGTAAGTTATAAGTGTATATGCATACATATGTGAAAATTTAATTTATATGTTACTTTTACCGCTTAAGTGGTGTCTGCGCCATTAAAGGAGAAGAAGAAATGTACAGATTGGATGAAAAAATGTGTTATTTTTTCCTCAAGTTTCACAAAACTCTTTCAAATTTTCTAACAACCAATCATGTAATTTAAGCAAATACGAAGTTTATAAAAAATAATCGCGAATTTTGAATTTCGTCTTCGATTTTTGCTTATTTCAAAAAATTAATCAAAGGATCTGTATACAATTTTTTATGAATACTTTGTTCGACTGTTGACTGTGGCATAGTGTGAATCTGACTTGAACAAAAGCAACGTCTATTGGTGATACAAGATGTTCTCCGAGCGTCGACAAGATCCGCCGGAATACGTCAAAAAAGCACGAAACATTATTGAAGTGAAGAAAATAGTATTGGCCAAACGTCGAATCCCAATTTAAAAAAAAAATGTTGCTAAGTACATATATAATGTGAAGTTTGTGCTAAAATTGTTCACTTTAGGCCAAAGCCAGCCTCTCGTTGACATTTCTCAGGAGATGTTGGACTCAGTCCACAACGATCCAGGCATGCTCCAGAGGATCTTAACTGGTCAACGAATCATGGCTTTATGGTTATGACGAGATAACCAATGCTTAATCATCCCAATAAAAGCTGCCGCATGAGCCAAGACCGAAAAAATAGCGCTGCGTTAGGTCAAATGGGAAGGTTTTGCTAACAGGGATTTGTGGGAGCACAAAAATCGACCTGTGCAGCAGCATGTCCTTGCTCAAGCACCATTGCTTTGAAGGGAGTAAAATAGATATTCATGAATAAATAAACACTTTCTTAAAATATACAAAATTTTTGAACAAACCTCGTGCTGAATGACATGATAAAGGAATTTAATAACATTTAAGGGTTTTCGGGTAAAAAACGGCTTTTTTCAGCATTTTTTTTTCTGATAAAAAATTATATTTTTTTAGAATTTCACCTGTACTAATAACAAAAAAATTCTGAAATTTTTGGAAAAAAATATTTTGAACTCGGCTATTACGACACCATTTCCGGTGACCCCTCCGAACAAAGATGTGGCCACGATGGCAGGACTCTTTACAGGAGCATCTTAAGTGAAAAAATAAGTATTTTAGTTGAAACCCTCAAACTTGGACGAAGGAAAATAAAAATAACTGGAAATTAGGTTTTTGGGAACAATTTTTCAAAAAAATGAAAATTTCAGTGAAAATTTCGCGACATTTTTTTTTAAATGGTCGTCTTTAAGAATTGTATCTCAAAGACAGTTTCGGAAAAAACGCGTTTAAAGACGGCACACTTAGCCTAGCCAGCCTCAAGCGCACAAGTTCTCAAGGCTATATCCTCGGATCAACTAGAAAATATAGTTTTGTTTTTAATTTCCAAAATTCGCCATTTTTTAGGCTCTTACACCAGCATTCAAACAGTACAGGATATGCAGGGAAGGAGACTGAGACTTAACGGTACAAATATTTTTGTAAATTTTTATAAAGTCTACTTACCCTAGAACTAGCCAACTTTAAGCGTCCTCTACTTGCATAGTATTTGTTTTAGTGATGAACAACTGTACGAATATGTTACGTATACGACATGTTGACTTTCTAGCGAATTTCTGCGGCAGTTTTGTTAATTACATGTACGTGCATATTGATGGTTTTCACTTTTTAAACAAATATTGAACTCTTCGCACTTTTTAGTAAATATTTGTAATTTTTTTAATACAAATATTTTTAATTTTTTTTTTAATATTTTTAATTTTTTTAAAATATTTTTTTAATTTTTTTTTTCATATTTTTTTAAATATTTTTTTAACTGCTTGCAATGAACATGCAAGTGTCCTATTAATTATTATTCATAATTTTCACATCAGAACTGCAGTGCTGGCAGAAAGTGGAAAAAAAATAACACTTATCAGTTATAAGCCATAAATTCAGATAAAATCATCAAATATTTTTTTTTTTAAATTTTCGCGCACACACGCCAAAACAAGCAACAAAAAATCACAGTTTTCTCTATGTACACACACACACATGCGCTATTTTAGCACACAAACACGCCCCGTTTTTGTTGTTGGCTTTGTGTGTAAACAATGTGCACGCTCATGTTTGCTTGCGCAGCACCAAATTATCGATGGGCTGGTGTTAGTTACACATTGCCGGAAGGATGAGCACAATTTTAGGCGCCTAATGACCGCAATGTTGACTTGTGTGCGAGCATGCGATGAGCAGGCACATGAAAATAATAAATTTTACAACGGTAAATACACACTGATTTAAAGGCTAAAAATAGATTTATATATACATTAGAGTGAGTGGCTGCTGTTGCGGGAGCAAGAGTCTGTAGAGTTCATAAAACAGCAGCTTTCGAAATTAATCACTTTAAACAAATAACATTGTGATTTTGAGGTGAAGTATTACAAATATTTGCAGTTTTTCCAGGTCACGAATTCAGTAGAAATATTATAATAGAATTCAAATGAAATTTCAAATCGCTTAAGCCAAGCTTTGATAGTTTTTAATAATGTGTTTGAGCATGTGTTTCTCTTAGTATGCATGTGTGTATATAATTTTGTATTTCAGATATTGCAATTAACGGTTTATATAACAAAAATGTTTCTTAATTTTGGGATTATATTTCTAATTAACGCATAAGGCAAAGGTCTATGTTGGAAAAAAATTGGCTTTCAAGAACAGATGTATGAGTTTTTAATTATGAAAATTATTTTTTTAAGTTTTTCATGAAAAATCAAAAATTTTTTAAAAAGATTTTCCGTACTCTAAGCTAACAGCTCAGTTAAAAGTACCCGGCCTGAGACATAAAAGGAGGTACTATTTATTAAAACATATGATTCTCAGTTAGCCCTAATCTTTATGAGGCGCGTGTATGATTTTAACTTTTATTATTGTGAAAAACTGGTTAAAAAGGAATTTCGCGTGTTGATACTGTATTGCTTTTTGAAGAAAAAAAACATTTTTTGATGACAAATTTTCGGACATTGCCCGAAGGAAAATCAGCCATTAAGGCAAAGTTTCGACGTGGACACCCAAAAGCGGTTGTTACCGACGAAAACATCAAAAAAGTTCACAAAACAATTTTGAATGGCCGCTGAGTGAAGTTGTTCGAGATAGCAGGCATTCTAAAAATATTAACTGAATGTGTACATCATATCATTTAAGAATATCTGAACTCAGCGACTAAGTATTTGGATCGTTTGAAAAACAAAATCGGCGAAAAATACCACATTTCAGTGAAAACGATGGCAAAACTCCTTGAATTGGGCCTTGAATTGCTGTCTCATCCACCGCATTCTTAGATCTGGCCTTCGGTGACTATGTACTGTTCTCAAATCTCAAAAGAATACTCGCTGTGAAGAAGCTTTCGTCGAATGAAGAGGTGATCGCCAAAAATAAAGCTTATTTTGAAAAAAGACAAATCGTACTACAAGAATGATATCGAAAAATTGGGTCGCTATAATCAGTAGCCTTGGTAGCAAAATATGTTGAGTAAAATTAATATGTTAAGTGATGTGCTTACTTGGTTTCATTACTACATTTTGCTTCGTGTGGGGGATATTTGCAATTAAGTGAAGATAGTTAACTCAAAAGGGACTTATTTGATTCAAATTCAACTAAACGGACTAAATTTAATATATTGAGTATGTGAGAGAAAATCAAGTATTACATAAGATTACGAGTTTAGGTCAAGTTCTTGACTAATTTTAAAATTTTAAAATAAGGAGAAAAGCCGGAAATCGGTATATCGAGTGTAATGCGTCTAAACGAAGCTCTATTCTGATGATGTTAACCTTTTTCATTGCTTAGGTATACTTGAGAACATATTTTGAAGCAATTTTATAAATACACTACTCAGACACTGCCCGATATTTTCTTTATAAAGTCTGCTAAGATGTTGTTGTAGCACCAGAAAAAATTTTCTGAAGTAATTTTGAGGCCTTGTGCTGAGTTGGCAGTCCTTAGCAGGATAAAAATAAAGGACCATTCTAGTTATTTAGACTTAACTGTCATGGAGGGTAAATTTACAAAGACCATTATTTGTTATAGGTGAGATCTGGTGTGATTCATGAAAAGTAGGCATTGTTTTAGTCCAATTTCACCAATTTTAGCACTGTTATATTGAAATGTCAGGGAAATGTTAATTATTGACTTTGCTTGAAATTGGTCTGGTAGTTCCGGATTTATATGATTTTAGCTAAAGGTAGGCGGTGCCACACCCTGTGTTCAATTTTGATACCGTCGCCTGTAAAGTTCTCGTGTATCATCTCAGCTGTGAAATTGTTAAATGTCTCTGTGACATTTAGTTATTAATTTATGGTATTGCTCTTTTAATATCGTTTAACAAAACCGTTATATGGGGAGTGGGCGGGGCTATCAGCCAATTACACTTAATTTCACACTGTCGCAAGTGGGGTTTAAAGTATTCGTCGCGTGCAAATTTGGGTGAATAGCTTGTGATATATACATATATGTGACCCGGATAAGGGGCAGACACGCCCACATTTAAATAAAATTATGCCTATTGGATTATAAACTCGTTAAAAAAATTTCTTAATTTTCATATATGAATAGTTATTGCTAAATGGATCGGAACACAAAATATAATAAATTCGTTAGTTTCATATGTTTTTGTCTTTGTAAAAGAACGCATATGCAGTTTGAGTAATGCACATGAAAAATCAACCGAAAAATTTATAATAATTTAATATGTCACAATTATTCAAATTACACTTTAAAGTGTGAATAATAAATTTTTTTGTTCAATGAAAATTACACTTCAATAGTTTTTTATTTTTATTACATTTCATTTACACATATGTCAAGCGCACAGTCCTTTGTAGCCTTTGTCTAACGAAAATTATTATATTTTTTATTTTTCTCCCAGCGCATCTGCCGCAAGTGGCGCCTTTGTGCTACTGTATACTGTGTTTTGTTTTTGTTGTTGGTTTTTGTTTTTCATAAACCTTTTTTGTTTAAGTGACACACTGATTAAGCATCAAATAACGATTTGTTCCAGCCTATTTAACAGCAATGACCTTGGGGCCTTAGCACACTCAAACACAACAACAAAAAACGGCGATTATTTATAAACACATATGCGCGCACATATCGGCAAGGTGCCACGCCCTAGAAGCTTGATGATATAGGCAGAAAAGAGATTTTGTTATATTTTTTTTTGTTTTAATTCATAAGGTGGTGATTATTAAAAATTATTTTCAATTAATTAAATTATTTTTCGGAAATTTTCAAATTTAATTTTGCAAAATTAAGACTAACTTTTTTTTTTTAATTAGTTTCGACAATCTAACATCTTTTTTAATTTTAATTTTTTTGATTCATTTTTTTTTTAATTTTCTTTGAAAATATTTTTAATTTATTTTTTTAAATTTTAAATATTACTTTTAGTTACTCTCGCACATGTTCTAATATAATTTTGCAAAATTAAGATAATTTATTTAATTTTTTAGTTTTTTTAAATTAGTTTTATAACATTTTTCAATTTTTTTTGTTAAATTTTTTTTTAGTTTTAATTTAATTTTTTTAATTTTTAAATTAAAATTTTTTTTTTATTTTTTATTTAAAACTTTTTTCAATTTTAAAATTTTTTTTTCAATTTTAAAAACTTTTAATTTAATCAATTTGTTAATTTTTTCATTTTCTTAATATTTTGTGTATTTTTTTTTTTATTTTTTTGATATTTATTTATTACTTTCAGTCTCTCACACATTTTTGCTTATTAAAACTTCCACACATTCCACAAATTACCTTGCAAAGCTTAAATTTTCAAATATCAACTGTCACACCTGGTTTCCGTCAACACTTTTTTGGCAGTTAAAGCATTTACTGTTATAGAGCGCGAACACACAAACAGTTAGACGCACTCAATTTCACAAATATTTTTCGTATTTCCGCACACTTTTGCCGCCTTCCTGTGATATTTTGTCGCTTTCTAGTATTTCCGTTATACACAAATAAATTTAGTAAAATTTTTGTTGTTGTTTTTTTATATAATTTTATTTTTTTTAATTTTTTATATTCACACTAAAAACATCCCCGCGGGGAGGAGCGCGCTTACTTTTGGTCGACCAAATTCGTTATATCGAGATCCACTGACAGCTCCCGTGCGAAGTCAAACTACAACTGCCACATGCCACACATCTCGGCGATGCTCAGCCACATGGTTGCCGCGATTCAGCGCCAACAACTTGCATCCATTGCTATGACAAACCGTACACGGCCAGCAACACAATGGATGTAGTAGTAAACACAACAACAACAATAACAATAATAACAACAAAAGTAGACAGTAGCAAAAACAACAAAAAGCCATAGGAAAAACAGCAAGAAGAAACAATAAAAAACAACAACTACAAAAACAATAATAATAGTACAACAACAACAATAACAACAACAATGAGTAACTTCCAGCAAAGCATGGCCACGGCCTTACTTCTTTGGCGCGCGCAACGCTCCTCAAGCGTTTTACTGGCCCTCGGTAATCCCCCTACACGCCGCACCTTCATCATATACGGAAGGTCTGAGCGCCCTCTCTCGCTTTGTGCTATTACTTAGCGCACTGTTGTATGCTTTGAGGCGGTAATATGCTGCGCTGGTCGGCATTGTTAACACATATACACCGACACACACACATGCATATAAAAATATCCCGTTTGGACTGCTCAATGGCAAGAGAGCTTGTGGAAATGTTGCAAACCTAAATTTAGTCGACAATAAGCAATGTATCACAAAAAAAAACAAAGCAACAACAACAACAATAGCAACAAAAACAATAACAACGCTAACGGTAATGGCCACTGTAACGGCGTTTCGAACGGTTTAGCCTCGTATATCCCTTTAGGATGCTTAGCTGAGCGAAAGTCCTCGCGCTGGCGCTCACAGCGCGCGCTGTGGCAGCAACCTTGTGCTTTTACGGTTTCTCAGTTAGCCTTCTTGCGTATGCACACAAACAAAATTACAGTCACAACTATATATATATATGTATATATATATGTATGTTTGTAGCTATTGTTGTTGTTATTACAATTTCCTTAGTCCTCTTTGTGTTGCCAGTTTTATTTTGCCGCCTTTTATTATTGTTATTGTACGCACACATACATATAACATATAGCTGCAGACCTACATACACATATACGAAGACTTGCGTATGTGTGTGTAAAGGGTTCTGCGTTGCCATAGTTTATTGGCATCTCTGGCGCGCTATTTGTACTGCCAACTGAATTCGATTGCACGTGACTTTATTAAGCTTCCTTATCAGTAGCTGAGAGCTGCAAACGAAATTGGTGAGCAATTGATGCTGAGAGCATTTGTGAATGGTGAGCATTGTAAGGGACATGCGCATAATGCAAATTCATTCAAATGTTGTACGAAAGTTGATAAGGAAACTCAGTTACTGTTGCCGCAACATGTTTTCAAATTATGAAAGTTGATCAACATTATGAATGTTGCTCATATCAAAATTATGAATGTTGCTCAACATGTTGAAATTTTGCTGTATGCACTACGGATCAACTTTGTTTTTGGGCTTTACATGCAAGTAAAGCAGTTTGATTCGGATGATGGAATTTTAAGTGTGTTTCGGGCTAATTGAACTCCAGCAACATGTTGCACAGAAAATAGAAAGTTTGTTCAGACGAGGTATTTGCTTTATTTTTATATGACGGAAAGCAATCCGGTGATGACATATTAACATAGTTTAAAAATAGAAACAATAGCAAGACTTTCAGGCCTAAGTGGAGAGTTTTATTGAATAGATTCTTAAAATTTAAACTTCGATGGACTGTAACTGTTAAAATTTTTAATTTTTGCACTCCTTGCTCCAAGAAAGATAGGCTTCTGATTTTTGAGTTTAGATCTGCGCCCGTTCCTCTTGAACAACCTGCCAAAAATGCGGTTTAAAAGACATGCTGTCTAGAATGCAATGGACGCCCAAAAGAGGTTGTTACTGAGAAAACTACAAAACAGTCAATAAAATTATTTTGGATGACCTTAAAGTGAAGTTGTTCGAGATAGCAGCCACCCTTAGCCATCAACTGGATCTGTATATCATATAACTCACGAAAAATTATGGAATGAGAAACCGACTATTATGTCAGGTTATTGAATCGTTTGAAAAACAAGATCGTCGAAAAATGACTAGATTTGAGAAAAAATTGCTGTTTCAACAGGACAATTCACCGTGTCACAAATCAGTGTAAACGATGGCAAAAATCTATGAAGTGGGCTGCAAATTGCTTCCGCATCTAACGTTTTCACCACATCTATCCTACGGCGACTATCTGCTGTTCTTAGATAATAAAGGAACGCTCGGTGGAAAGAGATTTTCGTTGAATGAAAAGATGGTCGTCAAAACCGAAGCATATTTTGAAGCAAACGGTATCGAAAAGTTGGACGGTCGCTTTAATCCGCGTATTACTCTTGAAGAAAACTATGCTAAATAAAAAAATAAAAGAATTTTGCCAAAAAAATAAAAAACGTGAACTTTTCAAATGAAATGTTAATTATTAAAAGAAAAAGGGAAATTTTGTAAAAATTAGCGATTTATTTCTCCACGTTGCCTCCTTTAACTCGACACACTTAACCCAGCAACGGTCCATCCTTGGTTATCTCATTCGAACAACGTTTCTGCCCAGCAAAAATTTACAACCGCATCGGCCCTAAAATTCAATATATGTGTTATGGTTTTCCGTTTAATTAGATATTTGCTATAGATTATATATTGTTAATCGCCAAAAATCAGTGTTGATGATCTTTACTGTCGCAAGATTAGTCTTCGCCTTCTTTGGAATCGGTTTGTAGAGTACTTCGCGAGTTCTTCCATTCTTTCACTTTTTCCACTGTTTTTTTGTCTCGGATGTGCCAACAGATCAGTAGATTATGTTGATTCATTCTAACCGTCTAAGAAAGGTTATTTCGTGATAATAAATTTCACTTGCGATAGTGGCGCTATCGCTCAGTGAAGCTGCGAACTTATCAGATCGGCCTCGTTTATCTGATTATCTTGTCATTAGCCGCCTGCTTATATCAACACATGCATGCGTAAACAACTTAATTATAATTAAGATATTGACATAAACACTTCTCTATCTGTAATCTGCTACTTATGAATAAGTAAGCGTTCACTTAACCAAACTGACTTCTATCAGCCTACAAATATTTTTAGTTTGATGATTTCTAGGCCCTTACATTTAATTTTGATTATGTCTATAACGTACTTAATGAAAAGCTTAGGATTGCTGCACTAAGGAAGATTTTTGTTGTTCTTCTTCTATTGCATCTTTTCGCGTAACATTCGTTTATCCTTTGCAAAATTTTACGCGACATTAAACTAAGTCTATATTCTTTGTTTATTTATGTTTTATGATATTCTTGCTCAGGATATAATTTATTTGTATATTTATGAGAACATAATTCATATTATGACAATTGGGGACCGCATCACACCGGTTATTCTCTTTTAAATCCTCAATTGTCTCGGATTTATCTGTGTAGCCAAGCGACTTAACATAACCAAACGTTAACATAATCTCACAAAAACAAGAAAACCAAAAAATAGCGAGCGGTGTTAAATTACACAATCTTTTAGGTCACGCCACAGGTCAGCGATGCGGGATAATGAACTCACATAAACTTTCCTTCACTAAACCGATTGTTTCCTTGACTGTGTGGCATGTTAGAACCAGTAAGTCTTGTTGGAAGCAGAGATCGTCCACATCAACACACTCTAATGCGCGAAAAGATCATTAATCAAGGCTCCAAAGTATTTCCCAATGATTCCAACATTATGGCTGGCTTCATTTTTGAAAATATATGGATTAATGATTTTCTCTGCCCATAGAGCACCGCATACAATGACTTTTTGACGGAGTAACAGTGTCTCAATAATGGCTTGTGGATTATAATCACACCAAATACGAGAATTTTGTGGACTAAAGTGCCCATTTAACCAAAAATATGTTTCAGTGCTGAACAACTTTTGCGAGATCAGTGTTTACTCCACTCCATATTTCTATCCGAGGTCCGATCGATAGTCAGCCGAGTGGACTGCACGCGATGAATCCGCTCCAAAGCGTGAAAAACGCAGCAGTCGACTGGCGAGCTCACGGTGCCTGTACTTCGAGACGCGCATGGAAAACTACTACTTTGAAACTTTACTTTAAAACAGACTACTTTGAAAAAGGAGGGATTTTTAAGAGCGACTTTTGCATTGCATTATTGCACATTATAGAAGTTCGTAATCGCCGAGAAACAGCCGCATGTGAAGAAAAAGCATTTTCTAAAAATGTCATTGTCAGAAGTCAATGAAAACGATATTAAAAATCCAAGAATTAAGCCTCGCATTGCTACCGCGTCCACCGTATTTTCCAGTCGAGTATTTCCTGTTTTCAAAAGTATGCTCGCTGGAAAGAAACTTTCATCGAATGGAGAGGTGATAGTCGAAATTGAGGCGTATTTTGAAGGAAAGTACGAAACATTATACGTAGTATCTGGGAGTTGGGGTAGTATCGACTCTATTTTATCTATGTATTAACAATTATCATGCTACAAGCTAAAGAAGTGTTCCCTGGTTTTCATTAGGGTACCTTACATACAATCACCCATCACATGGAGTAAAGACATCCAGCTGTTCGAAAACCCTGTTATTAGTTATATGGGAGTAAAACAGACTACAGATTCCTTGCTCGGACTCAGCACTATATAATTTTTTTAGCGGAAGTGCTTAATCTGACAAATTACGAATAAACAAAACATAACGAAAAGTCGACAAAACTTAGCATAAGCCATAGCTGTGTCTTCAAATCCCCATCTGCAATACAAAGAGACAAGCGCCATTTCTATTTCTCCCAATATAACAATTAGTAAAAACTTCAGCACATAGCGGAAATATTTTATATGTTGCCATCATTTCTATTGCGACAAAATGTAACTATTCCATACAAGACTCATGTAGGCAACTAAATAATTACATAACAACAACAGTAATAAAGAGACAAAAGCTGTAAAAGTTGCCAATGCAATGCCACAACTAACTGAACACCCAACAGCCCAAATTGTACACAAAGCGACCCACCTCACCAACACATGCTTCCGCGCGCCACCCACACCCACACGCGCACTTCTAAAACCGCAACTGCAGTGAACAAATATCCGCTCGAGTGGCTCGCGGCCAGCAGTGGCCCGCACACAAAAGCCTGCATGGATATAGCACATTATAACGGTACTGGTGCTGGTAGTTGTAGTTGTGTGGTGGTGGCAAACAAAGGCGCAGAAAAGCGAGAATCAGCCGCATTGGCAACACTGGCGCTATCTGTGCGAGCGGGCAACTCGTTCTTTATTTGCGGTAACGCTCCAACAAACACACATACACTCGAGTTGTCTTTGCAGGTATGTGTGTCACCTAATTGCTCGGCCTGTCGAAAATTATAGAGCTAACTGTATTTGGGACCAGTTTAGGCTGTGCGATCCACCAGTGGTGGTGGTGGCGCTGGTGTGGGGCTGTTTGTCGAGGGCATTGTAAGTCCTTAACCTTTACGGTTAGCCTTAACCCTTTTGAAATCTTCTTAGTTTCCTGTTTGCCTCTCTGAACGCAAGTTGAACTACTTTGGCATCCTTTTTTTACCGTTACACAACTTTTCTTTTTACCGTTTTTTTAGCTTTCATTTACCTTTTTCCTTGTTTACTTGCACTGCTTTCGCTGTGATTGCGGAGATTATCGCTTTGTTACCTGCCATCAGCTCGCACCCGGAGCTTTTGTTTGTATGTTTGCAATTGTTTTTGTATTTGTGGTGCTGCACGCAATTTTAATCTGTCCGTCTGTATGTATGTGCTTTAATGCGCACTTGTGGTTTAACGGTGTGTGTTCGTTTGTTTGTATGTATATAGAGATAATACTTAAGTCTTTATTGTATTTCCGAAAGCTGCTTGGGTTTAGAAGACAATCAGCGGGAGAAATTGTAAAATGGGGTTGTAAAATCTATTTTAAATTGGTTTCTGGGGGTTAGAGTGTGATGGTTTAGTATATATTTTCGGATTTCTAATTTATTTTGTTTTGAAATTTAATATAATTTGGCGTTTTTGTCTTATTTTTCGTTTTAATACAATGTGATCAAATTTGACCCGGACTGATCTATTAAAACTGCTTGCGCATGACGACGATAGAGTGGCTTATGTGTTGGATTGTACAATAGTTGAACCAAGAACAGTTTTCTGCTACATCTAGCCAGTTTTTTAAGCTGGATCAAGCGTAACATCGACATAACTAAATTTTTTACCTTTATAATGCAAGTTCCACAGTTCCACGACTCCTTTTTTCCAATAGGAATTCGATCTGTGACAGTTTGACTATATTAGCTGGGCCCATATTTAAAACTCAGACTAAATTTTCCCAGAGTTTATTTTAAAAAATCGAGGTGAAGCTTTATTCTAGATATGAATGAATGAACGGCAATGTGGGTCATAAGGTTTCCTATTTCGTGATTATTAATAAGACCTTGCCTGGTACCGTCATCTTGCCCGGTAACGATGTTTTTCGACGGAAATTGGTGATATAGGTAGCCATCCTGAGCCAAGAAGAATAGGAATAAGCTCGGTACAACTTTGTTAACCTGGAGAAAGAGAGAGAGAGTTAAAAAGTTAGATCAAATGCAAATATTTTTCAACATAGGTTAGGTTAAGTGGACGATCCTAAGAGGGATCTCACTTAGACAGCTTAGAACGTCGGTCCGTTGTGGTATCTATAACTGCTATATACAGGATTTTGAGTTACTTTTGAGATTGACAAAGCACTTTGAGCTTATCACAAATTTGTTGAGACGACTAGTATCACTTTCTGGTGGTCGAACGAGTAGAGCCTGTTAGCATTCCAGTGCTGGCAAGACCATAGACATCTAACTAGGTTCTTCTCCGTTGTCGAAGTGAATGATCACCACCCTAAAAGAAGATGCACTTCGTAGCAGTACTTCTACCATCACCTTGATAGCCGACACTTCTGCCTGAAAAAGACTACAGTGGTTCGGTAACCTAAATCAAAGTTTGATGGATAGATCCTTACAGAAAACTCCCATCCAAACTTCCTTCTTAGCTTCGATCCATCCGTGAAAAGGTTCACAGCGCTTTTCACCAACAGAGAATTTCTCCGACCGCTTAGAACAAATAAAAGAAAAATACTTCCAGAAAAGTATGTCCTTGGCAGACTTGATCATAAGTCTAAAAAGTCTGGCTAAGCATATTGGACTATTGCCTCCTAGAATTTATTCCTGGTGGCTGCTTCTCTGCGCACCTACAAACGAGGAACATGTGGACTAGGTTAAAGAAGAGGTGCAGTGAGTTTTTATACGGATGGATAGAAATTTAGTGTAAATGTTAGATGTGTAGTTCTCTAAGGAGCTCTGTCACAGTGGAAAGGCTGGAAACTGCCAAGGCGATGAGCTAGTAACAGGGCTAAGTCTTTCTAACGATGCTGGTCTCCATTATCCTCGTATGTTCTAGCGCTGAACCTGGGAACCGTTTGACTCAGAATATAATACATGTAATCACTTGAAAATTTCGTCTATCTGGGAACCAGCAGTATTTAACGCAGTACCTGCCGAAGGAAGCAGAGGAAGATCTCCACTACGTTAGAAAGACCAGGAGAGGGACTTCGTTACACTTGGTTAGACTTGGAATCTCCAATTGGCGCTAAACAGCGAAAAGGAACGACTACCACACTGCTGTAGGTTGAAAGATCTCGACCGGACAGGACATGAAGATGAGGTGAGGGGAGAACATCCAGGTTCTTTCTCCTTAAATATTCGGCTTTGACAAAACTGAGTTATTTTCAGGCTCAAAGCGCTTAATCAATTTATAATCTATGTATCTAGGAAGAAGTTTCTACTATAATTCTCATTAGGCAATAGCGGTCTCAGAAGCTCTATGAAATACTTCTTGTCATTATTAATCTTTGCTTTCACTTGCTATTTGAGTTCCGGCATATTTCCTCAAAGTCTTTGGTTCGTGCTCGCTAAAGGATATAACAGTAGTCAACTTAAGCATTATATAAACATACATAATCATATACTTTCATGAATTATACGCAAGTTGTTCATCCAAGATCCACACGCCTACTCGAATATGGATTTTTTACCACCAATGCTTCCTTCCGCTTACAAATTTGTATGTAAATTTTTACATAGTATACACTGGCAAGCAACCACAGTGGCAGCCTTGCCAAAATTTTTGCGTGCTAATTAAAAAAAAGAGCAATAATAACAATAAAATGAGGATAAAATAAAGCATAATCCACAAATGCTGAGCCCGCGTGACCCCATTCGTTGCGGCGAACAAATTAAGGAACAAGGCCCGAATGGGCGGCGGCTGCAGCAAGAAAACGACAAACGCATAATGCCAACCACAACAACAGCAACAACAACAATAACAATAAAAAACTACTCAAAATGCGTTAAAAACGGCAACGAAGCGATAGAGAAAGAAAGCGAAGTGAAAGCACACAAACAACCGCCAAACAACAACAAAAAAGTATGTGAACGGAAATGAAAAGGGCAGGGGCAAATTAAAATATTGTCTATGTAGCATGAATGACGGCGCAAGCAGGCGAACTCAGCCAGCAGCCAGCAGGCAGCGGCTGCCAAGTGTGTCATGCAACCAACAAACGTTTGACTTGAATTACGGTGTGAACAGCAAACAGGATGAAAACAACAAAAAAAAAAGTTGCAAAAGAGCAAAAAAAAAAATTGAAAATAAAATCAGCACAGAAAGGCAACGCAATGAGGACGCAGCCAGCTCGAGTAAACTTGCCGAGTTGGCGTGTAAGCACGAGCTGCAAGTGGGCGCGTCTGCGCTGTGGCATGGGCATGAGTATGAAAGCCAAAAGTTAAAAGAGCATAGAGCCATGACTGCACATTTGACACGACACAGAAACGCATTGTGCAAAATGTCGATAATGACGACTACCACACACGCACACACACATACATGTGTATGCAAAGCGGCACATATACGGGCACATAAATATCATATGCATATTACTTTGCTCTGTCGCTGCGGAGGACAATGTGCAGAGTCGTTGTGTAACGGCATTATATGCTGGTATGCAGAAATTCTAATTAAAGTAAGAATATATTAAAATGCAAAGCTCGTAAGTAAGAAGTAGTGCAATTACGGAATAGTGGTCTAATATTGGTGCCAGCGTTTTTGTGCACTCGTTGACAATTATTGGCCGAAAAAGTACCGGGTCCATTCCGAATCGATTGTCGTTGTTCAAAAAAGCTTATCTTGATCAACTGCTTTACTATTTCGTCACACTCTTTCTTTCACTTCGTCGGTCCATTGTACATCCGATATCCAGTCTGAACCGGCTGAGAATACCGGATTTTAAAATATGTGAGATTTTCCTACACTATATTAGATGTCAGATTTGTCTAAAAAAAAGTTTATATTAAGAAAATGTATCCAACAGATCAACCGATCTCCTACAAATATTCTATTTCTTCCATCCTATATGATACTACCTATTTCTGACACGGAAAGTACTCGAAAGTTAGAGTCAAATCTTTACCCAGAACTTCTATGCCTTATCTTTAATATCCTTATACACTTATACAAAAGTTCCTAAGCATTTCATTCGCAAAAAAAATTGAATAAAGATAACCGTCTCACACGATTGAAATGAATCGGCGAATGAATTTTTCAAGTTTCGGAATAAAAAGAAGCCGCGCGGTACCGAACCTTGATAATACGGTGGGGCAACAGTTTAGAGCCTTCATCTTATTCTTTATTTGCGTAGACACCACTTACGCGGTTATAGCCGAGTTTACAACAGCACGCCAGTCCATCTTCCTTTTCGCTGTTTGGCGCCAATTGGAAATTCAAAGTATAGACAGATCCTTCTCTACTACCAGATCCACTACCAGACTCATTTGCTTCGCTTATTTATCCGGTCAACTGTTGTAGAAGATTGTACCTTTTCTATGTAGATCTGCGGCTCGAATTATTTTCTTCAGATGTAGATGGAAGATATCGGACGGCTCGGAGAGGTCTTTCCCGATTCTAAATGCCAGTCATCGAGCATGCTTTCGTTCAACCAAATTCTTCAAAGAAGCTGATGCATACTACTTATCAATTCTTCGCGGCCGTATTTGAATAGCTGGGCCGGCAATACAATAAAATTTTTTTATTCGCATAATTGAGCCATTTGCTGGCAATCTGACGTCGGGCCGCTCGACACAGTAGAGTCATGTGATCGTTTTGATCATGTCCAGGTATTCGATGTAGAATAAACCTTGTAAAACCCAAACGAAACTTTGGCCGCTACCTTTCCAACCGACGGCGATGAAAGGACGCAGAAACCCCTTCGAATTGTGTTTATATAACGTAAAACTTTGCTAAGGAGTGATCCTGTGGAGGTTCTTGTCTGTGAGTGAAGTAAGAAACCGGAAACCTATCGCGTCAACTCTTTCTTCTTAACAAATCTTTTACGCGGTCTATGAAGAGATCTTCTATCGCAACTTTCTCTTTCACTTTCAATATGTGATTGTAGATTTTTCTTACGTTATCCTCCAGTTTAACCAGTTTCGAGACACTGAGGCGTTGTTCATTAAAAAACCGAGTGCGAACTCGTGGAAAATTGTTATCTCAATTTTTAGCAGGCACATTCGAAGAGCCTTCAATCGTATTTGTATTTCTCTGAGGGAATTTCCTTTTTAAAGCTGTAATCGACTCAACGACTAGCTACGAATTCTTTTTATAAAATTGTCTTAAACCCTCACAACCGTTCCAGGCGCTATCAAAACCAAATTATGAGTCCGATTCGGTTAAATTTTGACAGTGGTCTTTGCGAATGTATTATACGACATTAAATTCCGCTTGAAATATTGGCATGATTAGGCGATGAGGTTAAGCACTTATCAGTCGTATGCCGCAAGATAATCAGTAAGCTCTTAGGAAGATGACGGAGAAATAAAGACTCGCTAACTCTATTTCCATTGACTCTTTTATGAGAACTCCAGCTTGAAACCCCATGGATCTCATATCCAGTCCGCTAAGTGGGTTTGAAATAAATCGTCTAAGCAAATTTGCGAATAGACAAAGGCTCGTTATAGATACATGTGGGTTTTATGTCATTTTGAAGGAGTTTTTGGCATCACAAAAGATTTGCTTCTTAATGTTATTTAACGTAAGCCAACATAACCTACCAAGGAGGAGAAAGATTCTACTTCAAATAAGTTACTCCATAATATATGCTTTCCGAGCTTTCCTCGTAGATTTCTTTCGCCCAGATTTTGCCATTTATCTGCCGAAGCGCAATAATTCAATAATTTCAGCTAAACTATCTGCACTTCAACAATTTCCCCTACAATAACTGCCAAAAAGAAGCCAAAGCTTGTGGCAAAAAGTTGCTCAGTAAAATGCGACTATCTTTCAGCTCTTTATCCGCAGATGTCATTTACCCCTCAACATGCTAATAAATTAACTCTAGCCAAAAACTAATCGCCAGTCAACGCTCCCTCTGCTGGCTGCTAAGAACTTAACTTACAAATTTGATTGTTGTTGTAGTGGATATTGCAATAAATTGTGCGGACAACAACTGCTAACGGCTGCAACTGCGACTCTTAAAGACATAAAGCAGAGTTTTATTTCAATTTCTTTGACAAAACTTTGCTGCGGCGACCGCTGTGGCAACTAAGTATGTTTGCGGCAGACAAAGACGGGCTTAGACTGCAGGGTTATAAAAGCTGCCAGTTGGAGCCAGTAAGATACAGAGAGACATATGTGTGTATGTCTGTCTGTCTTGAAGCAAAAGACAAATTTTAACTTCAAATATAAACTGTTGATGGTGCTAAAATGCGTGCGGCGACGGGGAGCGAGAGAGAGAAAGGGTGAGTGAAAGTACATTGTTGTAGAGAAAGCGTAATGTACAGTTAATAAATGCTTGTGGATGCCACAAATTTGCTGAAAAAGTTACCACAAAAAAAAAAAAAAACAAGTCAAAGCTATAATACCCGTTACAAGTAAAAGAGTTTCCATGCAAGAACTTGATTTTGGTGGACAGTTTGTATGGCAGCTATATGTTAGAGTGGTCCAATCTGAACAGTTTTTTCAGAGATTGTACCGTTAGCTTAAACACTAACCTACACCAAATTTTGTGCAGATATCTCGTCAAAGTAAAAATATTTTCATACAAAGCCTTGCTTTTGATCGTTCAGTTTGTATGGCAGCTATATGAGATAGTGCTCCGATCTGAATTATTTCTTCGCGTATTATACTGTTGTCTTGAGCAATACTCGGAGCCAAATTTCATGAACATATCTTGTCAAGCAAAACAGTTTTCCATACAAAGACTAGCCTCTGATCGTCCAGTTTGTATGGCAGCTATATCCAATAGTGGTCCGATCTGAACCATTTCTTTGAAGATTACACCATTGCCTCAGGCAATACTCAGTAACTAATTTCGTGAAGATATCTTCTCAAATAAAGAAGTTTTCCGTACAAGATCTCGCTTTTGTTCGTTCAGTTTGTATGGCAGCTATATGCTATAGTGATCCGATATCGGTGGTTGCGATATATGAGCAACTTCTTCGTGGGAAGAGAATATGTGCCAAATTTCAGATAGACATCTCGAAAACTAAGGGACTAATTCGCGTATACATCGACTGGGGGACTGATAGACAGACACGGCTAAATGGACTCAGCTTGTAGCGCTGATCATTTCCGACATTTGCTTTTGGTTGTTACAATGAGTTGAGGGTATAAAAATTAACTCCCGAAGTTATTACAGCAAGTTTTTGTGGTGTGTGTGTGTGCGTATAATGAGAACTTGGTTGGTCAGCGTGGCAGCTGTCGCGCGTCTGGTAGCTTCACACACACTCACACACACATGTCCGTGCAAATAAACTTGACAGAAATTCATTGCAAAATAAACTGTATAGCAATGCGTGCAAAAAGGAAGAAGAAGAATGCAAGATACAACTAACTTTACACACACATATATATATACTCTGTCACACACATACAATCAAGCGCACATTTCTTGTATATTGTTATGAGCTGCACATTATTATTACATATTAGATATTTTACTATGATTTTTTCTACTAAATTACTGTGTTCCGTTGTATGGGCGTGTGTGTGTATGCGTGCATGCGCTTGTGCGCCTATAAACGCGCAATAAAATATGCGCCAGCTGTCCTCACAACATTTCGCTTCGTTTGCATTGTTCGTAACCACAGCGGCCTCGCAATTTGTCAACGGAACTCGCTGCTATTATTTTTATCATATTTCTCGTTTTTCTCTGCTTTTTTCGCTATTTTTTTCTATGAATTTTTTCTATTTTTTTCTTCTATTTTTCCTTTTTACCTATTCTCTTTGCTGGTTGTCGCGTTTTAGTGTCGCTTTTGTTGTGAATTTGTTGTTGCACGTGTACATTATGCTTTATGACCGCCAGCATCAAGGATTACACTTTTTTACTGCCTACTTTGCTGGTTGACCTGCTTTTCATAGCGATTTATTTATCTATTTTCACAGTTATTCTCTCTATTTTGTTCTATTTTGCCTTAAATCATTCTACATATTTAAGTTCCAGTCAAGTAATAATAAAATGCAACTTTTGCTTATCTTGTCGCAACTTAAAGGAATAGGGGATGTGGATGTTCATAAATATTCACAGTTGTATTTATATTGCATAACTATATGTGCGTTTGTTTGTTTTTAATAATTTATATGACCTCTAAGAGTAAATAAATAATATTTAGACATAATTGTAGAAAAATTATAGGCTAGATGATACCGTTAGATGTCTTAAAACTTTTATGAAAGAAGAAATATTACACATACATATACGTAATATTATATCCTAACCTCAAAAAAATCACCCGTTATATGTATTAACGCCTAAGAGGTACTCGCCTCTACTTGACAACATCTGATCAAAATTGACTAGGATTAGTCCACTTAAACTAAGCCCAAAAACCGAAGTTTGAAAACTGAGTGCGAAAACCGAAGTTCGAAAACTGAAGTTCGAAAACAGAAATTCGAAAACCTAAATTCGAAATCCGAAAACCGAAGTTCGAAAACTGAAATTTGAAAACTGAAGTTCGAAAACCGAAATTCAAAAACCGAAGTTCGAAAACCGAAGTTCGAAAACCGAAGTTCGAAAACTGAAGTTTGAAAACTGAAGTTCGAAAACCGAAATTCGAAAACTGAAGTTCGAAAACCGAAGGTAGAAACCCAAATCGAATAAAATGAGTGCTATTTTTTACCACTTTTATTATGTTTGTGTGAAATTTGTTGTCCAAATGTCAGTTAATGTTTGTTTAGAAGTGGCTTAACACTTTCAGTGAAGGTTGTGAAGTCATCGAAAACTCCAGCTCTGTTACTGCCGTTGACATCGAAAAATTGGAGACAGCACAGGATTTCTTCACTATTTTGACTCGACACATTTTGATTAATTCTTTAGGTATGAAGCTAGCAATATTGTGTGACTGACTTTTTGGGGAATGTGATCGCCCAGCTAACTTAATCGCCAAAATTGACGTCTTGTGGTGCGAAACCGAAAAAAAATCCGCTTCAACGAATACGTCTGTGTATATCGAAGACATTAAAATTGAGCGAAGTTAAAACGTATTGAAGCCATTGAAGGCCGTCCCATTATAACCTGTGCAAGGATTGCATTTTGACTCAGAGGTAGTCTTTTTGAAAACGATAATAAATATTTGTATTAAAATACGCCAAGGCGTCGTCTTTTTTCGTAGAAAGGAGTATATTAATTCTTGGTTAATTACAAAATATTAACAGCTTTTATGTTCAGAAAGACTTTGTACTCAGAGAAAGAAAACAAATGGCTCACTTGCAATACGACAATATCAAGGAAAAACACTAATTTTTAAATACCAAAGAGCCGGCGCAAAGTGTGTGCTTAGCCATGATTGACGGTCAAGAAGGTTTTGCTATGTGCTTGGTTGGGTTTGCAGGGAATCATCTAGTATGAACTGACCCACTAGGGGCATTTATTTTATGAAGATTATCCCTTTCAAATTTTGGCCGCGGCTTCGTCTAAGATATCCTATCCATTTGGTTCAATTTTCGATGTCTCTTTCAAGGATTTTTGACTGGAAACTGACGAATGACATGCGTGATGTTTTACTCCAAAACTGAATCGAAAAGGAATTGTTCACATAGCCTTTACAATTTACATATCTCCACAGGAAAAAAGTCTAACGGTGTGATCAAGGTGGCCAATCAAATGGCCCAAATCGTGAAATAACCTGCTCACCGAAGTGTTCTTAGAATAAGTCCATTGATTGATGTGATGTGTGGGAAGAAGCGCTGCCTTGTTAAAACAAATATTACTGATCACTAGCTACATTTCCAGCCATCAAATAGTCTGTTATCGAGGTGAGATAACGGTCTTCATTGACGGCATCATTTTTGAAGAAATATGGACCGATAATTCCACCAACCACAAACCACACCAAAACATTGTTTTTCTAGATGAAATGAAAGCTGTTTTTAAGTTGTTCTTTGTCCAAAATGTTACAATTTTCCATGTTTACATACCCATTGAGACAGAGGTGGTCCCACTGCCGAACAAAATTTGGCTCGAAAACGTCAGATCTCTTGTTGAACTGCTTCAATTCTTGAACATGCAGTATTTGTACGCTTTTAATTAGGTTACATACGATATCCGAGTTTGCGCTGAATCGACTCTCTTCCAAAAATGACATGACAGCTTGACAGGTCTCATGCGTGATCTGTCAAAAAAGCTATTGAAAAGGTACCTCTATTTGGATCACCCATTATATTTCAAATTTTAGCAGGATACCTATGATAGTGTCCGGGTGCCATCGTTGACTTGCTGACTCGACTATTTCCCCATGACGGCGGATTGAACAGAAATATATTTTTGGCAGATAGTTATCATAATTAATATTTTGAGACCCTAATTCGATAAGCCAGTGACCTAACTCCTTAAAACCATTTTTATTTTATTTATTGAATCGTAAATATTAAAAAAGCGGCGACTCATGAAAGTACACGTTATAGCTACTTCCATGACAGCCTTTATACCTTTACTTGTTTCCATAGCTTACATATTTATGTATACATATGTATGTACATATGTCTCAACTCTTCGTTGTTTTCAGAACTCTCTTACATATGCTCAAACTCGTACTTTTCTGCTTTGTTTTTGTCATGTCTAACACTCCTGTCTATTCTTGTATTGCCACGTCATCAATTTTATTTCTCTGATTTTTTTTGTTTTCCTGCAATTGGTGCTATCAATGCCTATTTAAATAAACTTTGTTACGTTTACTTACATTCAGCATGCTTGAATGCCTGAGCGCTTGATTGCTTGATTGCCACAGCATATTACATTTTCACTTGTGCACTTATTTTCAAATTCGCTTTGGCGCTATGTCTAGCTCCAAGAATCGTGTCATTTCGTGTTTTTGTGTTGTCTTACTTGGCACACTCTTACTATTGACATTGTCCACTCACATCTCACTTTGTTGCCTTTGCACATATTCTCAACTTGTGCAAGCAGGTTAACCTTAAGTGGCAGTTATGTGCAGACACGTGTTCACTTTAAAAATGCATGCACACACTCGGACAGACATTTGTAAATTTTTAGGGATGTACAAGTGTAATAGGGCCTGCAGGGCAGCTAAGAAGGTTTAGAACAGCGAAACTAAATATAAACGGTGTAAAAACTTTCATCGTCGTCCTTACCCTTCAAAGTAATATAAATAGCACTGAGAAGTTCTTTTTAACATCTTCCAATTTTTCTTATATATATGTAGACAGAAAACCTCTACTTGTGTATCGGTTTTTTAATCGAATTCTACCTCTCCCTTTTCATCCTCCACTAACCTCAGGTCTTTAATGCGACCTTTACATTGAGTAGTCTCCTTATGTGGCCCAACACTTATATCTCCTGATAATTTGTAGTATCCAGATCTTATGTTCTCTCAAGCTTTGTAAAAAGTCCCCTTTCTATCCTCTTATATCTTCTATTGATCCTTTGCCGTTCATTGGGACATCGTTTCTGGAGTACTGCAATGTTTCCAATCAATCTGTATCGGCCTTATCGCTTAGCCTGTAGTTTCCCTTATTCTTACTTCTTGTTGTTTCTCATTGCCATCTTTATGATACAGGGTCCTTGGAATCATTTTATTCCCAAACAACCTAACATAACATATGCTTACTCAACCTAACCTATCTTAACCTGTCTTACCCTAACCTAACTTCACACAAGCTGATATAAGATATTATTCTGTTTTTATTCCACTGCTAAGTGTTTCCTACTGGGTACCATGAGTTTAAATGTTTAACTAGTACCTATGTATGTAAATGCAGGTAAACGTTTTACTCGAAAATCCCCTTTGCTTGTCTAGGGCCGCTGTTGATTACTTTTACAATACTTGCTACCTTGTCCAGCCTCTCTGACAAATTGAAACTGTAAAATTAAGTAAAAGCTTTTATGACTCTTAAAATTTGTTAATTTAGTTTCGGTTTAGTTTTAAATTTTGAAACGTTTTGTTTAGATACATGTTGCGAAGCAAAAAAGTCGCAGCAACATGTTGATAAACTCTTGGAATGTTCATTGATGAACGTTTATACTAAAAATTTATAAGCATCGAGCTATAAAAGTACTATTTTTTAAATTTAAATTTTGTATAGACACATGTTGCAAAGCAAAATTTTAAGCAGCATGTTGATAAAGCCTAGGAAAGTTTACCAGGGTATATTTTTATGGAAATTTTATGACTATTGAGCTATAAGAAATAGTATTAAAAAATTTTTTTTTTTTTGCTTAGACACATGTTGCCAAGCTAGAAGTCTCAGCAACTTGTTGATAAAGTGTTGGAATGTTCATTGGTGAACTTTTATATTGAAAATTCATGGGAGTTGAGCTATAAAAGTATTATTTTTTAAATTTAAATTTGCTTAGACACATGTTGGGAAGCAAAATTTTAAGTAGCATGTTGATAAAGCGAAGGAATGTTTATTATTGTATATTTCTATGACAATTTTTTGATAGCTAAACCACAAGAAATTTTATTTAAAAAAATCTATTTTGTTTAAACACATGTTGCTAAGCAAAAAAGGTTAGAAAATTGTTGATAAAAGTTCCAAGGAACATTTTTATTGTAATTGTATTATAGTTGAGCTAAAGCTTATAAAAGTTTTATTATAAATTTTTCAAAATGTTTATACTTAGACACATGTTGCGAAGCAATGTGTGTATGAAACATGTTGATGAGGGTAACGTATGTTTGTTGGCGAAAATTTCCATTGCAGTTTTATGACAACTCAATTGTTACTAAATTTTCTTTTGTTTAGAAACATGCTGTGTAGCTAAACGTTTCAGCAACATGTTGATAAAGTGTATAAATGTTTGCCACTTTTTATGGAAATTTTATGACAGTTGACACATAAAATTTATTATTTACAACCATCTCCAATATTTCTTAGAAAATTTCATAAAATGTGTATTAAAACTGAAATTTTGCTTTCAACCAAATTAACTCACTTTTCTTGCCACAAATTCGAAAAATTTTCAAACTTAATTTTTGCTGCTTTCAAAATTAATTTAAAAACTGCAAACTAACTAATAACTAATTTAATTAATTAAATTAGATTACAACAACAATGACTCAAGCAACTCATAATCGCACTTCCATTCGGCTTAACTCTTCTATAAATTCTTGGCACCGTCTTTGTCCTGTCATACTTGCCATACTGGCTTCGGCGGCTTAAGCTTTGTTGACTGGCCACTTTATGAGTAACTGTAAGTAAGTGTGCATTTGAAAATGAACTTTTAATGAAATTCATGACTTCGAGCAACGAGCGAATAGTTTCTCGTTGAGCGAAAAAAATCCAAAAACTTTCCAAGCAGCGCTGATGACAAGCATTTCACTAAACTTGTGCCACTTTCTTCGATTATTTTTCATAAAGCAAATTGTAGAAAATGGAGAATTTTCATATTTTTACTTCTTGGGCAAGTGACTGCAAGTGTGTGTGTGTGTGTGTGTGTGAAGGGTTGTCCATGACAACGAAGCAGGATTAACGACAGTTAAAAAGTTGCTTGCGAAATCATTAAATGGAATGTGTCTAATGCACCAAAGGCAAGCTATAATTAGAATTATTTGTATGTGTATTACTGTAATGTATAGGTGAGCACAAAAGATAGTAAATAACAGTATTAAATGCATGAAAAAACGATATGACTTAAACTGATTATTTTCGAAATGAACTTTAGGAAGTATTACGTTAGAAATCGTCGTTTGCTAGAATCTTATACAGAGAAAGAATTTCAACAAACTAATGACTACGGGGCGCCAGGGAACAAATATTTGTTAATTTCACCTGTAGTAATACAATCAACTCTCGTAATTAAGCAGAGTAGCATTGTTATATCAAATATTTCAATTTCTTCATCACACTGCATTAATCCTGCACTTTCTGTCATAATCCTTAAAATGGAATAATAGTTTACGAAATTTTGAGCGACAAATTGTTGTTGCCAAAATCTTGACACGCACCAATTTTATGCACTCAACACATTTGACAAAATATCCTCTTCAAAGCCACAAAATCCTAAAAATATATTTTAAGGCAGTTATGGCTTATGGATTCTTCGTTTATTTTTAGAAATTTCACACATTCTAAAAGTTGGCGTTCGCATTAATTTCCGGACATGTCACATACACCATGCACCCACACATGCACGTTCATTGCCAACAGCTATGAATGCAACGACAACTGTCATCTTTGTCACTTTTGTGTTGCACTGATTATACTTGTTGTTTGCATTGTAATTCACACGCACACACACACATGTACATACGCACAAACAGACATATGTTTTGCCTGAGTTGGCACACCTACTATAAGGAGCACATTTATGATGGTAGGAACACACACACATACGCATGGCACACACACACACGCCTGACACCCTCACAGCCACGCTGGGGTCCCGAGAATCTTGTATGGGATGCCCTACATGACTGACATTTGAGTTGTTGCCCCATTTTTCCGTGAACGACAAACGTATGGCAGCTCACACACACACACCTACACACCTACATATGTATGGTTGACATAACTTTATTCAGTTCGCTTATGAGCTCTACTTTGGCATTTGTTCGCTACAATATATGTCATTCCATTTTACTTTTCCGCTTTCGTTTATTTACAAACAATGCGCAGCACACGCCCTGAAGTGCTGGAAATTTCGCTAAACTTTTATTACTACTTCAAATGATGATGTTGCACACTACTTTCTTGGCTCTCTTATTTATGGCATTTCTTTAAATTCATGCCGGGTCATTCTTACTTTACTTTCTGTATTTATTTAGACTCTCATATATTTGCTCTTCATAAATTGCTTTATTCGCAAAATATTTGTAACTCAAGTGAGCAATGTCGGTATTGACTCGAAGTTGGGCGGTTGAACTTTTCGAATTAGTGAGTGGAGAATGCATAGGCGTGTGCCCTTTGCTGCAGCTGGAACTGAGTGGAACTTTGCTGCACATTAAAATGCCTCTTTTACTTTTTCGACGATTGAAAATGTTGAGAAACTCAATTTGAAAGTCAAGGAAGAGCAGCTAAGCTTTATACTCAGAATTCCAATAAGAAGAAAATTACCATATATATATGTGTATATATTCAAAAGACCACTGATACCAGAAAAATATCGTTTCCCCAAAATAGGTTGAGATTATCGTCTAACTGTGTCTCATAATAAGAGAGAATGATTGATTTCGGCTGTACTGGAGCCGAACAACCTTCATAAGTGATTTCTTAAAGCAACTACTATTTAAATAAAGGAATCCGAAGAAGTAACTGCCCAACGGTTTACATATAACCAAAGCATTTTTCTAGCTCTAATGCTTTAACGTGGGTAGCTATGTGATAAAAAAGTCCAAAAATTAAGGTAAAATTATCTTATTTCTAGTAAAGTAGCAAAAACGTGGTTTGATGAGGAGCTTCCGTGCAAAGACAGTGCACTGTGTCACAAGTCAATGAAAACGATGCCAAAAATCCATGAATTGAGCTTCGCACTACTACCACATTCAGCATATTGTCCAGATCTGGTCCCCAGCAACTATTTCCTGTTCTCAGATCTCAAAAGAACGCTCGCTGTGAATAAGTTTTTTGTCCAAAGAAGAGGTGTTCGCATAATTGAAGCTTATTTTGCAGCAAAATCGTACAAATCGTACTACCAAAGTGGTATCGAAAATTTTGAGGGTCGCTATAATCAGTGTACCACCCTTGAAGGGAAATATGTTGTATAAAAAAATAAATTTTCCTAAAAAAAATGTGTTTTACTGCGGTAGGCCGTAACTTTTTTACTGGCCTGTTAGGTATATACTATATCCTTCTGGGTATTACATTCGTGCCAAACTTAATTAAGTCTGTTCAGGATTAATAACGTATTGGAACCATGCAACTAAAGGTTTAAGTGAACGTTACTCCAAATTGCTGCAAACTCTCTAGAAAAGTGGTAAAATGTGCTTTCATATAAATTATTTACCAAAATTGTTTAACACAATACTCCAGATTGGATTTTTTTACGTTTACTGACTTGTGCTGTCTATAGATCTAAGAAGCTTTTAAGATCTGTCGGAATCGCTTTGTTTTATTATACTACTCGAATTAGGTATAACCAAATATCCTTAAGAAGAACTTCGTCCAAATTTTTAGTTCAAATATAGTTTTCTACAAAGGCTTTAAACGACCTTAGGCATAATTTTTCGAGATACTAAGGTTTACCCTCTTCACTTCTAACAGAGGATCATCTAGTTTTATCGAAAGTACTTAGTCTTATAAGTATTCATGAACTTCTGTATAAGATAACAACATATTTATTAGCCTGAGTAGAAAGTTAGTATCTGAAACTGAAATACGGGATCTCTCTAATGTTAGACATTTATAATGATATTGTCACCGAATTTGATCTTTAAGCAGCTAAATATTTGTATGACTTAAATTTAAAACATCAAAAACGCTAAATAAATTTTCTTGACCGATCTCACTGAAGAGTCCGTTTGCAGTAGTGACAAACAACGTTTAAGTATTGATAGATTTTTCGTGGGTTGGAATTGAATAAAGTATAAGTTTTTCCTTTTTTCAGTGTATAAATGGGCTATTAGACTATTGTTAGAAAATATATACTTTATCACCTAACCACTTCACAAAAAGAAAATATTCGAATTTCAGAATTCTGAGAAGGAATATTCAAAAGGCAAATAGCTCATTAGCTTAGACTTCTATAGATCAAGAACAAAGTTGATGATATTGGCAAATCTCTATCACAAAGCTTCTCGACTTGTACGTAATTATTAAAACCAAAATGATCGGTGAAATCCAAGGGGACAACTTCAAATATTCAAATTTCTATAATTTATTCTTTTGATAAGAAAATATATCGAAATAAAGTAGCCTGAGTGACCATATGCTTACAAACTGTTACTGTTCAATGTTCGAAACACACTCCAGATAATATATTATTCTGATTAAAATTATAGCCAGACTAACCAAAAAATCAATATTCAATTTGAATGAATTAAACAAGCCTCGGCTGCGAAGTCCAACAAATTTTGGTTTATCGGAGCGCCATCTCTTAGATTATTGGACAGTTTCGACGTCATAATGCATCTGATGAATGTAAGGCCTTTAGCTATGGTATGTGGTCAAGTATGTATTTTGCGACGAGAGGGATACGCTTCATACCCAAAACATTAACCAATAATTACAATGTAATGAATCAACCCATGAAAAACGTTGAGATCCTCTGCTATATCTTCGATGTTCGCGCAACGATTTTCGGGCACTGGTTCTTTAAATTTTTTGATGATATCGTTATTAACAGAGGTGGATGGACGACTCGTAAGGCTCGAGGCAAGTTTTTCATGACTTCACGACCTTCACTCTTAAGTAAAAGTTTGAAAAAGCTTCTTTTCTCATTTAAGGTGTATACATATGTCCACCGTAAGTCGTTATGTTTTGGGTACCAGGTTTAACTGACAAATTTCTGTGATTTGCCTCTCTAATAATGGATAGATAATCTTCCTTCTCAATCTTATTTTTTCTGCCTTCAAAACCTAGGACTTTATATATAGTTTACCACCTCAACTATTATATATTCAAAGTACTATTACTAACCTGGCATATTATTATTTTCCTAACCCCATTGGCATTCTACAAACCTTATTACATGTTTATAATCTGCATAAATACTAGATATTTGTATGTATGTATATACAAGTATTATATAATATAAATCTTTGTGTAGCAATAATCCTACTTATTGTTATTGCAGCCACTGTTGTTGCCTGTTAAGTTATTGCTTTTTTAATATCGCCATGACAGTTGCATTATTACATTTCCAGCGCGTTCGACACATGGACGTACCCCAATTGAAGCATTCTTGCTATTTGTATGCTATGCAGTTGCCAAGGTAGGAATGTTTATCCATGCGCATGCGTATATTTATGTACAGTGAACGGCTGTTTAGACACATTGAAGCCATAATGCAGTAGGTCAACTATACATACGAAGGTTGTTTAAGTATATATTATAAATACAAGTAGGAAAACTACTGATGCGGTATTCAAAGGAGGTTCCTTAATGTGTTGTATCATATACGAGGAAGCTTTTACATAGAAGATCTTCGAAAGTTAGACGATCCGCAATTTGTATAAGCAAATCTCTTGAGATATGTAAGAGTCCATTCTGTTCGGAGGTGAATTTGGTTTGAAAGTGATAAAATGATATTTTTCTTGATTAATGCTCTTAGATTTGGACTTAAAAATCTTAAAAGGTCTCTTAGTGAGGATCTTTGAAGTCTTCTTATCGAATGATCGAAGAATTTTGTATTACTACAGCTAAACGAAATTTTTATACGAAATATTGTTTGAGGTAGCGGTACAATACTTGAAGAAATTATTCAAATCGGACCACTATACCATATAGCTGTCATATAAGTCACACGTTCAAAATTAAGGTATTGTTAAGACAACATTTTTATTTGTGGAGATATCTTCACCAAATTTGTCCTATATTACTTTCTAATGCAACTGTAGAAATTTCGAAAAAATCGTTCGAATCGGAGCACTATATCATATAGCTGTCATACAAACTGACCAATCAAAATTAAATTATTGTATGGTATCTTTTGTATATGGGAAGGGTATTTTGCGAAATTAACGAATTTTCTTGATTTTTAAACTACAACAACAATACCGTTATCCGAATTACCACTATTTTTGAAATTTTCCACTCGACTACCTTGCGCTGACTCTACTACTCTACTCGCCACACTTTATTGTCTATTTATAATCAAAAGTTGCATTGCATTTTGCAACACTGGTTTGCAATGCATACTCAATTTAAATCATAGATACTCCTTAATATATGTTTTCTTATGTTTATTCGGGCGAATACTTTTATTGGTTTTTGTTTTTGCTTGAGCGCATCGCACAGCGGTTGCCTGCAACTCCACATATGCCAGCAACATCCCATATACATGTGTGTATGAGTGTGTTTTTTACGCGAAAACGTGCAAGATATGCACTCGTATTTTATATTTTAGCAATTTTTGCCAAGTATGCCGTTGCCAACTATGTGACCTGATTTCTCGCTCTGCGATTCCATTTATTTGTGTTTCCATTTTGTTTGGCGTGCATTCATTCACATATATATGCATGTGTGTGAGTGTGTAAGTGGATGCATGGAAAAATGCTCGCCAGTTGTATATTAAGTTCATACAGGAATGCCACGAAGATGGCGCAGCGCAAAGGATTATGGCTCTGACAACAACAACAACAGCACAGCAGCCACATTAAAGCGGCTCACAAGGAGCACAACTGCACGGAGTTGTATGCAAAGATGCTGGCATGTGGTTGTGTGCCGGTGTGTGTGTGTGTGTGGAATATTTTAAATTTAAAAATGCAAATTGAAAATTAGTTGCTTCGCGGAGCCGAGTGCTCTTTACATGTGTCCTCAGTTTGTTGCTGAATAATTCGCTAAAGGGGACTTAATTACCATTCGGAGTAACTGGTCGGATAAGGATTGCGGTTGCCCACAGACCGGCAGGATGGCAGGAAATTAAGTAAAGTGAAACACAGTGAGTGCAAAAAGTGCTGCTGTCATTTAGAGAGTGGTTATGAGTTTTTAAATTGGTATAAAATGCGAATGAAGAAAGCGCCTCGTCACCTAAAATACAAAATAACGTAACATCACTTTTCATAAGTTTACAGGCGAAGGAAAAGCTATATAATAGAAATCTCTAATATTGAAACGAAATATGAGTTTTGGTTATCATACATGCATAGTTTTCGTTATAAAATGGTTATATATTGGTTATAATAACTGATAACGATTTTCAATTGTCATCAAATGGAGGATCTCTCACGCAATGATCTTTTCATTGGAGGGTTTCCTTTTTGTGACAGGTCCCTAACCCATCGCAGGAGGGCGAGACGTTTCGCTTTCTCAGAGAACTTTTCTTACTTGCGTGAACTTCTACACGTGACTCCATTCTCTTCAGCTCAGACATTACAATGAAATGATTAAAATGGTTGCCTGAGATTTTCACCCTACATATGGGATTTAACAGAGTTTTATGGAACACAAACTACCAATCTAAAATCATTGAATTCTGTTGAAAAAACTTTCTTAGAAATTTTAGCTTGAATTCGGTAACCGACTTTCAATCCAATTTAGCAGAATTGCAATAATTTTTGTTTTCCTTGAGCCCTTAGGTTAGGTTAAAGGATCTTCCTTGGATAACTGAGAACACCGGATCGTTGTGATGCCCAAAATTCCTAAGTGATGATCATAAAGACTATCATATGTACATCAAGTAAGCACTCTGAGCCTATCACAAATTTATCGAGGAAGCTAATTTCAATATCAGATATCTCTCCTGGTTCACATAAAGTGTGACTGTCGAGATGTTTCCACCTCAGCATTGTAAAAGCTGGACAGTGGACGATAAAGTGCTTGGTTTCCAGCTCACTTTTCTCCTTGCAAGTTGGCCAATTTTCGTCCGACAAAAATGTTAGCTTCGCATGAATGGCTGTTGGACAATAATCATTAAGAACTTCTAAAATTGCTGTAAGATAAATATTTTTAAGAGCAGTTCAGCTGATTTTCTGCGTTCTGTTCTAGGCTAAAGCGAACTCGCAGTCGCACAGGAACCGGTCAATTACCAATGCCTGCTAAGCTCATGCGAGATCTATAGAAATATAATTCAGACTAGAGTATCTCTTACTGCGAGTTCATTGGCTTTGAAGTTTCTTGCGATTCCATATTGGGCAGGATCCCAAACAAGTCTGATAATAAAGTAATTTAATGTCATTGGTAGTGGGGTCAGACACTCCTAGATGACCTTTTGGCTCACAAAGATCGAGCTCAACACTAGTATCATTGCTAATCTAAAACTTACCGATCTAAACGAGGTTAGATCTCCAAAAGAACAGCCCCTGTCCAGATAAAATCCTGGTCAATTACAGTAACGTAAAACCGGCTGTGGTGGGAATTGAGTTGAATATCGTCGCTCTTCTGCCGGAGTAAATGTTTACCTCTCTGAAAGCGAGTGAGCTCTGGAGCAATACATTTAGGTACTAATACCTTAACGGCAGCCTTGAAAACCCTTACCTGATGCTACATGTAGGCCAACTTGCGTGATAAAGTATTAAATGTGCAACAAAGTTTCCACTGTTTGTCAATAAATGGCTCCATCAGTTATTGGAGATCGATTTTGATGTATTCAAAGCGAGATGAACTTAGCCTAGATATTCTAAAGTTACAGCGGTTCCACATTAATGATTTTGTTAATGTGTCATATAATTCTGGTTGTGCGAATATTGGAGACGTCACTCAATGAGGACCCGTGTCGTACTTCAATAGGATTCATCGCTTCAAAGACAGTGATTTCGATAATAACGACTGTGCAAGTGAAGAAAGGCTAAATAACTTTAAAGGCTGTGAATTGGAGACGTTGCTCAATGAGGATCCGTGTTAAAGGAAAGAAGAGCTTGCTTCAGCACCTAGAGTCACCCGCCAAGCCATTTCAAAGAAACTACATGCGCTGAGATTGATTCAGTAACAAATAATCATTATGATTTGAAATCACGAGACGTAGAGTAACGCCTTTTCAGCTGTGAACAATTGCTCCTACAAGAAAAAATTATGGGATTTTTTCATTGAATCGTAACGGGTGATGAAAAGTGCATCCATCAAAGCAATCCTAAGAAAATAAAGTCGTAAAGACTGCCCGGTCATGCTTCAACATCGTCGACTCGGTCAAATATTGACGCTGTGAAAGCTATTCCGTGTATTTGGTGGAATCGGGCCGGCGTTATTTATTCTGCGCTTCTAAAACCAAACGATACCAAAAGTAAGGAACGGTATCGACTTCAATTGAAATCAATAACAGAAGAGACACGAAAAAATGATTCTGATGCATGACTCGGCCTCACGTTGCCTAATCCGTTAAAACTTAAACCAGAAGTAGCTCCACTCACCAGACGATACCGAACATTGACTTTGCCTGAAAGATGGGGAAAAGTTCTGACTAGCGATAGGCGATACTTCCAATAATTCATTTGTAACCGCTTCTTGACAATAAAATTGCATTTTTAGCGAGAACTGAATCACATTTTGAATTTGAACAAGAAATGTTTGACCTTCTCTAACATAAACCATACATCTAATAACTTCTACTCCTCCTCAGTGACTATTCAGTTGTAATGCAAATAAATGTATTTTCACAAATTAGATTCCAAGGAACTTTTCCAAAGCAACTGTAAGCTGAAATAAATTACAAAGCGCAGAGCTTTGCGAAATGGCGGCCAACGGATAAGGCAAAAGCTGCAGAATGATAAGTGGAGGCGAAATGAAATAAAATAAAATTTTCTTAAAGCCGCGACCGAACTGCTGCAGCAGTCACAGATGCATCCGTCAACGGATACTGCATGTCACGAGCAAACCCACACACACACACACACACACACACACACCCACAGCTACAAACAAACGCGTTCACATTGAGCTGTAGAGATGATGGGGTAAATGGCATTCCTGGCATATTTATAGGCTGCACGGAGCGCCTGACATAGCATGAGCAGTTATGCGATGCAACAACAACAACAAAATTACAAGCAAAAGCAGAAAGCATGCATCCAGACTGGCATTTCTTTGGAGTGGAGTAAAAGGAAGTTGCGCCGCACCGCTGCAACAACACTAAAACCCCGATGAGTGGTTGCAAAAGTGAAAACTACTCACATAAAATGGCGGAAGAGTGTTGAGTGTTCGCTTTGAAGATTCGGAAAACGCCTGCAATGGGCTTTAAAAGTAAGAAAACACTTAGTTTTCACGAATCTTTTGCGTATGTTTGTGTGTTTACCGGCATTTTTGTTGTAGACAGCAATGCGAATGCACTTTACCACTTCGCCCACGCCGAAAAACTTTCGTTGAGTACTTAGTTTTAGCACTATGTAAGTTGTTGTAAATGAAGTTTGGAGTAAAAACATTTTAAGACGGTTTAAGAATGTACTCATAAAAAATACATTTACAATTCTTATAAGAACTTTTACGGGCGGTGTGAAAATGAACGAAATCGGACCATGAACCCACTCACTTCCCATATAGAACGGTAACGTCCATTTTTTGGGGAAATTACCATTTTCAATCAAATTTCGTACGTGACACTATTTCGGTTGCACCCGAAGAACTTAGCCCTTTCTTACTCACTTTTATTCAAAATAGTTTTCTTCAAGGGTACATAGGCTGCTATATATATTTCTGGACTAGGCAACATTGCCAGGTGCAATCTGACATTTCCATTGGAAAGTTTAACATTTTTTAGCATAACATCACTCAGATCGTTTTGTCATTTAATCGTGAATTGTTTTATTTACAGGGAATTAAAAAATTAATCTCGGCCAAAAAACTGTTATAACGAATTCAATCGTGGCCGACGCTCGCTCAAAGGCGAATTCCGTGAAGGTCGTCCAAAAACAGCCGTTGTGCCAGAAAACATCGATGCCATACGTGAACTGATAATGCAAGAAAGTCATGTAATATACCTTCAGATAGAGGCCTGCCTATGCATTTCTCCCACCAGCATACATTCGATTGGCCGTAAAAAAGGTTTGTTCTCGTTGGATCCCGCACAATTTGACAATCGCTCAAAAAAAGGCTCGTGTGGATTGGTGTAAAGAAATGCTGAAAAAATACGATCGCGGTGCTTCACGTTTATAAGATTCATAGATCTATGCGTATGAGCCCGAAACAAAACAGCAATCGACCGTGTGGGTCTTCCAAGACGAGCCAAATCCAACGAAAAAAAAAAAACATTTTCGTTGATAAATATTCCTATTTTCATTCTTAGGCCAGAAATATATATAGCAGCCCTCGTATGCAATTATTAGAGCGACCCTCTTACCTTTCGATGCCTTTTTGTAGTACAATTCATGTTTTGCTTCAAAATGGACCTCAATTTCGGTGATCACCTGTTCATTCGACGAAAATTTCTTCCCAGCGAACATTGTTTTGAGATCTGAGAATATAAAATAGTCGCTGAGGGCCAGATCTACGGTGGATGCAGAAGCAATTAAATTTCTTTTTCTTAAAATGCGGCCGTTTTAAGTCGATTTCTTCGTTCAAATGGTCCAGTAACACTATGAATAGTCGCTGTTGACGGTCCTTTCCTATTCAAGTTAGGCAATAAAAATTATTCCTATGCGCTTCTCAAAATACAGACGCCGCAATCTTGCCAACCGACTGTTGCTTTTTCAGCGTTTTAGAGCGGATTTATTGTGTGTAGTTCACTCGAATGACTATCGATTGGACTTTGGAGTGAAATGATGGAACCATGTTTCATCCGCTGTAATACATCATCATAATCTACAAACATCGAATCATCATTGTTTTGGGCCAAAGGTGAGTTCGCATGGCACCTACTCAATACGATCAGCAAATTGCTAAAGCCAAAAGCAATTATGCTCTTTTTTTTCCTCATATTTATGTTTTGAAAGCCAGTTAGTAAATACTGAATATTTCTAATATTTATTTCTGCATGATATAATTTCTGTACCGCCAGAAATCCATACTTTCTTACGCAATTCAGTTCCAGTTTAAATTTTCTATAATCTTAATAAGATTCTTATAAATCGTGGTTTTATCAGTCACCATTCAACTGTCCACGTCTTCCCCATCTTTGTATTTTGGCAGACATGTTTATAAAAAAATTAAGATTTCAGTGAAAAATTCGCGACATTTTTATTTGTTCAAATAATTGCTGTCAAAAAAATTCAAGTCTTTAAAAATTGTATCTCAAAGGCCTGTGTAAAATTTTATGAAAATCGGTGGGGTAGTACTCGAGAAATCTTGGCAACCGACTTCAAAAACGCAGTTTCGAAAACTAGAAATTGTTGAATTTAATAAGACAATAAAAAAATCGATTTTTTGAAACCCATGTAACCCCTTAACCTACTTAACTTACTGATGACTGCCAACCAGCTATTGAGAAAACGGCCCTAAGTAGTAGAAAATAGACACTGAAGATTTATTGAAGTTATTGGGTTTGCTATTCAAGCTAGGGAGAGTAATAAAAATTTTAGCGCCACTGGATTTTATAATATAAAAAATCATGGTGAGAGAAAGCTCGGTGTCACCGAACATTTTATACTCTCGCATGATAAAATGATAATCGATATTTCATTATCCGTCATTTACATATTTTTTATTTTGCTGTAAAATTAATTAGAATTAAATTCTGAGAGATTTACCGATATTTTCGGTAAAAAATTAGGTTAGGTTAGGTTAGGCACTGAGTTCTTCGTGTTCGATATCAGTGACCTTGAAAAGTTATAGTCCGATCACGACAATTTTTCCACAAGGGATACCTCAGCTCAAATTCCGTATTTGTGTAAAGTTTTATTCCGCTATCATCATTGGTTCCTAATGTATATATTATACAGAGAAGGCATCAGATGGAATTCAAAATAGCGTTATATTGGAAGAAGGCGTGGTTGTGAACCGATTTCGTCCATATTTCGTACATATCATCAGGGTGTTAAGAAAATATTATATACCGAATTTCATTGAAATCGGTAGAGTAGTTCCTGAGATATGGTTTTTGGTCCATAAGTGGGCGACGCCACGCCCATTTTCAATTTTTAAAAAAAGTCTGGGTTCAGCTTCCTTCTGCTATTTCTTACGTAAAATTTAGTGTTTCTGACGTTTTTTGTTAGTCGGTTAACGCACTTTTAGTGATTTTCAACACAACTTTTGTATGGGAGGTGGGCGTGGTTATTATCCGATTTCTTCCATTTTTGAACTGTATATGGAAATGCCTGAAGGAAATGACTCTATAGAGTTTGGTTGACATAGCTATAGTAGTTTCCGAGATATGTACAAAAAACTTTTTAGGGGGCGGGGCCACGCCCACTTTTCCAAAAAATTACGTCCAAATATGCCCCTCTCTAATGCGATCCTTTGTGCCAAATTTCACTTTAATATCTTTATTTATGGCTTAGTTATGACACTTTATAGGTTTTCGGTTTCCGCCATTTTGTGGGCGTGGCAGTGGCCGAACCCATCTTCGAACTTAACCTTCTTATGGAGCCAAGAAATACGTGTACCAAGTTTCATCACGATATCTCAATTTTTACTCAAGTTACAGCTTGCACGGACGGACGGACGGACGGACAGACAGACATCCGGATTTCAACTCTACTCGTCACCCTGATCACTTTGGTATACATAACCCTATATCTGACTCTTTTAGTTTTAGGACTTACAAACAACCGTTATGTGAACAAAACTATAATACTCTCTTTAGCAACTTTGTTGCGAGAGTATAAAAAAAGCCTGGAAGAAATGTTGGTTCATAGAGTGAATAAAAAATATTTTCGAAATAAAATCGCATGTTCCTTCAAATAATTTAAGCATTAATATAAGATGAGAAGCAGATGAAGTCGGTTATATTTAAATTTACTGTGGTTGGGTAATGTATAATATTTGTACTTTTTATGTGGTTACTAAAAAATCTAAACTGATAACACCATTTATTTGATGAATTGTCAACAATAGAAGGGATAGATGCCTTCTTACATTCTACTACCACAATTGAGGAATATGCATATATTTAAAAGATATAAAAATTAAGAGAAAGTGAGATCAAAAAACTGAAAAATAAAGCATTTAATGGCAAAACACCTAGCAGGAAGCGGAAGTACGAAATGGGTGTTCTGTAGAAATGTTGATATAAGTGAAAGAGCAACCTTTATACAGTTCAAAGACAGCTTGTACAACAACTTAAGCCGCTCGACCTTTCCAAGCGACATCGCTCGCTCTATGGGCTCTTGAAAAGTTCCAAGAAGATCCAACGCTTTCGTGTCAAATTTTATTCAAAAGCTGCCATTTTAACCTCTACTTGGATCATCCGTTATATTCTTCGAACATTTTCATTTACCGAATTAGAAATACGAAAGCTGAATATAAAATTACTTGAATTTAAATATATAATTTGTTGCTTTTGCATCCGCCATCATATAAACGAATTCACCAAAGGCTTTGGTACCTTCTGTGGTGTTTTTCAAATTTCCACACCACAGACAGAAACCTCCGAATTTTACCGACTTATTTGTTCGGATGTTGTTCAATATCCTTCCTTCACTTTCAACACTCACTATAAATATATAAATATTTTTGCACTTTTACATACATAACCGTACAATGCTACCAACAATTTTAAGACTTCGAAAAGTGTGGTAAAGTGTAGCAACTCTAGTGTTAAGAGTCTCACTTGAAGTTGTTTTCAAATAGTTGCGATTTTCTCCACGAATATTTTTCAAGTTTTCACACATATGTACACATGTTCATGGCGTTGTTAGTGTAATGAAAGCCCAACATAAATATGTTAGCCTCCAAGCTTCTGTATATGAAGGTAAGTGTATTTTCCGCAAATCCTTGTTCCGCACTTACTACTATTCAGTCGTAAAAATGTTCATTCAAGCTTTTAAGTATTTCATAAAAGTTTAAGTGCATGTTGACAAATACTTCTCCGCTGGCAAAAAGGCGTTCACATGTTTATTCAAAGACACATAGATACAAAGTATTTATTTGGAAATATATTTTCCGCTGGGCAAATCATAACAGTATATTTTAAAAGATTTTAATTGAAAAAGAAAATTATTTGGAAAATGTTGAGCTCGGTATGGGTCAAACGACTAATTGAAACTAAAGTTTTCTGTTTAGTTCTTCAGGCCAAGAACTGTCAACTCAGCAGAATTCTGCCACTACAACAACAAACGCTTCCAATTTGTAAATTCTTTTAAATTTCCGTTAGATAAAAGTTTCGAGGCTCACATAACCAAAATACTCACTTTTATGAATTGAAACGTCTTCAACTACATATGATATTGGGTTTGGTACTACAAAATCTCTTCTTTTTAGAATAGATGATTTTAGTAATCTGTATCTCACGTTGCATTGGTCCAATTGGGTTATGCTATCTGGAGTTAGAAAGACTTTGTACTAAAGTCTCTCAGCTCGATATATGATTATGGGTACCAGACGAGTTCACTCCAAAAAAAACTTGATAAGCCCAATTTCGATTTGTGAATTCGGTAAAATCGTCAATCGTATTATTGGCGGAATTGCGGTAAGCCGACGAAGTTAGTAGACGAGCCGGAATTGACGGTTAGGAAGGTTTTTCTAGGTGGGATTGGCAAAAAAATCATTTAATACACATATGAGCTGATGGCCTCGACGGTCTGAAGCAAGCAATCGCTCGAAAGCTTAACGCAAATAACGAGAGAAATTAAGTTCCAACAGGACAATGTCTGGTCACATACTTCGATAGTGACTTATCCAAAGATTTAGGACGAACTTTTTCATTAATCTTATAATCCGGCCCTCGAACCGATTGACGACCTATTAATGACGACGCTGTTTTTAGAAAAAATTGTGTGGTTTTGGAACCAATCGTGCTTTCACTTTTCTTGGGGTCAAATGAATCAAAATGATTTTCGCTGATCCCTCCGATATTCCAACGATGCATGGAAATTCTCTAACTCTTAATAACCCATGTGATATTTGACTCAGATATCACTGATATTCAAATTAACAATACATATATCCATTTCATAAATTAAATTGGAGACTTCACTGAAATTGAGTTTAAAGATCCCATGAGATAGTGATCATACGTTCGGTCAAGTTATGACTACTTGCTCAATTAGGTACTCATCACATATTCAACTGAGATTTGATTCATTACGAGTTAGGTGGTGATCGCATGATTAATTTGTGAACACATGATGAAACAGATTTTGATTAGATTACAAATCATTTAGAGATCACATGATCAAAATAATCATGTGTCCGATTTTGATTAACTGATCAATCAGATAGTGATCATATGAACATATAACTGGTAATGGTCATGAAAACATTTGAAATATGATGAAATCATGGTCAAGAAATCATTTGATTATGATGAAATGATCAATTATTTGCTAATCATATGATCAATCATATTTTTATAATCTGATGAGTTAGTTACAAACGCCAGTAAAGAAGTAAAAGATGAGTGGGTTAGAGATCACATGATCAGCAAGGTTGTCATTAAATGCTCAATCATGTTATCATCGGATGATCTCACACAAGCCAATTCAGTGCTCGTATAGTTAATAAACCTGATTATGATTATATGATGTGTTGGTAGTGATCACGTGATAAATTTGCTGACATTAGTGGGAGATCACATTATAAACGGGGCGTGACGAAATAATCAATCATTTAGTAAACATGTGATCATAGAAGTACTGATATCATATTAAGTGAGCAGTTAGCAGATGAGTGTTGTAATTATAATATATCGTAAGTTCAATTCCAAGATGAATACAATAACTCTGCATATACTTAGTCGTGCCATAAGTTCTGTTACAAGTTCATGCCCTTGTAAAAATTAAATTATATGGACTTTTTTAAGAAAGTTGGTTATATTTGAGAGGGATACTCTCATAGTGTAGTCCAATAGATTCTAATTTGGACTTGCCGATGGCTAAACTGCTGCTGCTATTAAAGCAGTAATATTGCTTTTAAGCCAATGTTGTCTGGTTTTTGCCTGCGACAGAACTGACAGATCCTCAGCTGCATTCATCGAAGAGAATATTGTTTAAATGCTTTACCATGCTTTATTAAACATTCTGCTAGTACACTTTTGCCCAGTTTTAACCCTTTTTCACAAAAGTGAAGAGCTGTCACGTCTGTACAGCGGATCTCTCGCTAAAATATTACGGAGACTGGATTGTGACCCTTGGAATAACATTTTTAGTGTCTTTGGAAGTTTTTGCATAGATTTTGTCGTTTTGAAGCCTCTTCAGCAGTGAACATTTTTTTTTTAATTTGTTCGCGATTTACGCATTGTAAGCTTTGTAACAAAATTTATGGCAGGACTAAGTACATCGTAAGTACCATTAAAATATTTTACCGTTATGCTTTGTACCATAAAATTTATTATAAAAATATTTTTTATATATTATTTGTGTAAATATATACTTACAACTAAATACATAATGTAATGCAGCATGTATTTTCGAGGTAGTAGGTTGTACAGTTTTCCCTAAAATCTAAGTACTCTTAAAAATGGCATTGTGATTGTACATTTAATTGCATGCAAATGCTTGCTTCATTGAGCTTAAGTAAATATTATATAATATATACGTTTACACTAAAGAAAAAACTAGGTCGATAGTAATTTATAGTATATGATACCTGAAGGATACTTAAAATAAATAATCATTTTATAATTTTTTTGCATAAAAATGTCTTTTGAACTAAGCATTAATGTTCACTTAATTTATATATATGTATATATATTTGTATGTATATGTGTGTGTAAAAATGTAGTAGTTCTTCAAGTTTGTACTAAGCATTCTTCAGCCAAGGAGCCATTCAATTGGTCCAAGCAAATACTTCAAAATGGCGGCGAACGGTGGTAAATTAAAGCGCACTGCAACGGCGAGCAACTTAAACGGAGAAATGTTGAGGTAATTCTTTGTCCTTCTATTGCATTCCCACGGCCACTGCCCATCTGTCACTCTCACGTGGCTGCATCCTCGCACTGGCTCTTATCGTCATTAGATATTGGCGCCGACTCAGCACTCGCAGTTGATTCCTGTACAAATGACCGGCGGGAGGGGAAAGAAATTTAATTAAAATACGTTTTTGTTGTTGTTTTAAATGGGTTTTCTGTCGCCGCTGCACTCACCTGCCGCATCGGACAATCGGCAAAGAAATGCGCTTCGGATTTGCATATATGACAGCGCTTGGGTTGCGGTTCCTGCGGGCACATCGAGGCAATGTGATTAGCAAATTTACCGCAATTATAGCAGCGTACGCGTCGTCGCTTCTTCGTGCGCGGTCGAAAGGTGCTGCCCGTGCAGTCGAGTCCTTTGCTGCCGCTCACACGTGTCGCCTCCAGGCCGCGCTCGGTTAGTTGGCACTCGAATTCGACTTCCTCTTGCTCGCCCAGCGACCGAAAGCCGGACATTTGTATGACACTCTGTGACAGTTGACGTGGAGTCGTTATGTAAATGGTAATGAAAAGAAATGGCATTGAAAGATAAATGTGTGGAAGCGTGGAGGTATTGAGATAATTTACCTGATGCACAAACACTTCCTGTCCGCCATCGTGTGGTGTAATGAAGCCCCAACCTTTGGCCACATTGAACCACTTGCACTTGCCATAACGCGTACAACCCGTTTCTATCAGATTGGAATCTGAAAGATAAATGTAGAAGAATGCTTTAGAATATATGCAGAAAAGTATTAAAGTATTAAAATTCATGGGTAGAAAAGTAATCTTTGAGATGCTTTTCACTGAGTTTGAAGATCTCTTAATTCAAGTGTCTAACATTTTTCGGATTTGGAAAGGGTTATTGGGAACTTTGGCGATCCTAAATATCAAATAACCTCCTCAATAATTAGATTAGAAAATCAGACTTCAGTAACGAAGAAAAATTTAAAATACACTAATAACTAACAACCCGGAGAATATTCTCAAAAAGTCGGAACAGTCTAGGAACAAATTGGAATACTTATACTTAGAGCCATTATCCAATGATTTTTGGAAGTCAGCCATCTATTTGTTATAAACAACTTAGTCCTAGAATTGACATATTTAAGAGAAGGCTTGGTTACAGTGCCTTCACACATAATTGAAAAGTCGAGTCTTCAACATGACATTGTTCAATTATCGAATATTGCTTTATAAAATAGCATCTCGAAGTTGACCTCAGAATCATTATTCGCATTTCGGAACTTAGGTTGATAAACGAGGAATGCATCGCGACCTTAAATCTATTATACCCTCTCCTAAATACCAAAATCTTACCTAAATGCTGGGGATAATGATAGAGTCTAATATATTGCTGGGTGCTAGCGAAGCTATGTGATCCCTATTTGACAAAATGGATCCAATGGCATTCAGTTCAATTCATAACTTGCTCAAATATCTCCGAGATCGGAGATAAGCATCTTTCATATTATTTTCTAATGATTTATTGATAACTCAATTCATCTCAGAAGGGAGAAGTCTACTTTATGAGAGCAGTTAGTTTTCTTCGAAACAAATATTCAATAGCTCCAGAGCAGAGTAGACTAGATACTGAAAAAATTGTATAAGACTTCAAAAGGCCTACGATATTCGGTTATCCGTAAAAAACATCAAAATTGTTTCTGGGCAGCGGATATCAAGAGTCTCATGAACTTTCCAACCAACCATGAATATTTACCGCCTCTGATATTCATCATATTTGGTTTGTATTTCGAGATAAAATCCCTTTTTTGCCGGAAAGAGCATATGAAACTGGTACTGGTAATTTATACCGGCGTTGGGTAATGAACTAGGGTTTTTTTTTGTAGCGGTACTATTGGTTTATTAAGCATAGTTATAATGATCAAATTTAGGTTAAATATATACCCTTCTATTCAGTAATTTGTTGCCATTTTGAAGCTAATTGGTAGGTGCTTAGCGGCAAAGGCACCTGTCAGACTTAGGTAAGAATGAACATACTTTAATTCTACACTACTTTGATTTCACTCAATACAATCTAGATCCCTGCATCCCGAAATCATGTCCTGGTAGTTCCTTTTCTGTTCACAAACCTACGAAAGATTTGATGGTGAAGTGAAGCTGTGAAGGAAGAAATTCTGTGAGGTTTTTCAGAGATGGATCGAAGTTAAGAGGAACGGTATATTGTTGGTGGAGCCTTCTGTAGGAAACTCTTCATCAATTCTAGTTTCAGACTGCCAGACCACTATAGCGTCGTTTAGGCAGATGTGGCTGTCATCAAGGCGGCAGTAGATGTTGTGCTTCGAAGTGCAGCTTCCTTCAAAGAGGTATGCACTTCATTCCGATAGCCAAGCGGCCCTTCTGCCTTTGAGCTCGTTGATTGGACACTCAGGAGTGGATGAGTTCATTAGCTAGAGCATTAAGCTTGCTTTCCTTCAGCTAATTACTCTCGATCTGCTACAAAGAATAAATATAATACTTATACATATTTATAGATATGAATCTAGATATATAGTATGTATACCCATAACATCAAAAAAAAACGCATAAAATTTATGAAGATAATTTCATTTAAATGTTGCCGCGGCTGCGTCTTAGGTCCATAAAAGTCCAATTTTTGCAACTTTTTCGAGCATTTCGGCCGGAATAGCCCGAATTTCTTCGGAAATGTTGTCTTCCAAAGCTGGAATAGTTGCTGGCTTATTTCTGTAGACTTTAGACTTGACGTAGCCCCACAAAAAATAGTCTAAAGGCGTTAAATCGCATGATCTTGGTGGCCAACTTACGGGTCCATTTCTTGAGATGAATTGTTGTCCGAAGTTTTCCCTCAAAATGGCCATAGAATCGCGAGCTGTGTGGCATGTAGCGCCATCTTGTTGAAACCACATGTCAACCAAGTTCAGTTCTTCCATTTTTGGCAACAAAAAGTTTGTTAGCATCGAACGATAGCGATCGCCATTCACCGTAACGTTGCGTCCAACAGCATCTTTGAAAAAATACGGTCCAATGATTCCACCAGCGTACAAACCACACCAAACAGTGCATTTTTCGGGATGCATGGGCAGTTCTTGAACGGCTTCTGGTTGCTCTTCACCCCAAATGCGGCAATTTTGCTTATTTACGTAGCCATTCAACCAGAAATGAGCCTCATCGCTGAACAAAACACGCGCGCGAAACACATTTCGAACCGAACACTGATTTTGGTAATAAAATTCAATGATTTGCAAGCGTTGCTCGTTAGTAAGTCTATTCATGATGAAATGTCAAAGCATACTGAGCATCTTTTTGACACCTAATCCCACGTGATCTGTCAAATACTAATGCATGAGTTAGTATGTATACCCAAAACGCATTATCAGAACAAAACTGTAGAATAATTAAAACTACAATAGAAGAAATTTGTAATTATATTTCATCAAATAAGGAGCTACAATACAGGTAGCTGAGTATCCTATTATGTAGATATAAGTATATGACAACAATAACAACAATAAAGCGAAATGAAATATGCCAAAGGCGCTGCTTATTTGCTTGTTTGTGTACGTGGACGAAGACGAGTGTTATCCTTGCACATTTTTCTCCTTTGTTATTCCACTGTCGGCTACCTGACATCTCAGCATTGATCTAACTGACATTATGCGTTGAATAGAACACGTTTAGCAAGGAGAAAGAATCCTTGCTGCTGTTTACTCCGTCTTGCAACATTCCATATTCACATAAAGCAGAGAGAATGTTTGGAATTTCAGTTGCTTTGGTTTAGTTAGGGAAATGTTTTGGATTCGTAAGCTTTGATTTTACATATTAAGAGCAAGTTTTCAGCTGCCAACCGGTTTGAAGGCAACAAACGCTTTCGAAAGGGTGGAAATTGGGCAAATAGATAGAGCTGTTGCAATAGAAATGCTCTACTTAAATCAAATAAAGCAGTTTCTTATTTTTTTACGGATTTATTAATTTTGATTTGCTCATTTGTTGTTGGTATGGAGGCCAGTTTTTCTAGATTATGATTGAAAGATATAAACCATCATCATATCATCTAATACATAAAAAATCAGTATAGGTTGTAGTTATATGGGAACAATACGATCTTTTGTGGTGATGCAAAACTGAAGAAAGAAACCTATGAGAGAGCAAAGCATTGAGATTGAGAATGAGATGAAAAGTTCTTGCCACAACTTTGCTTCCGCCGTTTTCCAATAGATATCTCTAGGGTCAAGCACTGGTCGATTAAATCGTTTTATATCGTTCCAGTCCAAACACTGGAAGGATTGTTGAAAAATACGTACACGAACCCGTAATCATTAGCTATGGATTTAATGCTCTAAAAATTTATACGGCAGGCGTATACAAAAAATAAAATCAAATCAAACGAACTACCTGGGTGCAGAGCTGAAATTGTCATGTGAAAACGGTAGATTGGAAGTACACAAAATTCCTATCGGCATCCTTAAGCGATAGAAGAGACTGCAGGATCATGATCAGAATACTTACTGGTTACTGTCTGGTGAAAACACACGCCCGTAGAATGATACTGATAGTTCGAGAAGATTGGAGAAAATGTTTACAGTGAGACACCAGGGAAACAATTGAGCATCTCTTGTGCACTTGTCCCGCATTGGCAAGACCACGCTGTAAGCATCTGTGGAACCCATGGTACGATACACTGGATGAGGCATTGATAGTGAGGCCAAAGAGTATCTTAAAATCCGCGTCAAGTGCAGAATGACTACTCCTCATGGACCTAGTAACTCAACTCCAACTGGTATCGCAAAGGGCCAATACTGGTCTATGCGTGGCGCATTGGTCTACACACTAACCTAACCCAACCTAAACTTTACACGATTTTAAGAAAATAAAATAGTAATTTTTGAAAAAAGTCTTCGTAAATATTGGTCTAACTCTGATTTTGACTCAGAACAGGCCTACCCTTTCAGGATTTTATGATTTACTTATTGAGGTGATCTTACAGTAAAAACCTCCAAAAATTATTAAAAGAAATCTTGAGAACCCCAAGCTTCTGATCACGAATATCTTCGCATCTAAGTCCTTCAGACAATCTGAACTGATTTAGTACTTGTGTTTCCTTATATAATATATCATAAAATCACCGAAAATGGCTTCATTAATGAAATGGATATTCATGAAGTAAGGCCGGAAGATCAAAAATGAGAATTTCTGATCTCAAAACAAATTGTTGTCAGTCTTAATGTTGCACAATTAGACATTGGTTTGCTATTACAGTATATAAAACTATTTGAAGGACAGTTGCAGAAATCTGTGTTCATTTAAAATAAGGGAGAGCTAACCTGTTCTGGGAAGAAGTTCAATACATAAAGAATATTGCAACCAAAATCAAGACCCCGTTGGAATGGTAAGGTTCAATTTGGAGAGAGGGGTGTCAAATGTGTATGCGTAGGATGTATATCATACACTCGCCAATTCCCACAACAGTCGGTTCTTCGTCACGGAATTGACCCTAAATTTATCCAGCCAAGGGCTGTACTTTCATAGATCTAACCTCGTTTGGATCGGTAAGTTTGTGAAGGAAGTTCCTATTTTTGTTTGCCTAGTCGAATTCCATCTGCAGAAACATCTGGAATGAGCCTTTTGGAGTCATATTAAAAAACTTAGATGGGTTAAGTTACAAGTCTCAACTGATGAGATCTCTAAAACTAAATATCATTTGGTCACAATCGAACTGATAGACTATTTTTTCTAGATTGTTATATATATTTTTTTTTCGTGTGAAGTTTGATCTCCATAGCATCGATAAAGTTAAAGAATCAGAGCTTGAGAATCATCGTGTTGACATCAAAGATATACATACCATAGGATCTCAACATCGCTCATGAATAAGCTCAACACATTTTGGTTAATGTTTTGGATATGAAGTGGATCAATGCTAGACTTGTACCATTATACTTGAATCTTTTGCAAAACTGACGATAAGTAGAGATCGCAACACACATCGTAACACAGATGCTTGACAACGTAGCTGAGGAAATCTCTATAAATACTGCTGACGAGACGTGGTTTACGAGTATGACGTTGAACGTGTACAACAAACTAGTCAATGGTGATACCAAAGTGATCTGAAACCGAAAAGAAAGAAAGTTCGGCGGAAACACTGAAGATCGATCTTCCCAGCCGAGGCTAACAAGTGAATGAAAATTGGATTAAGCATTAACATGCTCTCATTTCCACAGCCTGTTTTTATATATTCGTTAAGAAATATATTAAAAAAAGTCCGGATTAAATTTGATGATATGATATAGTTCTCCAGATTCATGATATTTTTACTTAAACTGCAGCTGAAGTATCTGGAACTTAGGGCTAAGCAAACAAATTTTCTATCGAGAATGATGGTCAATAGAGGTTGAATGCGTTCCAGCCTTTAATAGCAAAAGCGATGGCTGCCCATGATATTATATGCAGCACCAAGATGAATTCAGGTGCTTACTTAAACTTGTTTATAAGAATATTATCAAACATGAAGTGCCTTAGTTTTTATACAGTTGCTACAAGAACTAACCTGAACCACAATAACATATCCCCGAAACTTATATTTGGACCTTAGTTTCCTCCTTTTATCTAAACATATAAACCTGTTAACTCCAAGGAACCGAAACATTCCTAATTTTTAATATGTAAATTTCGAAACCCCAAGGGTGTATTTACTGCCCCTCATTAACTTTTTCGAATTATGCGTAATATAATATTTTACTGTCTGTGACAAAAGCAAGAGTCCGTACATTTGCTCATATCAGTACAATCAATCTGTTATCTGTTAGTGCTTTGTCTGCTATTTGTTTAAGTATATACTGTACGTAAGTATATATGTATGTGTCTACAAACATATACGCGCACAATAAATACTAATTTTTATGAATGAAAACTTTGGACAAGCCACATACATTATTCGGACATATTTTTGCTTGCTATGTACGGTAAATATCATATTTCAAAGTTGAAGTATAAAAATAGTTGTACACACATACAGACGGACATACAAACACACATATACGCAGTCAAAGTTATTTCAAATGACATTCATTGAGGGAAAACCTATAAATATATTTATGTGAATTTCTTAAATAAATATATGTATGTATGTATGTGTGCTTACATGTATGTGTTTTTGTACATTTGTGTGCATTTTCGTATGCATATGTGTATATTTGTATGTTGGTATCCCTATCTTATCTACTAACCCACATAAAGGGCGGGTGAACGACTCCACAATTTGGGCGCCTTATTTCTTTCTGACTTAAAAATAATCACACACCACAAGTACTCATACTTTTTAAAAGAGTCATTCAAAAATGGGAATTTTATTTTTGTTCTTGTTGTTTTGCTTTTGTTGTGGTGCTACAATTCAATTGTAAAGTGAAGTATTCACACGCTCTTTGCGTGAATGCTTATTGGATTCTTTATTCTTCTCTATGTATTTGTTATACCCTCAATACAGCATATAAAGTAGCTCATGTCTAAGATATCGTTCCGAAATTTTGTATACATGATTTTCTCTTTAAAAAAACTACTCAATTGTCGAAACTGGCGATATAGGTTGACTACAGCATATAGCTGCCATATAAACTCACCGAACAACATCAAGTTCTTGTATGGAAAACTTTTTTATTTGAAAGTATATCTTTACGCAATTTGGTGTCTGTTATTATGTAAGACAGCGCTACAATTTCCGAACAAATTGTTGAGATCGGACCACTTTAAGATATAGCTGCCATACAAAGGGAACGATCAAAATCAATTCCTTGCAAGGGAAACTTGTTTATTTGACGAGATATCTTCACCAAATGTGACACGGATTATTATCAAAGTTATCGCTACAATATTCAATGAAATTGTTCAGATCAGACAACTATAACATATAGCTGCTATACAAAATTTAGTATTTTTATACTCCGAACAGGGCTTATTAAGTCGTTCAGTATTTGAGGTATCGATCTGAAATTTTGCATACATTCTTTTCGTCGCAAGAGGCTATTCAAGTGTAGAAATCGCCGATATCGGATTACTATAGCATATAGCTGCCATACAAACTGACCGTTCAAAATCAAGTTCTTCTATGAACAGCTTTTTTATTTAACAAGATATTTTAACGAAATTTTGTACCAATTATTTCCCAAGGGAACCTTACAATTTCCGAACATATTGTTCAGATCAGGCCACTATAGCATATAGCTGCCATACAAATTTACTGTTGAAAATCATCATAAAAATATTTTTCTTATATTATGTACTTGTGGATGTGCACCTGTAAAGGGTATTATAGCTACGGTGTAGCCGAAAATAACGTTGAATAATTTTTCTACATTATTCATATCCAAGTCTGGCAATTTCCCACTCCTTCGCGCTGCGTCGATTTCATAATTGTCAGCAGTCATTTAATATACGCACTTCTTTCGCTGTGAATATTTGACTGCATGTGTATGTATTTATAGATATGTCCTTTAAGTACGTACTACAAACAAACATTCATATAAATATTTAAAGGACTACGAATTTCTCAGCGGGTGTTGCAATCATGTATGTTTTCTTCATTTCCTTTTACATTTATATCCGCCATGGCAACGCTTACTTTTTGCTTGCTCAGCGGTTAATTATAAGCAATTCATCGCTATATTTATTTTGAATTATGTGGTGAAGATATCACTTTACATTACTTTAAGCATTCATTGCCATACACTCGCCAAAAACTTTAAGTATTTTCCATACACATACAAACATACATACATTCAAATTAGTCTAACAGCTCTGCTAACTCACTTTCCTTTCCCATACAACTTGAAATCTTACAAGAAACCTGAATTGTCTTGCAACTTCATATTCTCCTAAGCATACATAAATACATATTTATATCCTTACAAATATCCTTATATATATATATATATATCCTTACAAATATCCTTGAGAGCATGAAACCGGTTGGCTGCTCGCAGTGCATCTGCTGTAAATCCTTCTGTAATGTAAATTTACATAAATATAAGTTTTAATTGTCTTCTTTTTTTTGGGCTGCTGGTAACTATGACGTTACACGTATCTAAGTATGTGTGTATTCCTCATTTGCATGAATTCACTCTGATTATGCATGCAACCGCTTTAATTATGGAAGCGTAAAATTTTTAAGCCATTTCCACATTTCTTAAGACGATCTGCAGTTGGAAGTGAGAGAAAAATATTTTACTTAGCGTCTACGACTACTGGAATTCTTTTTACAATCCATTTTTCGAGCCTATTCGGCTCTGGTGCACTAAGCTTCGGAATGTGTTCGTTTTTAGACTAACTTTCTTCTAAATAACTGGCAATTACAGTTTTTGTTACCAGATTGGGTCCACTCTTTCTTTTTTATAAACCGCTGACAAAAATTTCGAAGTCCTCGGAGGTGTTATATTTCTGCTATATTCCCAACCATCATTTAATCAGAAAAAATTATTAGTAGACGAAAATAAATGACCGTGGACTCCCGAGCTCCCACAATAATTTTTTAATTGAATTTAAGTGCATATCTGTTCCTGAGCACGAAATAATGTTGTCTGCCACCAACGGATCGGTCTACAAACTTTCTTAGCCCACATATACTCAATATAATATTTTTCGTCCTACTTCTTTCTCTTTATAGCCGAGTTAACGGCGACCGCGCCAGTCGTTTTTACTTATCGCTATTTGGCGCCAATTAGATATTGCAAGTGTAGCCAAGTCCTTCTCCATCTGGTCTTTCCAATGGAGTGGAAGTCTTCCTCTTCCTCTGCTTTCCCCGGTGGGTACTGCTTCGAATACTTTCAGAGCTGGAGTGTTTTCCTCCAATTGGACGACATGACCCAGCTAGTATAATCGTTGTCTCATAATTCGCTGAATTATATCAATGCCGTCGTATATCTCATACAGCTTATTGTTCCATCGACTGCTAATGCGCAAACGACCATAAACATTCCGCAGAACCTTTCTCCCGAAAACTCATAATACCGACTCATCAGATATTGACATCGTCCATACTTCTGCACCATATGTATAGCAAGTCGGGGATGATGAGTGACTTGTGGAGTTTGGTCTTTGTTCTTTGAGCGAGGACTTGCTCATTCAAATGTAGTGCCTGTTGGCAACAGTTATTCTGCGCTGGACTTCGAGGCTGACATTGTTGTTGCTGTGAATATTGGTTCTTATGACTCTCTACAGTGACGTGGGAACCAAGCCGCGACAGCGACAACGTTTTGTTTGATGACAGGAGTTATTTGGTCCTGCCCTCGTTCACTAGCAGACTCATTTGCTTCGCTTCCTTATCCAGTCTGAAGAATCGGCGCGGTTGTTGTGGTCAAAGATATCGATGTCATCGGCTGCTACGTACAGTTCACTCCCTTTCGGCAGGCTCTCGAAGTGTTCCCTCCATAATTTTAATATGCCCTGGTCAACGGACACTGGATCACCTCTGCGGGTTCGACCTCATCGTTGACTTTATAGTGCACATATTGGTTAGACGAAATTGTGTGATATCCGGTTATACCTCACTCCGAAAGCAAGTGCGAGAATAATACCCAGAAGGAAATGTCGGAGACACGATAAACATGCTGGGTCGGTTTACCTATGTCCCGTCTTTATAAAAACAAACTAGTTCCACAATTTTTGAGATATCGTCCTGAGTTTTTTATACGCCCTTTTTCGCCAAGAAGCAGCTAAATTGATAGTAAAATATTATAGGGTAAAGCTGCGGGTCCTAACTAACTGTCAACACATGTGAGCTCTATGTGCGCTACGATTAATGGCAAACAAAGAAAGTGAAGTGACGTAGGCATTTTGGAACAATTCCTCCACCTCTGTCCGGTTTTATCTAGAACTCGACTTAGATAACTAGAAGCTATGCAGTCCAAAGATGCAGTACCAGAGTTATATGTATAACAAGCCTCTATTAAACTTCGTAAAAAGTGTTGACAAACGAAACTTCAACTGGTATTAAATGGATCCTCCATCTGTTGATACAAGGAACCTATACTTGCTTATGAAAAATAATTCGATCAACAAATGCTGATCGATCTGGGATCTGTATACGAATACTGGATCTTGATACGTACGCATCATTTCGATTATCTCAAAACTATAAAACTTTGAATAGCCCTTCCTAGAACTAGGGCTTATGATTAGATCGTTAAATTCATAGGTGCACCATATGCTTGTATATAAGCATTTATGGGCAAGGGAGGTGGATACTATAAATTGCATGTGGTGCTAATTGCAGCTTCAACCCTCACCCCCTAAAATGCAGTTGAACTGGAAAACCACCCGATGTGCTTATATACGAACAATCAAATGCATAAATGTTGGTTTGATCAAAATAATGCAACAGAGGGTTGAAGTTGGCAAATTTTTATAATAATACTGCGAGTGTTTTAACTTCATTTTTTCAGCCATGTACATGTAACACATACATACAGACATATATACACACACTCTCACTTCAATTCGGTGCCAATAAAAAACGAATTGATATTATTGCGAAAATCGAATTTGCTTACGGCTGGTTGGCCAAACGAAATCACAGTTAATGGCTAACCAATAAAAACGCTGGGGAACTATTAACTGGTTTTTTGTTTTTGTTTTTTACCTCGCATTTTTTATCATTTATAACAAGTAAGTGTGAGTAAAGACAAAAAGTGTTATTGTATTTGATGTAGAAATGTTATTCACCTTTGTTTTTGTTGTCAACAGGCGGCGACGTATCGCTTTGCTCAGCATGCTGCTGTTGTTGTGCCATTTTTTCTTGTGGCTTTCTTCGTCTATTAAGATTATTATTATTATTTGGTTTTGTTGATGCAGCTGCAGTTGTGCTGCCTGCTGTATTGGTTGTGTTTGTGCTGGTGTTGTTATTAGTGATGCTGGTGTTGTTGTTGTTGATAGTAGTTTGGCTATTAGCGCTGGTTGTTTGTTGCATACTGAGGTACTTTAGTAAGTTTTATGCGTTTGTTTTTGTGTTGAATTCATGTGGATTTCTCATATTTAACGGCATATATGACTAGATTTGCATCACAGAATGTTCTTTTTGTTTTTTTTGTTTTGAAATATTAAAGTGTTTTTATTCTGTTTTTTTTGAGATAAAACTAAATGTTTTTATTTTTTTGCTGCTGGAATAATTTTGAAAAAAAAAATTATTATTTTGAAAACAAAAATTTAATTATTTTGAGAAAAAAATTTCAAGTTCAAAACTGTTTTAAATGTTTTTGTATTATAAATAAAAATTTTTATTCTTCTTTCAATATTAGAAAATTAAATATTTTTTTTTAATTTATTTTTTTAGTTTTATAAAATTTACTTTTATTATTTTTTCAATATTATAAAATTATGTATTTATATTAATTTTTTTTCAATACTTTAAAATTAAATATTTATTTTATTTTATATCGTTTAATATTGTATAAAAAACACTTGTTTGAATATTTTTAATACATTTCAATTCTTTTTATATGAAAAATATTAAAATATTTATTTTTTCGTAAAATTAATTTTTTAATATTAAAAATAAAAACTTTCAGTAGTTTTTTAAATATATTTTAGTTAAATTTTATTTTAATTTTTTTTTTTAATATTATATAATTTTTTTATATATTTTTTTGTTTTTATTTATTTTTTTTAAAAATAGATGTTTAATTTTTTTTAAATATTAAAAAGAAAAATTCCGTATAAATATTTTTAAAATTTTTTAATTATTTTTGCTAAACAATTTAACGTTAAATTTTTATGTCAATAATTTTTACTAATTTTGCTTCATTTCAAGTTCTTTGCAAGAGAAAAACATTAAAATATATTTTTCTTAAATTTTATAAAGAAAATATTTATTTTTTAGAATTAAAAAAAAAATATTTTTGAAGATTTTGCATTAATTTATTATATTATTGTTTATTTTTCAAAATGTATCATTATAAAGCTTTTTTAAACTGATTTCAGACCGTTTAAAACGCTTTTTCAATATTAGAAAATTATTATTATTTTTTAAAATAATTTTGTATTCAGTTTAAATTTTTTGTTTTGTAATTGAGTTAAATATTGCACATTTTTTATATAAAAAAAATTTAAAAAAATCCGTCAAAATTTTATTTTAATTTTTATATGAATATTTTTTTTTTAATATTTTTTTTTTTTTAAATTTATTTATTTTTGTTTTATGTTATTTTGATTTATTTTATTTTATTTTATTTTATTTAATTTTATTTTATTCTCTTTTATTTTTTTTTTATTTTATTTTATTTTATTCTCTTTTATTTTTTAATTTTGTTTTTATTTTATATAATATTTTTAACTCAATTAAGTTCTTAATAAGCAGACGAACATTGAAATGATTATTTTTAATCATTAAAATAAATTTTAATGCTCTTCAAACCTGTTAATTTTAGTTTCAATATATTTTAATACATTTTTTTTATTATTTCGACAGTATTCTAAATATAAAAAAGTTAATAAATTTTAAAATATTTTTTCATATTTTTTATTGTTTTTTAAATGTTCAAAAAATTTAATAAATTTCAAAATATTTATTGATATTTTTTACGTTTGCTTCGACAGTTTTTTAAATGTGTATAAATTCCTTTTATTATTTTTTTTAATTTTTTGTATAACTCTTTCTTTAATTTTTCTTCGAAAATAATCAAAAATAATTATAAACTAATTTTCGAACTAGAATTTTATTTTCAATCAATTAAAGTTATTATTTAATTTTCGAACTCATATTTTTTATTCTTTTTGCAATCCGTTTGTTTTTTATCACTTCGTTCGAGGCATTTACTTGTTTCATCAATTCGGTGATCGTCTGCACTCCACTTGGCCACTGCGCTGACTCTACTTATTAAATAGTTGTTGTTTGTTGTTGCTATTTCTTTCTTTTTATCAATGACTAAGAAATCCGGTTTCCGCCTAGTTTCAACGACACACCGACACGACGGACAAACACTTCAAAACTGACGCATGGTCGCGTTGTACGATTTCCAGGAAGCCCGAAAATTTTTATTCAAACATCGCGCCGTTTACATGCGCTCCGATACGCAAGTGGTAGAACAAGAACGACAACAGCAACAACAACCTTTTCAAATAACTCCAAATTAAATAGCTAAGCCAAGCGAAAACGTCACTACAATAACAAAAAACGCCGAAAAAATGTTGAAAGAAAGAGCGTAGCAATAGCAATAAAAACAACAAAACCAAAACGCAATAATGACGAACTATGATGACGCTTACTCCACGACTGACGATTGACTAGAAAATGCCAAACTAGAAAATCCCAATAAAATGCCTTGTAGAAATGTGTGTGTGTGTGTTGGTAGTGGTGCTTGCTGCCATCAAATACGCTGTGTGTCGTCGCTGTCACACACACACATACATACATATAAATGACGGCGTGGAGTAGCCGAAATTTGAAAACACTAACAACAAGCAATATCAAATAGAATTCCAAATCAACATTTGGCTATGCGGTCCCAAGTACTCGTCGTCCTATGCTTCGATTAGCACAATTACTTGTATGTGTGCGTGTGTGTGTGCGTGTGTAGTATGCATGTGGGCATGTAGTAGGTATGAAGGTGAGCGCGTTGATATCGCTGCCGCTGTTGGCGTCGACAGCGCAAAATCACAAATACAACAATACATATCTAACACAGATACCATATATGTTTGTATATATGCATGTATGTGTGTGTAGATTTGTATTTATGAAACTACGCAGCTCGGCTATGGACTTACAAAATATACCAACACTCACACAAACATTTTAGTAATCTTTCCGCTAGATATTCGCCCAGCGCTCAACATTGCCGACACATAATCGCACACACTAACATCCAGAAGTGCACACACACACACTCACACAGCTACAGCGAGCGATCGCTCATACAGATTTGCCTCGAATTCGCTGTGCGTGCATTTATCTACGTCGCAGCCAACGAAGCGAGGCGAAATCAACATGCTAGTTCGTATAAATATGTGTGTAGGTGTGTTGGTGTGTACTTTTGTAATAGATTTTCGGCTAGGTCGCTGTGGCGTTACGAACGTGCCTGGCATGCATGCATCTCTAAGTCAACCCCTATATGACGTTAGCCTTGCTATGATTTATCTAAGCTAGACGTTAATTTGTCTACGCGCTTGCAGTAGTTTGTTGATGTAGCTATTTAGTGGCTGTCAGGGAGGGTAGCAGAGTGAGAGAGAGTGAGCGAAAGGAAGAGAGTGATGAAGGCTTGGTGTGTGCCATCAGCCACAGAATTTTGCTGAGTAAGCAACAAGACAAGGTGTAATTTTCTATTTTCATGGTGTCTGCCTTTGGGGTTTCCAATTGCGATGAAATGGAAAGTTACACCTTTCTTGCAGTTGATTGAAATGTGGTCATTGGTATAAAGGGAAAAACTTACTCATCATAATCATCGGCATCATATCCTCGTTGAGATTTGATGACTTAAGTACGTACAGAATTGATATATGTACATACATTTTTATATACAGCGGTTCGTAAAGTTCTGGTGTGATTTGGAGACTTCTGGCAGTTCCTTTAACCACTTTTCATCATAAACCAGCTAGTCCAAGGTAGTACATAAGTACTCGCCTTTGAAACAGTTTCTACAGCTTAAGTACAAATATGGTATTTGACAAAAAAGACCTTCATGGTAATCCCCACCATGTTCTCGAAACATTTTTCATAAGCACTTTTCGGCATGGCCTAATGGCCTTTGTTTTATCAACTGAAAACGGCTTCTCCGGAACGGCAATTAAAGACTGCTCAACAAGAAAAAATCATCACACAGAGCCAAATCTAGTATATACGGTGGTTGATCGATAGTATTCATTGCGTTATTGGCTTTAAATTCGACTACTACTTTTGAGCAAGAACGAGTTTCATACCCAAAATATGCACAAAAATCATTCAAACGGACTCGCGAGGGATATCAAGCTCTCTGGTCATCTCTCTAATACTTGCCTGACGATTTTCAAGCAAGCATATGTTGCACTTTTTAATATTTTTATCAGTTGAAGAGGTCGACGAATAACTTCAAATTATTATTGTGGGAATAAGTAGTTTAATGGTGGTAAATCGCAACTTTTTGGAGGAAATGTCACAATTTCCTGAAATTATTCGATTGTTGCACCTGCTGTGTGGCACGTAACGTCGTCTTGTTGAAATCAGATGTTGTCAGGACCAATTTCTTCCATTTGCGAACAGACAAATTTAGTTGTTATTCTATACCGCTCTTCATTGACAGTAACGGTGCCACCAGCTTCATTTTAAAAGAAGTAGACCAAAAACCACACCAAACTGTTAATTTATGTGAACATATTGGTTGTTCATTACCGGTATGCCGCTATATCTTAATTTGGTATCCCCGCAAAACTAATACGGCTGTGTAAACTGACATAAAGCGATACCAAAAGCTTCGTCAGGATCGGAAAGGACCTCTCCGAGCCGTTCAATACCAATCGAGGTTACAGAAAAGGCGACTCCATATCGTGTAACTTGTTCAATATATTCCTGGAGAAAATAATTCGAGCTGCAGATCTGAACAGAGAAGTTACAACCTTCTACAATCTCCAATGACATCGATGTCATTGGCCTTAACAACCGCGTCGTTAGTTTCTTTCTCCTGGTTGGACAAGAAGCGAAATCATCTTCTGTCATCCAACAAACAGTCGTCGCACTCGAGACTTGGTTCCCACGCCGCTGTTAATAGTAAATTTCGTCTATCTTGGTACGAACATTAACACCGAAAACAACGTCAGCCTCCAAATCCAGCGCAAAATAACTCTTGCCAACAAGTGCTATTTCGGACTCGACGAACAAAGACCAAATTTTACAAGTCACTCATCATCCCCGTACTGCTATATGGTGCAGAGGCGTGGACGATGGCAACATCTGATGAGTCGGCGTTACGAGTTTTCGAGAGAAAGGTTCTGCGGAAAATTTATGGTCCTTTGCGTGTTGATGATCAATAAGGCTTTTGAGATCGAAACTCTACAACGAAGTGGCAGCTTGTTGAGACTTTCAAGCTAACCGTTTTCATATTTAACTGTACAAAAGTGCAGAGAGAAATTCCCAATAGCAGTTTATATAAATTGTTAATAGCAGCAGCATTAAACTCTACCAATGAGAACCTAAGCCTCTATTGGAAACCTTGATTCGGTTTCATTCAAATAAGTTCCAAAGCTTTTAATTTATATAAGGATGGGACTATAATTTAATCAATTAGCCTTCCTCAAAAGCTAAACGATTAAAGTACTACATTAAAAAAAAGGAATTAACAGGAAAGGTTTTTTAATTGTTACCTTTGTATATTGTTAGTCTAAAACTTGCAAGTGTTGCTTCAAGGCTTGTCATTTTGCAAGAGAGTGGGAAAGCTCTTTGAGGCAGGGTTACATAGTTCTGACTTGGTTCATTACATATGTATATATGTATGTATATATGTATGTGTGTATCAAGAAAAGTGTTGTACCGCTGTCTCAGTGTGGAATATGTGTCGTTGAAATGCTTTAGTGCTTCTTAGCTGATCAAGTTGATGAACCTAGGTATGTTTATGGGGAGAAGACAAGTCATAAAAGAACCACAAAATCTTATTTATAGCTCTACTTCGGTGGTATTTTTCTAAATATATATAAATACATATGTATGTACGTCTTCTCACGGAAACCGAATTAAGATAATGCATAATTTATACAATCAGACTTACATACACACATAAATACTTATTAACAAGTATGCTAGGGTGGTTACCAACGGTTAAAGTTAAATTATTTTAAAGCATGTACATATACTATATACATATGTATGTATAATACCTACGAGGGGTAAATAAAATGCGTATTCTGTGAACTTTCGAACCGATGTTTTAAATGCTCAAAAATGCAGTCGTTTCAGTCGATGTGTGAGAGCTCGCATTCTCGCGGTGAAGATTTATTTATTTTCCTTTAATTGGCGATAGTGTACGGCTCAAAATTTACTGCTCTGCGTTGTTCTAGTAGTATGATTGCGATATATCCTGTTGTTCCAAAAGAACAGGCAACCATTTGTTTGGAAGTACTTCATGCATGAACAACTTTGTTGAATTTGGCTCATCTTGAAACACCCACATAGTCGACTGATCTTTACTTTCGGGCACATATACGTAAATCCACGTTTTCAGAATTTAGACGGATGTTTTTTGGTTACCCAAAAAAAAACTTGGTCTAAGACCGGAAGTCGTGAAAGTAAATGGCACTTAGAGAAATTTTCTCACCCTGAACTTCTAGACATGACTCCATCCTCCTAGGATTAGCAAATCCCGGCAAAAAAAACAACCTACGTATGTATGTATGTACATATATTTTGTGGTCTCCGACGTTTCCTGCTTTCCTGTTGTATGAGGCTTCGTGACAAATTTAAAGTATCCTATTATGGGCGTAAAAATAGGAACTGAAAAGCGCTTGACCTACCTCTTAGTTGGAAGAAGTTTTTTTTTTTTAATTCGCAACCAACCAATTTTTTGGAGTATAAAATATTCAGTTTTTTGGTCCACCCTATTCCTATCACGCACACAAGCATTTACATACATACACATAATTTAAGTAGCACACTTCCAGAGAACAATTTCCCCGAATTCATTTAATTAAGTCACTTAATCTAATAAGAAATGCATACAGACATACATATGTACATACCTATATGCATACATATGTATATACAGACATGTTATGTTCATAAATACATACGTATTTATAATATAATCGTTTCTGCCACTTAATACATGCTCCGTTTTAGTTTTTTTGGATTATGAATGCAAGTTGCAACACACCGAAATGCCAAGAATTTATTTCAGGTGAATTGATGCGCAGAGGAATGTCACCAGCGCCATCATCTTCACACGTCTTTTAGCTGTAAATTACCAATGACAACAATAATGCCAGCGTTAAAGGTCCAAGAGAAGCAACATGAGGCAAATTAAAAACAAAGACGTAACAGCGATGTAAAGCACACACACTCACACAAACAAAGAACATAGAGCCTCTAAAACACACACACACACACACGAATTCCATAACAAAACCATAAATTGTGCAATTAGCGGGAGAGAAAAACAAAAATACAAAATACAAAAACAAAAAAACAACCATTTTAAACTATGTCATTCCCACCAACGCTGGCTGGCTGGCTGTATGCGTGTGCGGCGTGGCGCTGAATCCAAAACGACTCTTCCGTCAAGCATTAAAGCATTTTTCGAGTATTTCTCGAGTGCGCGCGACTTTCCATTCACCATTCACATAAATATTTTACACAATCGCTCATTCTATGCATATTCTAAACAAACCGCCGCACAAAATGGAATGCGAGGAAAAATTTTTGTTAACAACAACAACATTTATGTGTATATAAGAGTATATACTATAAAAGCTTGTTGTTTTTATTGCTTTTTTAAATTTTCGTCGTCTTTTATTTTTGATTTTTTTGTTGTTGTTATGTTGAATTTTATGCTGTTTGTTTACGTCGATAAGCGCCAACACCATGAATGACGACGCACGGTGAACGGTGAAACGTAGCGCGCAATTGTTGTGCCAGCGTGCGAGGGGGTGCTCCAAAAGTGGCGGCGTGCGGCGGCTAGCTAGTTGTGGAGATTAAATTATTTGTGCTTTTCGATTGTTGTTCTTGTTGTGTTTCGGTTGTCAATGAATAAGCATGAAAAGTTGAACGCCAGCGAGTATACCAACAACAAATAAGGTCAGAAACATTGAAGAAACTGCTCTATTAGTTGTTGTTAAGACTGTGTTGTTGTGCTTTAGATTGCTGGAAGCAGCCATCCAGTCAACGGTTGACAAATAGAGAGATACGAGACTCATGCATAGACACAAATAGAAATTTATATAAATATATATATGTTTGTATATATGTATATTGTTTTATATACATACATATGTATATACATACATGTATTTTAACTTTTTCTTAATACATGCATGTATATACATATGTATGCATGTATTTAGCTAAGAATGTGCGCTGGGCAAACAGTTAATACGAAGTGCTGTGATTCATTTACGGATGTTGTAGCTGAATTCTATGAATTTTCATTACTAAATTTTAGTCTGTCGAATTACAATAAGCGTGCAGCTGTGGCGCACATTCCTCAGTTTGCTTATCATGCAAACATATTTACAAACTTATGTCGAAAAGTGTGTATGTATGTATGTATCTAAAGTATGCAAGGTATGCGAGAGCACTTGAGGCCATGAGTGATATAAATCCCGAAAATATTGCATTGGAGACAGAATTTCTATTTCTGATAAATATTTTCTTATTAATATTTCAATTTTTGAGGTTTTTGCAATCCGATCAAATTTAACCCGGACTAACAAGAAAAGTTAAATTTGAAGTACTACTGTGCCCAAAAAAGGAGAAATTTGGAGAATTTTTTTTTAGGTTGGTAGTACTGTCGGTCATATTTATGTCAAATTTCATGTCAAAATATTCATTAGTGTTTGAGATACGTGTCGTTTTGTGAGCTGCTTAAAGTGAGTTTTTCGTTTTTTGCGATGTCGAAATTTGTTGAGCAAAGAATTTGCATTAAATTTTGTTTACGGAATCAATTTTCTGCTGCCGATACGTTGAGGATGGTGCAGAAAGCCTTTGGTGATGAGGCTATGTCTAAAAAAAATGTTTACAAGTGGTATAGTGAGTTCCAAGCCGGCCGTGAACGTGTCGAAGACGAAGAGCGCCCAGGGCGACGATCAACTTCAACCGACGAATCAAAGATTTGGTGTTGAAAAACCGTCGATTAACAATTAGAGACCTTGATGATGAAGTTGGCATATCGAAAGGCTCAGCCAATACCATTTTGAAGGATGTTTTGGGCCTCAAGCGCGTCAAATCTCGACTGGTACCGAAAATATTGAATTTTTTGCAAAAAAGCGTCGCGTTGCAGTGTATTAAACGATGCTTTCCGACTACCAGGGTGTCATGAAATGCATTATAACTGGCGATGAGACTTGGATCTATGCTTACGACCCCGAAATAACCGATCAATCGAGGGAATATCGGGCCAAAAGAGAGCCGAGACCAAAAAAATCGCGCCAAAGTCGCTCAAATATCAGGGTCATGTTGACTGTTTTCTTCGATTATCGTGGTGTTGTGCATTATGAATTCCTTCCAACCGGTCAAACAGTCAACAAGGAATATTATTTGAACGTTATGTGTCGTTTGCGTAACGCTATCCACCTAAAAAGGCCGGAATTGTGGAAAGACAATTCTTGGTTTTACACCACGATAATGTACCATCCCATACTGCCCTCGTGATCATTTCGCTAAAAACTCAACCAATATCGTTCCGCAACTACCGTATTCGCCTGATCTGGCGCCTTGCGACTTCTGGCTGTTCACCAAGCTCAAAAGACCGCACCGGGGACACCGTTTTTATACGATAGAAGAGATTCAAGCCGCAGCGAAGACGGAACTGAAGGCCATCCCGGAAAGTGACTACAACCAGTGTTTCGAAGATTGGAAAATCCGTTGGCATAAGTGCATTGCATCGGGAGGGGATTACTTTGAAGGGGATGAAATTGATTTGGAAGAATAAATAAAGAGTTTTCAAAATAAATACAATGTCAACTTATTTTTTGGGCACAGGTAGTATATTAATTTAAAACTATATTATCGCCTTCAAAACAGGCTTCTTAGCCATTACAATCATACCAATGCTTTAGTATGTACATACATATGTTACTTGTTGTAGGCCTCGACTGAGACGGTCTTCAGTGCCTGCTTCGTATATCTCATACAGTTCCATCGAATGCGATATTCACCATTGCCAATGCGCAAAAGACCATTAATCTTCCGAGGAACCTTTCTCTCCAATCTTGTATGTCGACTCATGACATGTTGTCATCAAATAAGTCGATTTTCAAAATGGTATTGTATTTGATGAGGCCGAAATTGGCCACAATCTCGTATATGTATATCCGAAAAAATACTCTACTTGAAGCCATTTTCCGATTTGTGAAATACTTGGTTTGATATGAACTCAACTAATTTTTTTCATACTGCTATTACTTGTTATACAAAAAATCGAGGTAACTCTCTAAGAATCCCAGTTCTCCAGTGCTGTATTTTACTTTTATACCAGATTAGAAAAATCCCGAAAACAAGCAACGGGATTATCAACTCGAATGTACTGCATAGCCGAAACTTGAGACATTAATTGTACGCTCGTCAAATATTGCTTGAACTTCTTCGGCATGTGAAGTAGTTAAAATTGTTTAGCGGCTAAACATGCAACAAAGAACACATTCAAAATGGTTGGGCATAAAATGAAAATGTTGTTACGCTTTTTATTAACAACTTAATGGCATTTTTTATGCATTTTTAAGTGCTCCAGAGTAAAAATGCTCGATATACTCTTTTCAAAAGCACATGACCGACAAAGCTTGCCAGCACATAAACACAAATATTTGTATATGCTTGGTGCACTGTTCAGCACTTTATCGTATATGCAGACACATAAAATTAATTATGCTAAATTTATAATATTACTCTGGAAATCTTATTTTATTATGGCATTTAATTTTATTGTGGCGCAGCGTTTAATCTTCGATTGGATCTCAATAATCACATTAGAAAGTATAATTACATATGTACATATATATAGATTGTGGTATGCCACAATCGCAATCGGAGTAACTTTCACAAGACCACCCAAGCCAAGAGTGAGATAGAGAAAAGCAATTCAGGGAGAACCTCAACCTACTTTTTTGATTGAAAAAACACAGAAACATCAAAAGAACATATGTATTTTCGGATTGATTTTTTGAAGATTATCTCTTTCAAATGTTGGCCGCGGATACTGCTAAATTTTTGATGACTCAGTCAAGCATTTCGACTGGTAACTAGCAAATAGCTCCAAGGCCTAAACCGAAGTGAAACTGTCCGCATAGACTTTAGATATCCTCACAGAAAAAAGGCGAACGGTGTAATATCATACCATCTTGATGACCAATCGACCGGCCCAAAACGTGAAATTCTCTGCTTAGCGAAGTGTTCAATAAATCCATCGATTGATCCGAAATGTGTAAAGTGGCGTCATTCTGTTGAAACCAAATATCGCCGAGATCACGATCTTCAATTTCATGCGCGATAAGGTTTCGAACTCCCCGACCAAACCCAAAAAAAATTAAGCATTACTCTGATCTTTGTACGCCGTTGACTTAGTGGTTAAAAGGAAGCCGAATATCAAGGTTCGAAACGATACTCGGTGTGGGATCATCCACCGACAGAGTGATCGAAGTTTATAGACAAAGTGTGCTTAGGTTCGATTAGGCCGTAAGTTTGATCCTATCGATGAATCTCAGCCGGCCAGCTGTGAACTCTGATTCTTAATGATACCCAAAAACTTCTAAAAATGGTTCACTTGATCTTCATAGATGTGTAAAAAATTTTGAGTTTACCACAAAGTTGTTAAGGCCGTTAATGGTCACTCCATCAATTCTTTAGGTTCGCTGACGATGTGCCTACCATGGTATTTAAATCCCATTATGGCAAAAACCAGGCAGTAAACAAAAAAGTGACAAGATCTATCATATGCAAAAAACCATTGATGAATCCCCTTAATTAAACAAAAACACCGAAGACACCGCTGCCGTCTGCAGTTGGCGGATACATTAAAATATCTAGTGCTCATCCTGGATTAGAAGCTTTCATGGAAGACGAATATCGAAGAAAGAGTAAAAAAAAGTCATCGATTGGCGTATATTTCTGTAGAGGAGTAAGGTGGCGTCACTCACCAAAAGTGGTCCTCTCTCTATCTTGCACATAGTACATGACTGTGAAAGGTGTATGACTTCGAAAGGGGCTATCAGACTCCGATAATCTGGGTTCCTAAAAAACACGTGTCTGAAAACTCGAAAATCATCACAACTTTGATTTTGTACCAAATCCCTTGGGCCATGTTGTCACCAAACCGAACTCTGAGGGTTCCTTTCTGCCCATATACCGGTGAGGGAGTTATGGGTATTAAAAAGCCGTTGGAGAAGAAGAACAGTGAACTTCTTTACGGAAGGGTCAAAGCTGGGGGGAAGGTTGGTGGAGGGATTTACTGCCAAGAGCTCTTTACCAACTCCACCTTCAGACTTCCTGACTATTGCAGTGTCTTCCAAGCCGAGATTGCAGCCATTAAGGTAGCAGTAGATTTAATGGTCCGTATAGCAGCCGCCTATAGAGAAGTGGCCATCCAATCAGATAGCAGAGCGGCGATACTGCATTTGAGCTCATTAACTGGGCATTCAGGATTGGATCGATATGTCTTTATGATAAGACAACAAACCTTTTGGCCCAAGATCGATCGTAAGAGTACTAGTGATCTATTTACCCTCACTAAGGATAGCCTCTCCCTAGTCGTGGGGCTTTTAACATGCCATTGCCCAAATGGCGTCTACGCTGTAAAGTTTGGAATCTTACCAGACGCCATCTGCAAAAACTGTATGGAAGAAGATGAGGTGGAAACAACTCAACACTTCTTTCTTCACTGTCACGCTTTTGGGAGGACAAGACTTAAACACTAGGGAGCGCATGGTCTGATATATTGGGCTATGCATTTTCTCAGTTGTCCAAGCTTAAAATGAAACTCTGTCGTGCGAACCATAAGCCAAGGCTTAGCATCGTCTGATTCTAGCAGCTATCTGATTATATGGCTTTTATCTAGTAGATATTAAATTAATGCATGCTCATTAAAGTGAGGAATAAGAAAACTACACAGAAAATTGGAAAAAGAAGCCATAAAGTGCCTACATTCATTAAAAAAAGAAGGAGATAATCTTAGCTCGTGGTTCTCACGCTTTGTAAAAACCAATCATCCATTTTTTTTTTGTGAATTTTTGATTGGTAGTTTAGTGGACGACTCACTCAACGCCGATTCGCTGTTCGAAGTTTGGGTAATAAACAAAAAACTAATTCACACTCACCGAGGTCTCTAGCGAACGCATAAAAAACGACCAATCCACTGTTCAAATTAATGCACGAGATATAAAAAAGTGTGTGCCATAAAAAAATCACATTTTTCCCATCCCTGATCTTATGCAAAATGCAGCCGATGCTCACCCTAAACGAACACCCCTCGGTGGTTCACTAAAACCTGATGCAAAACAGCCCTTGTCCGCTAATCGTCACCATGCAGGCGTTGCAGTGCTTTCCGACACGAGACACGAGTTCACCGACATCACCATATACACAAAACACATTCACACACACACACATTGTATCGTGTGGACTCGTATATGAATGTGCGAGTATTATTTCTAATGTTGCAAGCAAATTTTGGCAATTCTTGTTGCCTAAGTTGCACTTTGACCGGAACTAGAAACTACCCTAGCTCACTAAATAAATATATGTATGTATGTATATGGTTTTATGTATTTATATTGTTTATGATTTTATTCGAAAAATGAGTGAAAGTCGCCCGTCGTACGCCACGCGTCAACAAACAACCAAATGGGGTGGGGCGATGGTTTTCCTAACATCCCGTTGTACGCTTTTCAGCCGTTATCGATGGGCTGTCAATTATTTATAATGGCAACCAAAATGCTATTTCCTATTTTTATTATGTGTAAAATTTCTTTTACATTTTCTATTGCATTATATTATATGGTGGTACATACATACATATATTCCATATCGAAAATATACCTAACGGTTTTTGGTAGTTTCTACTATTATTCGGAAATATATTTTCAGATTTTTTATTACAAAAAAGTTATAAAACACATTTCTAGCTAACTTCGGATATAATAAGTATAAGTGAACCGCATCAGGGTTACGATTTCATTAAGGAGCTGAAAACTATGGCACTCACCTTATTTAATTCATCTTAGAGCGCCTTTTCATAAGAGAAATTTTAAATTGTTTCATTATATTGTCTCAGACTACTAATTTAGATCCTTTGCATAGCGTTTGAATAGTTCTCCAATAATACGACGTTGTCGAAAATTCGTTCGTTGACAAGAAGGTTATGAAATTTAATACAATATCTATAGCCTATTTAGAACTAAGCTTATAAGTTCGTCCATAAAAGTCATATTACCTCCACTCGAACACCTGAAAAGACATATTATAAAATGTCACCAATATTAATAGTATATATAAAACGATGCATTTCGAGGTTCCCAATTTTTTTTAAAGAAAAAATGCAAAAACTTCAAATTTAAAGGGGAATATTTCTTATCATTCGAAAGAAAATTCTTTAGCATTTATTTTTTGAAGATTATATATTTCAAATGTTGGCATCTCAGATGGTCCATCCATTTAGTCAAATTTGCGATGACTCGTTCGATCATTTCGACTAGAAACTGGCGAATGACACGCGTAATGGTTTGCTTCAAGGCCTGAAAAATTCTATCGGTGTGATATCACACGATCTTGGTGGCCGAAGCAAGAAATTATCACTCACTTTGCTCTCAATAAATCAATTGATTGATGCGATATGTGGTGCAGTCTTTTTGAAACCAAATGCCGCTGAGATCACGAGCTTCCATTTTATGCATCAAATAGTAGAATATCATGGCGCGATAATGGTCGCCATTGACGGTAACGTTCTCACTGGCATCATTTTTGAAGAAATATGAACCGATGATTTCACCGACCGACAAATCACACCAAACTATTATTTTTAGTCTGATAACCATTCTTACCTCATCTAAAAAATATAACCTTATGTGAAAGTCTTTTTAGAGTCTTCAACTGTGTCAAAGCGGTTTCCACTTAGTCGTTTGAGTTTGCCAAATAGCCAGAAGTCACACGGAACTAATTCAGCCGAATGAAGTGGTTGCCGCACAATATTGACTGAAAGTTTGGCCAAAAACTTACGAAAAATCGATCCAGTATGCGATGGTGCAAAACCCAAAGTTGTTGGCTCATAGTTCCGGCATCATTTTACGAATTGTTTCGTAGATATAAAGCATAACACTCAAAAATAATTCCATGCTGACAGTTTGGCTGGGCGGAAGGAATTCGGTATTCAGAATTCTCAAGCACAAATTTCTTTATTTTATTGACGTGTTGATCATCAGCTGATGTTGATGACTGTCCTGGACGTGGTTCGACGATACGTTCGAAGCGTTATCGATCTCTTTGAATAATTTGTAACAATCAGAAACATTCATTGGGCCAAGTATGTTATTTCAAACAACGCGAAACCATTCAGGTAAAATTTCATCAGTGAATGTTGATTCATAAAGTTGCCTTCAAATAATTTAAATAAATTTGGGGACCAGTGGTCTCAACGAGGCAACGGGGTAATATCGCATTGCGATTAAAACTATTGACTTTGTGTATCGATGTTTTCATAGATGTCTAATGTCCACAAGATGTAGTATTGACTGGTCGGTCCGGTCTCCGGATTTCATTCCGCTTGATTACTTTTTGTGGGGCTATTTTAAAGCAGAGATTACGACAGCAATCTACGCACCGTTAGCGAGCTCAAAGCAAATATTCATACCAAAATTCATACTTTAACGAGCTAACGAAACAAATAAATTATGGTATGGTAGTGGATCTCAGCAACATCGATCCATTTCGAGAGCGGATGGTTAATGTTAATAAAATCTATGTATTTCACTTTCGACAACGTCAAGTGAGATCGAAAGCGAAACGGTCGAATCGCGTTGACTAAACGATGGCTTAGTTAGGACTGATTATCGGGAAAGTTTTGCTGTGTGTTTGGTGGGATTGACAGAGAGGAGCCTACAAATATGTAGCTGATTCGTCACCGCCAAACTCTCAATTCAGATGTGTACTGCCAATAGTAAAACCGTCTGAAGGATGCAATCGTGCAGTAGCGGCCAACTTTAGTCCAAAGCAATTTAATTGTGTTCCATCAGGACAACCTCAAGGCACATACACCGATAGTAACTCACCAGAAGCTCCGGAAACTTGGTTGAGCGGTTCTTATAAATACTTTTGATTAAGGCCAAATCAGGAAATCTCATAAACCTTCAAATACATATTTCTAAACTACTCAAACAAGGATCTGTAAGTCTTAAATATGTGAAATGGAAATGGAAAAGTGTTTTAAGCAACTTTGTCACCGTTATGCGCGCTAATATGCTAAGCTGCATATGTTCTCCATAACACGCTCGATCGCACTTTCTATATATGTATACATTTGCATATGCGCAAGGGCGGACAGCATTTTCACAATTCAAATGAAGCGCGTCAATGCATTTGTTACGATTTGTTTGTCCCTCCTGTCGATACGCATTAATTGCCACTTCGCTGAGCCGCCACAATGCCAGCGTCAATCAAATGTCAATCAAAACGACTGGACAACCTTAAGGACACTTACTAAGCACACCAACGTGGGTACAACCCACCAGGGACATGTGTCAACAGATTTCCTGTGGCGATTGGACGGACAACCGGTGGGCCGACGCTGACAGACACATGCAAATTTTCCAGCTTTTTACCCCAGATTTTTTATTAGATGCTTTTCCGCTTTGCAAATCACAGCAAAATAATCAAATACGAGGAGTTTTTTTTATTGTTTTTGCGTTGACAATCACGGACTTTGTTGCATTTGCGCTTTGTTGCATAAATACGCGATTAGTGCAACACAGATTCCATGGAAGTGGTGCTGCATGCTGCTGCTAATTGAAATGCACATGCGACAAACACATACACATACACACTTATATACACTTATACATATGCATACATGTTTGCCAGGAAGCCAAAGATATTCAACCTTTATGAAGTACTAATAACAACAACAACGCGCATTTACCGAGGTCACAGCAGCCGATCAACACGGGCACCAGTCCGAAATGCATCTGGGCACACGTCTACCATCAGCGCAGCCTGCAACAACAATAGCACACATTGTCCACTTTCCCCTCACAAATTATCATGTTGCCTACTTCCGCTTTGCTCCTCGGTTGCACTCGTTTTTGCATTCAAAGCGGATTAAGTCGATCGCTCTGCCGCGCCGCGCTGCGCTCGTTCGTTCCCGCTGTCATATAGTTCTGCGTCGTTGCGATCCCTCCGCTGGACAATGGATTCACACAGCCACGCAGCGCGCTATCCCGTCGTATGCATATTGCACCCTCGGCTGGCCATTGTTGGGCCGTCGTAATCCCGTCGCAATTATCGCTGCTGGCGCATACCCCAAAATATTGTAATTAAAGTCTGAAAATTCGGCTCTTTCACTGTTTATCGCTGCATTTTTGATGCGCTCTACTTTTAATGGCCTACATCGTTTTCAATAAATCACGATAAAAAAGGTGCGCACAAATACGATCGGTAAAAAAATGTGTTTGCTCGTTTGCAGCGATCAAGGCACATGGCGCGAGCTCTGGTTCGGTCTTTTTTCGTATTGTTTGCATCTTTTGTTGGTCAACACAAGCTGACCCCGCGATAACCTTTCACAGAAGTGTGCCGATACTTACCGTTCAAATATTGTTAAAAAACGATACATTATGAAAACATATGCTTCATGAATGTATATGTAAGTATATATACAAATTAATACATATAGAAAATCCCTTTTGAATGCGGAGACTGAGGTAAAAGTTTAACTTTTAAGTAGTGTTCGATCGATATATGGAACTTGTAGTGATATACACTCGTGGCCACACAAACCTTACCATATTTATTTATGTATTTATTTTTTTTTTAATATTGAAACACGAATTTTAGTCTGTGAATTATTTTAAAAAGAATAAAATCAGATAATATAATTAAGTTTACTTATGCTTATAAAAGCATATAAAAAAAAAAAATTGAAGAAAATCACGAACGAACGAAAAAGTCCGAAAAAAATTTAAAAAAAAGTATAATGGTAAGGTTTACGTAGCCACGAGTGCAGAAATTAGTATTTATACCCTGAACAGTGCATGTTAAGTACCTAGAAGTAAACCTCGAATACAACGACTATTACATAGCGTTATTGGACCATTTAAAGGACAAAATTGACCGCATCTGAAAGAAAAGAAAATGCTGTTTCAGCAAGACAATGTACAGTGCCACAAGTCAGTGAAAATAATGGCAAATATCAAAGAATTGGACTTCGAATATGCACCATTTTCTCCAGCTCTGGCGCCAGCGTCTATTTTCTGTTCTTAGATCTTAAAAAAATACTCCCTGGTAAGAATTTTTTTCGAATGAAGAAGTGATCGCCGAAACTGAAGCCTGTTTTGAAGCAAAGGACAAATCGTACTACAAAAATCGTATCAAATACATATGATTATTGATGGAAGGGCCAGCAGAAATTTTGATTTTTGACAAAATATACGCGAACTAGTTAGTTATTCAGATGTTTAGATATCGATCTGAAATTTTGCATACATCCCTTTATTGTATATTATTCATTTATCGAAACCGTCGATATCGAATTCACTAAACATATAGCTGCCATACAAACTGAACAAGTGCTTGTATGGTAAACTTCTTCATTTTACTGGGTATCTTCACGAAATTTTGAGTGGGTTTTTGTGCAAGTAAGGCACCTCACAAGCTGAAGTTTTTCTACTGTTCCATTTATGATGGTCGCCGGCGATTTGCTGAAAAAAATTGACAAACGTAGCTACCGAGTAATTACCTATGCAGACGATGTTGCATTCCGTGCGTCGTACCGTGTACGAGTTGACTTAAAGTTATCTCATCGTCGTAACTAATAGGGCGGCCGGAAGTGGTCTCGTCATTCACCCAAATAAAACTTATATGGTTTCATTAACTACGAGACAAAAGATCTCGGAGGCACCACTGCCGCGGATGGAAAGCATCTGGCAAACTGCGGATAATGTTTAGGTCTCGTCCTAGACAGGAAGCCTTCATGAAAACATAATATTGAAGGGAGAGGAAAGTAGGCATTAATTGCTTTGTACTGCAGAGGAGCTATTGGCAAAAGGTGAGGTCTCTCACCGAAAGTAGAAATCTGGCTGTACGATACCTTAGCTAAACCCAGTGAATTTTATGGGGTCTTTGTATGGTGAAGAGACCTAGAAAAGATCATATTTGCAAAGAGGCTCGAAAGCATTCAATGAGCAGCGCTTATCAGCTTGTGTGATGCCCTAAGGATCAATCTAACCATGGCATATTTTTAATGTCATTTTACATGTAATGCCCATAGATATCGGCAGAAGGTGTATGACCGCAAAATTTGTCCTCATTTCTCTGCCCACATACCAGCGAAAGTGCTATGAATGCGCATAATCCGTTAAAGGAAAGTGAGGTAAAGTGAACGTATTTATGGATGGCTCAAGGCTTGGGAGAAAGATTGGTGAAGGGGTATAATGTCTGAAATTCTGTATAAATTATAAATTTCAGATCCAGACTTTTTCAATGCCTAGGTTGCTGCCTTTAAGGTAGCGGTAGAGTTACTGCTCCGGAGTGCAGCCTCCTGCAGTAAAGTGACTATCCACTCTGTTAGCAGAGCGGTAATACTATCCTTGAGCTTTTAAACCGTGCATTTAAGGCTGGTTAAAAAATGCGTAAACTTGTTATCAATGGCAGCCAGTTAGTTTGTTATAAGACTAGTATGAGAGCCATGAGGCAACTCTAAAGCGGATGAGCTGGCAAGGAAGGGTATCCTAGCACCGCTATCAGCAGAACGGGAACTGGTCGGTGCTTCCTTTTCTTTGTATGTTCTACAACTGGATAGCTGGGCTTCGCCGGAACTTGGCTAGTGCTAAGTTACCATCAGTTCATGAATTTTCGCAAAATGCTGGACGACCAAGATCGATCGAAAGCGATTCAGCGAGCTCTTTGCCATCGGTAAGGCTGTCCTTTCCCCAGTTGCGAGGGCTCTAACAGACAATCGCTCTATCAGCGTTCACGTTGTATAGTTGAGAACCTTATCCGAAGCCAACTACAGTAGCTGTATCGTAGAATACGAGGTGGAATCATCTCAGCACTTCCTTGTTGATTGCCCCGCGTTTGCGAAGCTTAATCACTAAGGAGCCCACACCGAAATGATGGGAATAGAAGGAAAGAGCTTTGCTGACTTCATCACGCATGATGCATCACAAAGCACAGCATATGGTAGGCCAAGTGCCATCAGTCCTAACCTAAAGTGAGCTTGTTTAAAGCAATGGCTGCCATACAAACAGACCGATCCAAGTTCTTATAATGAATATGACCTAAACGGTAGCTCCGAAATTAACATGGTTTTTGATTTTAATATAAATACAAAAACGAAATTTTAACCTGAGGCGGCATCTGGCGGCGAATAGTTCAATTTTTAATTTGAGAAGCCGCCGTTAGATGGCAATTGTGTTGCATGGAATTGCCAGTAGATGGACGAACAGCCGAGCTCTATTGCAGTGCCTAAAAATAGGCAACAATTTTCGTTGCAGAAAATGCTCAACTTCTGTTTGCCAAGAAGAATGAATTTTCTAAGGGATACTAAGGGCTCTCGAGAAGGAGAACGACTTCGAAATTTTGGAAATACCGCTAGTTCTTGCGTGAGAGTGGTCTACTAATAACGTCTTCCTTCAAATAAACACAGTTTTTAGTATTTATATAAGAGTATTAAAGTGTGTATCTTTATTTTCTATGGCTACACATAATGTATGATTTACCGTGTCTTTTCGCATAATATTTGACTAACTTATAAATATGAAATATATTAAAAACTTTTATGCAAGCATATCAAATCAATGACAATAAACTACGAACAAAATTTTATAGCATGAAAAATAAATTTGAAACAATTTTTTTAAGTGTATACTTTCCCATAAACATACAACTATTGTTTATATATGTATGTGTGTATAATATAAAAGAGTTACACTTACATATTAATGTTCAATTAACAGGATTTTAAAGGTCTCAAAAATTATTGATAGCTCGGGTATAAGTATATGTATGTACAAATTACGAACAAATATTTTTCGTTTACAGACGAAGGTATTTTTCTTTTTTGTTTTTTTGTATCGAGAAAATGTTTAAGCACCAACAACAAATTACTTCGTCAATATATAGGTATAATACTATGTATTTATATTACTACTAGTTTGGTTTGCTCTAATAATTTATTTATTTCTTTTTCGGAAAAAGAAAAACTTATGCTGTTTAATAAATATTTTAACAAAAAGTGTTGCCAATATCGAGTTATGCTTATTATATGTAAATGAGCTCGGTTATGGAAACCAATAAGTACTTGCTTTTTGCTTTTGTTTTTGTATATTAGTGATTATGTATATATGTATGTACTATATATATGTATCTAAGCTACAGTTATTGTATTTTTATGCGCAATGCTTGTTGCCTTTATAAAAATATCAAAATCGTATATTAGCCTTAATCTTTTGCTGCGCTGTGTTATTTGTTATTGTAATGACTAAGCTATTTCCCTTTTGACATTTGTATAGATGTATTTGTGAGTAAGTTGAGTCTTATTCTTATTTCTTGCTTGCCTTTGAGTATATTTGTAGTCTGAAGTTATCTTTTTTTTCAATAATTTCTCATTTTTACTTTTTAGCCTATATGTAGTTTTTAGGAGCTTGAGTCTTCTTAAATTTAAGAAATGTTTTTTTTTTATATTTTTACATATTCAAACGCTTGATTTCCCTTTTGTGTTTATATTTCTTTATTACAAGAAATTGTTCACTTCTTACTGCGATTCAAACACCCGTTAGCTGCCTTTTATTGTAATTTTTTTTTTTACTATATTAACCCTTAGTGCCTACAGACTAGTTATGTGTAAGTACTTTTGTATATACATATGTATATAGTCCTTTAAATACTAATATTTTATATAAAACTACATCTATATGTTTTTCGTGGTTTTGTATATAGGAATAAGTAGCGTCAAACATACATAATGATGTTTGGAAAGTTGTTGCTCAACATTTCCATGACATGTGTATATACATATGTACTCTACTTTAGCAACATGTTACACAAACTTTTGATTAGAAATAAAGAAATTGTTATGTTAGCAACATGTTGTTCAATATTTTTGTAGTTTGTATGATACATACTCATGTTTAGCAACATGCTGCCAAAACTTTTATGGCAATGTTGTAAAAAACATTCAATTTGACAACGTTTTTGCGATTTGTTTGATATATTCGCATGTTTAGCAACATGTTTTGCTTGAAATTATATAAAAAATTTGATTTAACCCAAATGTTGCTCAACATTTTTGTGACTTTTTTTATACATATCAAGCTAAGCAACATGTTGCATAAACATTTGAGTAAAAAATTTCTATTTTTTTTGTTTTCGCAACATGTTGCTTAACATTTTTGTGTCTTGAATGTATACTTATCAAGCTCAGCAACATGTAGCATAAACTTTTGACTAGATATACAGAAATTGTGATATAAGCAACATGTTGCTAAATATTTTTGTATTTTTTTTGATACATTCACGTATTTAGCAACATATTGCCAAAACTTTTATTGAGATGTTGTACAAAATACTGATTTTAACGGCATTTTTGTGATTTGCTTGATACATATTCATGTTTAGCAACATGTTGCAAAAGCTTTTCCTTGAAATAGTGTCACATATTTGATTTAAGTCACATGTTGCTCAACATTTTCGTGACTTGTTTTATACTTATCAACCTTAGCAACATGTTGCATAAGCATTTGAGTAAAATATTTAAAATTTTTAGTTTAGAAACATGTTGCATAAACTTTTGAATAAAATTTTATAAAAATTTTTATTTTAGCAGCATGTTGCTTAAAATTTTTTGGTTGTTATTTATACATGCTTTTGCTTAGCAACATGTTGCTCAAACTTATGCTTCGAAATTTTGTAAAAAATTTTTTGTTTTAACAACATGTTGTTTATAATTTTTTGAATATTATATATACCAACTCAATTTCAGCAACATGTTGCAGCAAACTTTACGTTGAAATGTAGGCAATTTTAATCTTAACGTGTTTTCAGCAATTTTGTGACATATATAAAAACATATTCGTGTTCAGCAACATGTTGCAAGTAATTTTGCTTAGAAAAATTGTTAATTTTTTAACTGCAGTAGGAATTGAGTGTTAAATAAATCTGAGAGGTAAAATGTTTTATTACATATTATTGAATTTTAGTTTTTTTCTTAAAAATTTAGCTAGGATGACGCAGAAACTGTATTTAAAAAAAAATTCGAAATTTCGAAATTTTTATTTTTTTTTATTTTTGTGAATTCTATGAATTTTTAGATAAATTTAGTTCCAAATATAGAAAAATTTAGAAATAATTTACTAATTCAATGAAATCTAGTGAAAATTAGTCAGGATTATTTACATAGATATACATACATATTATAAGTAAATTATGTATATACAAAGTTATATAATATTTTATAAGGCTTCATTTTTCATAGCAGAAGCATATTTACTTATAACTAATATATATTATTTACTATTAGTTCTTTGTCTTTATTTATTTTATATATTTTTTCTTTACTTACGTCACTAAAAGCAGTCATTGTTTCTCCTTAAATGTTATAATTCGTAAGATATTGGAAATTTACAAATTACTTTATTTTATATACAAAAATTTAGTTAAAAGTTTACACGCAATAAATATTTTTTAATTAAAATTTGAAACCTAAAAAGAACCTAATGTTTCAAAAAAAAAAAATAAAAGTTAAAATTAAATATAAAGGTGAGGAAAGAAATTCTCAAAATTTATAAAAATCGACTTATGTGGTTATTAAAAAATTATAAATATTTCTTTGTTGTTGCCTAATAAGTTGAAATGGATTTTTTAAATTTTTTTCTCAAAAATTTTTGGAATAGTATTTCTCATTATTAAAAAGTTAGGTGGACCTTTTCAAAATCTATAAAATTTGAGATAAGCTTTTATGCGTGATTTTGTATATATTTTTTTTAAATGGTTATTAAAAAATTAAAAAAAAAAATAAACTTAAAATTAAAATTAAAATCAAGAGAAAGTACGAAGTTCTCAAAATTTATAATAACTTACTTATTCGGTTTTTAATTTTTTTTTTAATTACTTAAAATTTTAAACAAATTTGTGCTAAATTCAATGTTCTTCTTTCATTTTTTGGAATAATATTTTTTATTATTGGAAAATTAGGCGGACCCTTTCAAAATTTACAAAAGTTGAGTTAAGCATTTATGCGTGATTTTGCATAAATTTACTGATTTCTGATGAAAATTTAATATTTAAAATTAAAAATGAAATGAATTTAAAATGAAAAATGTAAATGAGAAATTCTCATAATTTATAAAAAGCAACTTATGCGGTTCATAATACCTAAAATCTCATATGCACACTTTATTTTGTTGTTATTAAATTATACCGAATGGACTTTTATAATATTGGAAATCTTTTTTAATCACACTTTTCTCATTTTTATATAAATTTGTTGAATTTATACAAAAAACTACTGCCTAATTTGTTTAGTTTTGAATGATTTTCAATGAAGTTTTGAGATATTTTTGAGATTTTCGAGATTGAATCGTTTACCAAAAACAACCCTTTCTATGACAAATACTAGAAAAAATCTTGATAACAAATAATGCCATGTCTATTTTCAGCCTACTTTGAATTATAAAAAAAAAGAAATAGGTATAATAAAATTTAAATATTAACACAAAAAGCTAACCGTCCAAACAAAAACAAAGAAAGAACACAAAAAAAAAATAAAGTAGCAAATAAAATACCAACAAATTTCCATCTGTAGCAAAATTATTTATTTTTATTGTAAAAATCATAGTTCCAGCGCAATTCTCTTTACATAATCGCACACACATATGTATAAACAATGCACAACAACACACATAATTCTGTAAATGTTGAAATTTAGTCTCCGTAAAATATTAAAAATAAATTATTAAAAAAATTAGCGTTTATAAATTAATAGATTCACTTGCATTTATGCACATATACAAACTACAAGCTTTGTCTGTATGTATATGTCAAAGGTGTACAGTTAGTTTGCAATGTAATTTTGCACAGTTTAATGCGAATTGGTGTTGCTGATCTTACAGTGACTTTTACCAACTATTTAGTACAGTTATTTAGATTTCATAGCTTACGCTCTACTACTACTACACACACACACTCGCTCATGCGCATAATAACATTTTTGATTTCACTAAAAAGTTCACATTAAATTTGCTTACTTCTTTTGTATATATATTTATATAAATGTATGTATGTATGTGTATGCATTATTGGAAGCTATATATGTATGTGTTTCCAATAGTTATTGCTTAGCGCTTAAATAGTTACTTAAACTAATCAGCCTCATAGTGTAAGCTTAAATTTATTTATTTTAGTTTATAGAATTTTTTGTTGCTATTTTTAAATATTTTTTTATAGCAAAAATTTTCCTTTTTGAATATATTTTATTTATTTTTTTGTTCTTGTTTTTTATAGAAAAAAAATATTTTTTGAATATTTTTTATGGGAAAAAAATTATTTTTTGGATATTTTTTATGGAAAAAAATTATTTTTGGAATATTATTTCATATATTTTTGTCCTGGTTTCTTATGGGAAAAAATTTTTTGAACCATTATTTATTCATTTAATTAATTTTTTCGTGTTTTTAAAAATATAAAAGATTTTTCAATAATTTTAATTTTTCACATATTTGAATTGGATAATTTTGTAATGTTTGAAAGTAATTTTTTAAGGAGCTTTTAGAGATTTATACCTCTATATTGAAAAAAATTAAATATTTTTATACAACTCCTTTCATTATTCAAACATTTTAGTTTTTGAAATTCATTTTTTATTAAAAAATTTTATATTTTTGATTAATTTCAAGCGTTCGTATTAAGAAAAATTTAGAAATATGTTTTGGTTGTTTTTACTGTTTTTTTTTTTTTTAATAATTCGAAATATGAAGTATAAAATTTCTGAGTAAAAGTGTTTGTTTTTTGTTTCTTTTCAAAAGCAATTCTTAAGGAAAAAATTCTAGAGTTTCAAATTACGGTGTAAAAAAATTTGGTTTTTTTCTTTCATAAAAATATAAATAAAAAAAAAATCATAAAAAGATAAATACAAAAAATAACTTTCCTTTCCCATAATTTTCAGAATTAATCAAAATTAATAATTAATTATAATATTAAAAGTTGTCTTTACTCAAGAGCAAATAATATCTTCAGTTTTACATATGTTGTTGAAAATGTTTTATGAAAAATATTTATTTTGTTATTTTTAGATATTTTTTATTCTGATTGCTGATTATATCAAAAATCGTCATGAAATAAAATTTTCATAAACCTTACAAAAACCTCCGAAAAATATAATGTTTCAAGTTTATTTGGCCTAATTTATATTAAACGATCCTTACCACTTAATGTAACTCAGTTGAAAATGTTGGTATTAAAAAAATGACAATTGAAAATTCCTTCTTGCCAAAAAACATTCGGAAGTTCAACGAAGCATGTTTACTTGACATGGGCTTTTGATTGATTTTTTAATGGAAATAATATATTATAAACTGGACTTCAACATGATTTTAATTCCAATGAATATACTGTTCAGGTTTTGAATTTACGCAGCAAAATTCAGTTAAAAATATGTATGTTCCAAGTTTGAATATAAATTCGTGAATTTGAAAAATATAATAATTTATAGGTCCTCTTAGGTCGAGCCAAAATATTAATAAATAACCAGAACCACTGATTAAGAACATTCTGCTGGTTCAACAATAAATTAAAAATTTTTTTTAAGAAACACTTGAGTGTGATTGGATCCTTAGCATTTCAGACTCTTCATTGTCAAAGCAATTACTGTTGAGCTCTCGAAATCCCTCAAGACAAAGCATTTATTAGACACTATTTTCTTGGAGCACAGTTATCTTTTATATGAGTCTTAACTAATATAGCCCCAGTTAAAATAGAAAATAATAGATTTCAAAGTCTCCTGCCTTCGCAAATGTCATAAGAAATCGAAAGCATTTAAATCACCAATATGAGAGTGGATTTTCTTCAGTTAGCAGAAAAATTGGAAAACTCAATTGCACTGGAAAAGTTTACGAATTATCGATTTTATATAATCGATTTTTAGTATCGATATTTTTTTTTATAAATTTTTATGCCAGACATTGCGCAAATTTTCATGCAATATGGGAAACTTTTAGTAGATTTTTTAAAATTATCGATATTTATTATGGAAATTTATGTTATCGATTTTAACATTAATCCAATTTTTTTTTGAAAATTTGTCTCTTTTTCGTTATAGATTTGTTGATTTTCACAATTTATAAATATCACGTCATTGATTTTTTATATCAATATTTTGAGTTATCCACTTTTTCTGTTATCGATATTCATGATGGAATTTTTGTTATCCGTTTTTGCATTTAGTTCCACAATTTCGAAAAGTCTAAGATTTTTCATAATTGATTTTTGGATTTTGAATCCAAAAATCATGTTATCGATTAATATTGATATTTTTATTATCGACTTTTTCATAATTTTTCCGTTATCGATTTTTATTATGGATTTTTTTTATTAGTTGCTGTATTTATTGCAAAAATTTCGAAAAGTTAACGTTTTTTTGGATTTTGGAAATTGTTTCGAATTATCGATATTTTTTTGTTATAAATTTTTTCACTATTTTGCGCATTTTCCCAAATTATATAGAATACAGATCATTGTATTTTAACCAATCACTATTGACTTTTATGATATCGATAGTTTTCAAGTTATCGGCTTTTGTATATCATTTTCTGAATTTTGGAAAACTATCGATTTTTTTAAGTTGTTTTTTTGGAATTAGTTTGCTCAAATTCAAAATTTTGTCTATAGAAAACAATTCGTGATTTTTTCAACAATCGATTTTTGTGTTATCGATTCTCAAATGGCTCTTCCCAAAAGTAGATCTAGAAAAAAAATTGTAATAACTAAAATTTGTCCAAAACTTGTCCCACTGCTTAGATCTGCAAAATAATGTCGCCTTCAATTCAATCGAAAATCATCAATCGCACCAGAAAAGAAACAAAAACAAACAATTTTTTTTTTTAGAATTTGGAAAATAGTATTTTTGATACTTTCTCTTGTATTTGTAGTATGTTTTCAAAAGTTTTGGTATAAGTAAGGGTTTTTATGCATGTATGTATATATGTGTATGTATGTATGTATATGCTCTAAGCCAAACATTTCTATCAGTGTTCCACTATACACGCACACTTGAAGCTTAAATATAAAACGATTCACTATATAATAATTAAATGTATCAGTACATATTTCAATATTAATTAATTGATAGCATTACATATACATATGTTTGTATGTAAGTTTTAACAGTAATAATATTAAATATCTCGCTTACATTCTCATTACAGCTATAAACACTTGGGCTCAGTTATGTTTTTTGGAAAAATATTCAATTCAAGATTTTCATATTTTTCACATTTTACTTTGTTTCGTTTTTTTTTTCTACTTCTTCTTCGTCATTTTTCATTTTGTTTATAATAATATAATATAATAAAATTTTACAAATAGAAACAGTTCAAAAAGCACCGATCTTCAGCTAAGTTTTGCTAACGTGATCACGTCTGCACGCGTCGCACGTGGCATATGGTTTTTATATACATGTTTGTGTGTGTATGTTTTCTGTGTATATGTGTATTTGTGTGTCTGTGTTCACTACAACTATTGGCTTATGTCTAAATATTTCGTATAAAGTTTTGCTTAGAGACTTACTGCTTACTTCTACTTGGTATTACAGTGTTCTATGTACATATGTATGTGTGTGTGGTATTTTGCTATACTGTTGTATCATATTTTACATATTTACTTATGCTCATTTATTTATATTAAAGTAAAGTCTAAGTTTATGCAATGCGCTTACTAATTAACTAAACTTTTTTGCTTGCTTATGAGCTTTAGAAAAGACAAACCTCGAAAAAATTTTACTACAGGAAATTATAAATTAAAATTTTCTGTTAAGTAGTAATATTTTTCTTGAAATGGTTCTTCATTAATTTAGCAATGTTCTTCATCAGCTGACTGAGTCCATATTTGTGCATGATTGATAGTGCAAAATAAGCCTCAAAAGTGTGATTCCAATGCGGCATGTGTGCAACTTTCACTAAATTGCAAAGAGCTTTTACTGATTTTCGATGTTTTCACTTGCTAAATTTTTCTAATTTTGTAGCTATCGGAAATTTATTAAAACAGATTGCAAAATATTTCGCAAGATGTGAAAAAACTTTAACAAATTTTCCAAAAATGTAATCGATTTTTGGAAGCTTTCATTTTTTTAATTCTCTTAATTTGCAGCTATCTCAAAATTGTTGGAATAGTTTATAAGAACAATTTCACAAAATTTTAAAAAGCTTTCCAAAATTGCAAAGAGCTTTCACTAATTTTTGGAAGCTTTCATTTCTTCAATTCCTTTAATTTGTAGCAAAAATTATTACAACAGGTTTTAAAAAATTTCACAAAATTAGAAACAACTTTTAAAAAATTGCAAAGAGCTTTCACTGATTTTGATTTCATCGTAAAGTCATTACAACTTTCTATCAATATACATATGTACACTAAAAACTTTCACGTATGTTATAACAGTTTTCAAAAGAGGTTTAACTAAATTTAAGAAATATTTTTACTGTATTGTGGAAAAATTTATAAAACCTTTCATCGGATTGCAACAAATTTCACAAGATTTAAAAAAGCTTTCACTAAATTGTAAAAAGCTTTTACAAAAAAACAAAAGCTTTCAGTGGTTAAAATTTTTACATTGTAACTATCCAAAATTACAACAAATTCCAAGCAGGATTCGTAAAAGTGTTCATTTAAATTATAAAAGCTTCCAAAAAAAGTAGAAAACCCTTTCGAATATTTAAAAAAAAAATTTATTACATTGTGATTTGTAAAATTTTAAAACTTTTAATACAAGCATTTACAAAAGTCTATTGGACTATCATATAATTTCATTTGAATATGTCAAAAATTTATGATTTTAAAAATTTTAACGCAAGCTTTCACAAAAATCTCTTAAGTCATGTATTTTTTCTTAGTTGTTACTGAAACTAGAAGCTTTAAACAAAATTTAAAATTATTCATAAAATATCATAATGAGCTTTCACAAAAATCTATAGAGCTTTCATGTAATTTTTTTAAGCTGTTACTAAAATTAGAAACTTTAAACAAAATCTAAAAAATTTTGTAAAATGTCATCATGAGCTTTCACAAAAGCCTCTTAAGCTTTCATGTAATTTTTTTATTCTGTTACTAAATTAGAAACTTTGAATAAAATATAAAAAATTTTGTAAAATATCATAGTGAGCTTTCACAAAAACCTATAGAGCTTTCATATAAACTTTTCCTACAAATCGAAATGTTATCGGCAAAGCCCAAACAATTTTAGTGCAGCTCAAAATGCTTTCATTCATGTCAGTAGAGCTTACATGCACGCATTAAAACTTTGAAGCTTTTACTAATTTTTTCAAAATAACTCAATGCTGTTGTAACTTTTTCACTTATCAATTTACTAACACAAAGTTTGCCAAAGTTCAGCATGATACCGCAAAACACGCAGTTCTAAATCAAAATAAGGCAACTTGTTTTCTCCAACAGTTCTCCGCTTTCGCTAGCATACTTATTTAAATTTGTTCAGTTAATATTAATTTAGTACAATGCTGATTTTAAATGCAATTTGCAATAGTGCTTAGCCAAAAGTTTAAATTTAGAAATATACTATATAGATTTGTTACTTCTTTTGCTGTTATTTTGATATTTAAAAACTATGAAGATGCATAATCTGCCACGTATAAAACTCGCGGTTACTTATATACACCACTTTCGGTTCACATAAAGAAGTTTTGAATATTTTTGAATTTTGTTTCAACTTTTTTTTTTAACAAAAAATATTTTGTGCAAAATAATTGGCTGCCAATTTTGAGAACTTTTCAAGAAATGAAAATTTTTTTATTTCAACTACAACTCGAACTCTAAAATGCACCCGAAACTCATTGAGTAAAGCGAGTGACTTTGAACTTGAGTTAAATAATTTTTTTATGATTAAATGTATATTTTAACTAATTGCTTGTAATTATTTATAGCTACATAGACCAATCAATAAAATCACTAATTAATTAAAATGACGTTGTCGACTATTAAATTAATAATACCATTAAAGTTTTAGTTTTTCATCTTAGCTCAGTTGTATTACGTGTAAAAGCGCTCATCTCCGACAAAGCGAAAATGAAAGCGCGCCATTTAACAAAAGCGCCACGAAATGAGCTTTCACATTTTCATATTGCACTGTTGTTTGTTTCTTGGTTTTGTGAGACATTCCAGCTCAGAGCTGCCACAGCGACGGCAGCGCTTTTGAGTAAAATCGACGAGTGATAATACCATTTACACTCATTGCAATTGAGCGCCTAACTCAATTGCTAAGCAAACCGCTACGTGTTCGCCCGCGCACCTCAACCGCAACTTTTCAGCTTGATTTTAGTTACTGTTTTTGTTTTTGCTAGCACTTCAACGGGCGCCCACCGCGCTCTACGTGCACTCGATGATCATCGGCTGACTGGATTCGATCACCGAGGGACGCGACTCCTGATTCTGCGCATGCTGATGCGCTGCCGCTGCATGAGCCGCCGCCGCTGCAGCTGCGGCCGCGGCATGGGCTGCTGCTGCGGCAGCATGCGCGTGCGAGACGCTCATGTACGCGTCGTTTGGCGCAACACCGGGTGGGGAGTTGACCGCGCCAGCGCCACTGCCGTTGGCGGCGCCCGGTGGTAGTAAATGCATTTGCTGTTTGAGGCTGGCCTTCAGTGGATGTGCTTGCTGCTGTTGTTGCTGCAGCAGCTGTTGTTGCTGTTGCTGCAGATGTTGTTGCTGCTGCTGTTGTAGGCTGTGGTGGTGTTGTTGTTGTTGCGCGGTTGAGCCAAGCAACATGCTTGCGGCGGCGTTGGGATTCGTCGTTGTGCCGGACAAATGTTGGGCCGCCGCCGCTGCCGCGTGCTGTTGCAACATGGCAGCATGTTGTTGCTGCAGATGCGCGTGTGTTTGCTGTTGTTGGGTTTGTTGTTGATGTAGCGGATTGATTGAAATCAGACGTGGCGATGTCGGGCGAACGGCAGCGTTGGCGTGGCTGCCTGCGCCGTTGCTGCTGGGTGGCAGATGACGCAGATGTGGATGCATTTGTTGTTGCATATGTTCGAAGGCTTCGCGCGAGTCGGGCTCAGGCACGTATTTATCTGTTTTCAGGAAGAAATGTAGAAGTTTTGAATTAATATTTGCTTGACCAGCAATAGCGCGCTTTCAACGCAAACTTACCTAAACACTCTGAGGTAGCCGCCGCGGCCATGGCCAGCTCCTCCTCCAGATCGTTGGGTTTACAGCTCGTTGTTTTCCAGTGGGTGCGTAGGCCGGATGCGCTTATGTATTTCTTGTCACATCCCTGACAGACGTAGGGCCGATCGTTGGTGTGCAGACGCTTGTGGAGCTTCAGATGCACGAACTGTGTGAACTTCTGTGGGCACAGATCGCAAGCGTACGGCTTTTGACCGCTGTGCAAACGCAGATGGGTCTTCAAGTTCGACGTCGACGAGAAACGCTTTTTGCAGATGTCGCACTGATGTGGCTTTTCACCGGTATGCACCAAATGATGCTTCTGCAAATGCGCGAGCTGTGTGAAACTCTTCGTGCAGACATTGCATTTGAATGGCCGCTCGCCGGAATGTGTGCGCAGATGCACTTTGAGATTGCTCAACTGGCCGAAGGTCTTACAACACACATTACACTCATAGTGCATTTTGCCGTCTTTCTTCTTCAGTGGATATGGCAGTGAACGGTAGCCGCGCGCCGCCAACGAGTTCGGGCTGAGTGGACTGCCGCTGCGCGGACACGAATTGCCATCGGGACTCAGGCTGCTGGGCGGTGAAATGCGCAACGGTTTCATTAGCATCTGTGAGCTGGACTGCAACAGGTGCAGATTGGGTGTGGAGCCACTGGACCCGTCCCATTGACGTTCGAAGGGTGAGTGCGAGCTATGTGGCGGCGAGTGGAAGGTGGATGTGGGCATATGTGAGAGTGGATGACCGCCACCTGGCGCACCACCATTCACGCTGCCGCTGGAATAAGGCGAGTACGCGGAGTATGGCGGCGTTTGATGGCCATCCGAGACGAAGGCGCTGTGTGCAACATGCGCTGGCGAGAATTTCACATCATGGCCGGGTGCTGGCGGTGGCGAACAGTCGTCCTTCATACTGCCACGGGACGATGCAATTAGCATTTCAGTGTCATGCAGCGCTGCTGCATGCATATCGGGTGCCTGTGCTAAGTTAGAGCTCGAGTCCGGACTTACTGCATTGCCATAACGGTGTGATTTCTTATAGGAGTAAGCCATCTCTGTGGGTGATGAAGGTGGCGGTGTGGCCGCGTTGGCTTGGCGGCAAGCTGCCGCCGCAGCAGCTGCGGCCTCCAATCGGTGCTGACCCGTCAATATGGTTTCGAGTATGCTGGATGAGGGTGGCGTGAAGCGCATGTAGGCCACACCAGCCGCCGATGCAGATTGTGTGGCTGTGGGTGGTAGTGGTGGCGGTGTGCTGGTCTCAGCTTCATAGTATGCCTTGTTCAGTGGCACAATAGTACGCGTCGCATGACCGTTGCTATTATTAAGGCTACGATCCACCATGATGACGGTGCTCGAAGCGTGTTGTTGTTGCGTCGTTGAACCAGGCAAATGGTCCACATCCATCGCTTCATCGTCCAGCTGTGTTGAGGATGTACAAGCGGGCGTGGCCTCATTGGCCGCCAACAAATCATCTTCGCTGGATGTGGCACCAACTGTGGGCAGTTCGTCACTCGTATTCTGTTTGCTATTATTTGTATTGTTTAGGTGGCACATGGCCTCAGTCTTAATGGCGCATTTGCTATTCTTGAATTCATACTTGAGCGGCATTTTCACCTTGAACTTGCGATACTCATTCTTATCTCCACCACCAACGCAATCCATAGCGCCGGCAGCGGACGAGACCACAGCGGGCGTTACTTGTGTGACTGTGGCACAGTTGCTGTTAACAGTCGCATTGCTGTTACTGTTCGCCGCAGCGGCTGCCGCGGCCACAGCTGCAGCAACGGCCGTCTTCTGCGGATGCGTGATGACAGTCTCTTTTGGCGCAATGGCTTTCTTCGAACAGTCCAATACATAGTTGTGCTCACTCTCGCTATCGCTCGAGTCCTCGGGTGGCGTCAGCCCATCCTCGTGATATTCGTTGCTATGATAGCCCTCATCGGAGCGTACCGAACGCACGCTCCCATCATTCGGCGTCAGCTGATGTTCGTAGTGTGTGTCTTTGTGTGGCAACGGCGAACCCGCCACATCCTTTGCCTCCTTCAGGCCACACTCGCTGCTCGCCGGCGAGCGTTCGCGCACAATTACCGACGCGCTCGGCTCCTGCTTCAGATGCAACACCGTCTGATGTTGTTGTTGCTGTTGCATTTGTTGGTGGTGGTGTTGCAGGTGTGTGGCGGGTAGTTGTTGCGTCGAAAGTTGATGTGCGCCCGACCGCTGCGTGGACTGCGCATGCTGTATGTGTGGCAGTCCGACCAAATGCTGTGGCATATGACTGGCGTTGGCGTCACGGCAACTGGGTGGCGATGGACTGGGCGTGATGGAGCGTCGACTAACGGTGGTCGCATTGCCCGCCACCACTGCCGGTAATGGTGGTATTGGCAGCCCCATCACATAGGTGATGTGATTGTATGCCACTTCGGGTGGTATCTCAGGCGCTGGCATGCAGTACGGTGAATTCGAACGCAATTTCGCTTTATGGCTCAGCAGCAATGTGCTCGTTGCTGGGGCATTACTCGTGACATCTTCATCTTCGGCATCGGCCTCCGCTTCTTCATCATCGTCCACAGCCTGTTTGCATGCACCAAAAATCGTGCGCTCCGGATCGACATCGTAGCCCAGCCGTCGTGCGAAATCCTTACAATACCACACCATCAACTCTTCGTTGGGCATTATGTCACGTGTGGTGTAGAAATAGATGTTCTCCTGATGTTGACAGGCCACCAAATTCATCACCGACAAACTGTAGGCGGAGGCGACGTAACGCATCCAATTCGCTTGCGCACGATCCGAGCCGTCCAGATAGTAGAAGTAATCATCTTTGAAGATCTGTTGGCGAAATGCGTCAATCATGTGAGGGGAAGAGAGGAAAACGAAAAGAAATGGGGGAAGTTTGGTTAGCTTATGGGATATAGCCAAAAATATATTGTCAACAAGTTAAGTTAGTTGAGTAAGAAAAACAACAACAAAAAATATATAGTGAAAACTGGTGCAAAACACTTATTTGCCGGCATATAAGCCACAGTGTTGTGCACCATTTTGCCGGTTTCGGAAAAATTTCGACACAAAAGTTCAGAGTTCAGTCTACAAAGTTGCGTTAGAGTTCGCTTTCAATGGAAAAAAAATTGAAATGATGTAAATTGATTACAATATATACAAAAAGAGTGTACAACGACAACAACATTGGAAAATTACACATATAAAAAAATATATTTATAGTTATATATAGCGAAACACCAATTCATAAAAGACCAATAACAGGCAGTTTTAATAAATAAAAATTAAAAGTAAATAAATTTACTTATAAAAATTAAAATAATATTAATAGAATAACTGTAAATTAGTATAGGTTTCAATATTTTAAGCATTAAAAAGCTGAGTTTGCGCCTGAAGGTATGCTAAAGTGCGGTAGAAAGTTGACTATAGAAGTGCTTTGAAAGCAAACTTTAAATTAGTGAAAATTTGGATATTTTTTAAAATTTTTTACTCGAAAATTTTAAAATTTTAACAATTTTTTTTTATTATATTTTCATTTTAAATTTTGCTAAAATAAAAAATTTATTAATTTGTTTTATAAAATTTGTTTAAAATATTTTTTACTCATAAATTTATTAGATCTCAACAATTTTTTTTAACAATTTAAAATTTTGCAAAAAAATTTTTTTCCTCAAAAATTTACTAAATTGTTACCAACATTTTTTTTCATATTTTTTTTTTAATTTTGAAAAAATAAGTTTTCACTCATAAAATTACAAATTATAAAAATTATCTTAAAAAAATAACTTAGCATACACTCAGGCTGCATGAACTCAAAAATATAAAGTTAAAATATTAAAATCAAAATAATACTGTTATTAGAGAATCTCAAAGAGGGAAAGAGAGAGAGAGATAGAGCGATAACTATATATAAATATAGAGAGAGATAGAGCGAAAGAGCGACAGTGAGCAAGAGTGTAGAACGTCGAAAGTAGTTGTACTTAACGTTTAAGAGTTAGCGGTAAAAAAGGTTGTTAAAAAGCATAAAATAGTACCTTAATGTTCCCGTAGGTTATGTGGCGTGTTTCCTGCACCTGATTATTTCGAATTTTTGTAATTTTATTTTTTCATTTTTCAAATGCGTATGCGTTTTAGAATTTCGTTTTATTTTGGTTCGATTTTTAGGTTATGTCGAATTTGTAGATGATTGGTAGAGTTGTTGTTATTTGATTTTTGTTTGTTAAGTTGGTGATGGTAATTTTGGTGGTAGGAATATATTTATAAATATATATATGTACATGAAATAAAATGGAAAAAGTTTGGTTTTGGTTAACGGTTAGAAATTTTTAATTTTTATACAAATTATAGTTCTTTTGATAATATAAGTAAGCATATTGAAAATTATAGAAGTCAAGATAAGTTAATTTATAGTGTGGCATGATGGATGGTTTGATGGCTTGATGAATTGGTAGTAAGTTAAAAATGGTTTCTGGAATGTTGGCTTGAGTTTGCAATGGTTTTATGGTTGGTTTGATGAATTTTAGGTTAAGTAAATAATAATACATTTTGAAAAAAACTGAATATGCTTTGCCTATAAAGCTTGAAAATTTTTTGCGCGCTTAAAAGTATGCAACAAAATCAGCGTATTGTTAGATATGAAATCGATTGGGTGATTTTAACAAAAAAAAATAATAATATTTGGAAAAATATTAGATCATAAAAATATTTTGAAGTAATAAGAGACCATTGTAATTCTTTAATTATGATTAATAATTAAAAAAATGGAAATTAAATTAAAAAAAAATTAAATTAAATAAAAAAATTAATGAAAAATTGTATTAAAAATAATTTTTTTTGTTTTTATTTATTAATTAAAATTAATTAAGTTAATTAAATTAATTAATTTTTCCAAAAATATTTTTTTTAAGTATTAAAATTTTTTTTATATTTAAATTTTATTGATTAAATACAAAAAATTTAAAAAAAATTAAAATTAATTATAAATTAACTTAATTAATTAAACTATTGATTACTTCAAAATATTTTTGTAAGGTAAAATTAGTGAAAAATTTAAAATAAATAAGTTAATTAAAGAAAATAATTTTTTATCTAAATATTATTAATTTTTTAATTTTATAAAAATTATAATTTAAATAACAATTTTCATTTAATTTTTTTTATAAAAATAATTAATCAAATTAATAAAATTAACAAAAATATTTTATTCGAAAATATTTAAATTTATCTTTTTAATATGATGCTTTGAGTTACTGAAATGCTTTGAGTGACCTATAAAAGTGCTGATGAGCCTGCTTTCTGTTGCATTAGAGTTGTTGTTCTATTATTATTTTTATTGTTTTTGTGCTTACCCGCCAAAAATAGCGCGCCTTATTCGTATCGTTGGGATAGTTCGGAGTTGGAACGCCTTCAAAAGGACCAAAACGTGTGCCGCGCGGTATCACACCAGTGCTCCAAACTCCTTCAGTCTGCAAAGGCAACAAAAACAATACAAAATTTTAATTTCAAATCAATAACAACAACATTAGTGGTATAAGAAGTAGATGTCCGCCCTCTTACCTTAACATTTGGCGTTGAGAAAACCATCGAGGGTTTCAGTGTTAGGCTGCGTGGCAGCGTGCGATCGGCCCGATTCGCTATGCCACGCTCACATTGCACATCGGGCACTATGTAAACGGCCAGCCGTTCGAAGTCCTCCTCGCGCATGCGCGTCACATCGTAGTCCTGTGTGCCGTCGGGTGAGGGACTGCGCGCGCTGCGCATTGGCGCTGTCGTCGCAGTGCAGGCGGCCGTAGATGTCGTGGCGGTGGGCAGCGGCGGCACTATAGCGGGACTTAGTGTACGATGTGACAACGTCGGCGTCGACGTCGTCGCTGTGGACATTGTGCGATTGTTGGCTGGCTGTTGTTGTTGCTGTTGTGATTGTGTGTTGACGGTGGTGTTCATGTTGTTGTTAGTGTTGTTGTTGCTAATACGACTAATGCTAGTACTACTGTTGTTGCAATGCTTTCTGCTAGTGTGTGCTGCTGATTGTTGCGCTAGTTGCACGTTCATTGTGTGTGTTTTTGTTTTACTTTTTGATTGATTTTGTTTGCTGCAGTTTCCTATAAGATTTTTTGAATTTTCGTACAAAATTCAATGTTTACCGTTTTACTTATGTTGTAGACGAAGTGTGTGTACATGTATAATTATAGTTTTTTGGTTAGTTATACAGGAGGTTGCAGTTCCCGCGTTAGTCCGTTGCGTAATGACTTTTTATAAAGAAAATTTCCTGAAAATAGAGAAAAAAGTTAAAATTATTTAAATTTTTCGAAAGTAATTATTAAAAAAAAATATTATTAAAAACACATACAGAAAAAAAAAATTTTATAACCCACAATCATTAATAAAATTTTTGAACAAAATGTTTTCTAAGATATATTATATCAAAGAATTTCCTATAATTTTTATAGTAAAATGTTTTAAAAAATTTGCCATAATTTTTTTATAGCAAAGTATTTAAAAAAATTCCATACTTTTTTATAGCAAACAGTTTCAAAAAATATTTTATAGTGAATCATTTGGCACACTATTTTTATAGCAACTTATTTTAAACAATGTATACAATGATATTTCGTATTAAAGCGTTTTTCATTGCAAAATATTTTTTTTATTTGCCATAATTTTTTATAGTAATATAATATTGTAAATATATTTTTTATTCTTCCATTTTAATACTCAATCAAGGGAAAAACAAATTTCATACCCTAATTTCGCTAAAAAATCCAACTAACGCTATAAAATCGTGCACATTCACACACACGTCTGTCTAAGGTTAAAGTTGAAGGCCTCAGATGCATATCTGACTATGTGCTTATGTATGCAATTGTGTGTGTTTGCGTGAAAATTCCGCAGCAGTGTGCCCGATAACCTTAAACTTGAACTACAACAGCACAAGCCGAGAACTAATGACCTTTAGACGTAGTAAAAATAAATTTCACCATGAATTTGCTTTCTCTCTTTTGAGTCTCTTTCCACTTGCCATGAACTCTGCTTCTTCTTGCTTTGGTCAATAAAATATTAATTTTATATTATAATTGTATTAACAGCCAAGGTTAGAGCGTTCGTTTGCAAATTTATTTGCATGTGTGGGCAATGCATTACTTCACTCACACACACATACACATACACTAACGTTCACACTCTTTCTGCCAAGCACTTGCCCTTTTCGTCGCGCTCATGCAAAGCGTGTTTGCCGCCGCTGCCCACTCGAGCGCCACTACCCAATTACCTACTTATTGGCACATGTGTATGTGTTGAAGTGTGTTTGTTGTTTATTAGGTTGGGGGTGTGCACGGACACTGGCATATGCACATGTGTTTGTTGAAGGGTTTGAGCGCGCAAACAATGCAAAAAAGTGTTAAATGCCAAGGCTTTATTTGCATGCCAGTGCAAAATATGTAAATATGTATTTTTATGTGTGTGTATATATACTTGTGTATAGTCTAAATAATGCTCAGTCGGTATTTGTAGTGACGACAGTCGCAAAGTTTCGCTGCTGCATTTTCACTTTTACTTTAGCTGCCGTCACTGGCCCTGCTGGCGTAATGCTTCATTATTGCTGGCTTGTTGAATTCGATTTTTTCCGATCGGAAAAAGGAAAATATTTATTGACTACCCCAAGTACGTACTTATATGCATATCCGTGTGTGTATGTATATGTGACTAATATTTATGAATTTATATGTATGTGTAGATGCAGGAATGCAGTCGTGCTAGCAGATGCCGTTAGATTAATGGGCTACATTTATGAGATAACAATAAATTTTATGGCAAAATTATTTACAAAATTAATCAATGTAACTATAATACTTTATAGTAATGTATACACATTATTTGCTTCTGAAAGACCCTTCAATAATAAAATTTTATAGTATATTTTTATAGCAATATATTAATAACCAAAATTAAAAGATTGATAATTAATAATTTACATTAAATTAAAACGGGACAAAGTAAATCTTACTTTTTAGTATTTTGAAGTAATATATAACTTTTTTTCAAAAATTTTTATAGCATAATATGGAAAATTTCTAAATTGTTTGCAAGCTATAAAGTTATAATGAAAAGTTTGTTCCATTTTCTGCTTCAAAAATAAATTTAAAAAAATTATAGCAAAATTATGGCAAAATTTTTATTGCCATAAAGTTATAAAACAACTTTTCTTTTTTTCTTCGAAATCGAATTGAAAAATTTTGTTTTCAAAAAGAATTCAAAAAACTTTTTTGGAAAAATTATGGTAAAATATATAACAAGGCTTTATAAAATGCATTTTTTATGTTTCGTTTTCCCTACTATTAAGCAAAATATTTAAAGAAGGTATATAAGAAATATGCGATTAACATAGATATTTTGAAACCCCTTTTTTTGCTTTTTGGTAAATTTTTGCTATTTTAAGTTATTGATAATATACCAAAAAAATTTATAGCAAATATATAATAAAAAAGTATGCCATAATAATATATTCCTGGTTCTGTAGTGTATTTGTCACTTGCAGATTTTGTAGAAATTGTGAATAATATTTTATAGTATAATATTTTGAATAATATTTTATAGCAGAATATTTTCAATAAACATTTAAAGCAAAATAAATTGTTTAATACAATATTTTATAGAAAAATAGTTTCAATAATTTGTATAATAAAATGTGTTCTATAATATTTTATGGCAAAATATTTTAAAGCAAAACTACTATTTTTATACTATATACTATTTTTTTTATCAAATAATTTATATATTTTTATAGTAAAATCTTTGCCATAATATTTTATGGCGATATATTAAAGAAAACCTCTGCATAATGTGACATAATTTTGGCTGTTTTCAGCTGGTGAATTAGAAATGATTATAGCAAAGATTAAAAAAAATTATAGCAAAAAATATATAAAAAAATTTTCCCATAAAAATCTATCCATATATATAATCTTTGTATATTTATTTGATTTTTCACAGTTTTTTATATATTTGTAGATTTTGTTTAAATTTAATAATGTACCTTTACTTTAAAATTTATTTCCAATCTTTTCCCTCTGTAAAAGCCCCATTAACTGTCAATTAACAAATCAATATGCCACGCACAAATTGTTCACATTTAATGCATTTTGTGCACCCCTTTGACAATTCTATCGCCTCTCCAGCATTGCGTTAAGACATCGCGCTCCCATTGTCTCGCCTTATTGGCGACTATTAATAAATAGAATATGTATTTGAGCAGAGCAGCACAATCACCCATATATTAACATACATATTCATATATTCTCACACATACATGCACACACATTGATTGCATTATAAATAAATTTGCATACAGCACAAAAGCCTTGACGCATTATACAAACAGTTCCGCGTATAAGCAACACTTCTCTGTACGTGTATGTGTGCAAATTCTTCACCCTTCTTACTTTGCAAAACACACTTTCTCTTCTCTTTCTTTATTAACTCAACCTTATCTTATCGCAGGCTTTAAATTTATATGAATCAATGAGTTCGTGTGCATGTATATATAAATATGCACCCACACACTAACAAAATATATTATTTCAATCGCTCTGCGTATGTATGTGTGCGCGTAATTTGCACGTGTGCGTATTTGTCCATGACCATGTGAGCGCAACCAATTTACGTCTGTTGCATTCTTTGACGTCGCTAATTTTATTTATACACATTATATGCAAATGGATGGATGTGTGTGTATACGAGTGAGTGCAAATACAAACAATTTTACATATATAATATTTTCAGTGCCTTTTTAAATGCAAAGGGTGATTGAGCGTATGTAAAGCGATGAGTAAAAGTATGTTTAATATGTAATTTACTCATTGAGTGACTTTCCTCAAAATATATTATCGAGCAGCATTATTTTCGAACAAAACTAGTATTTGTATTCATAATATATTATTTTACGACGTCATTTGCCACCAATTACCATTTCTAGCCACAACAATTGTACATTTTCCCATTACAATCCCTTAATATTAACTCAAAAACCACTCAATTGCTTGACTAATCATTATGCACTTTTGAGTAACTTTTTTTTGGCTCTCGTTCTTTACCTTTGCATTTTTCAATGCCAACCTCATCACTTGTGAGAAAAGAAGCACTCAATTTCAATTCCACTCAAATGCTTCCGTTTGACACTCAAGTACTGCACGACCCTCCAGCTGTCAAGTGCAACTTGTGCAATATATTTGGTAACCTCGTTAGAGGTTACGTACTTGATTTTGCTGCACAAATGTCCTCTACAGGCAATATATAACCGGAGTGCATGTATATGTGGTGGGGTGTCTTCTTTTGCTCTATACATACACACATACATTAGTGAGTTGTAAATTGCCTTGAATGCGTGTGCTTGCGAGATTTTTCACTGCAAAATGGTGGCGGTGAAGGTGAAATTAAATGACGCATTGAATTGGATAAATCACAAAAAGAAAATTGCTTAAAAGTGAAAGTCAATGAGAAATACCGAAGGTTGTATTTTTTTGATTCGTTTTTTTTTTTTTTAATTTTCATAACTTTCTTAGTATAATATAATTATTTTTTTATAATTATAATTTTTTGAAAAATTTTCATATTTTTTAATAATACTTTTTTTTTAATTATATTTAATTTTTTATTAATTATTTTTAACGTTTACTCATTTTTTTAATTTTAAATAAAATTTTGGAATGTTATTCTTATTTTTTTTGATATGTATTTTTAATTTTTTAGTATTTATTTTTAATTTTAATATATTTTTTTTTAATAATATTTAAGAGTTTTACTTAGAATTATTTTAATATTTAAAATTTTTTTATTCAATATAATATTAATTTAAATTTTTAATATTATTTATTTATTTTTAAATTTATTTTTTTTTTTTTTTATTAATTCTTTTAATTTTTGTTAATTTTTTGTTTAATATTATTGCGTTATTTTTAATAATTAAATCATTTTTTCACTTAATATTATGTTAACATTCTTGATGTATTATTTTGAAATTTTTATTAATTTCTTTTTAATTTTTAATTATTATTTTTTTATATTTAATTAATATTATAATATTTTTTTTAAATTATCTTAAGTTTTTTTGCTGACTTTTTTTAATTTTATTAAATTAAATGTATTTAATTTAAATAATTATTTTTAATTTTAAAATTTTTTTAAATTATATATAATATTTTTTTAATATTAAATCAATATTTTCGATAAATTAATTTGTAATTTTGCATTAATTTTTTTAACAAATTTTCAATTAAGAATTTTTCAGTTTTTTAAATCTGCTATCCTAAATTTTTAAAGTTTTTTATTTAACGTTTCTATTATTATTATAATTTAATATATTTCTCTTGACTTACACATTTTTATATAATATTAAATTAATAACTTTTCTAATCAACTTTTTACTTTTAATTTTAATAAAATTATTTAATTTTTTATATTTATTTTTAATTATGCGCCGTTGTCCTAAAAATATTTTCGAAAATTTCGAAATTTTATATATAAAACTAATTTTTATAAATTATTAATATTTTTTTTTAATTATTAATGCGTATTAATTAGTAATTTTATGGTCGGATCACGCTTCTGTAATGATTAAATTTTAATTAATTTTTAATATTTTTTTTCTAATTTTTATTAATTATTTATATTTATTTTTATTAATTATACATTTTTAATTATTACTATTTTTTCAATTATTTTAACCAAATTTATAAGTCTAAACACATTTTTGCTTACCATACGCCTACAGCCACTCATATCCATCAGACCCTACACGACGTATGAGTAACCTTTTCCATATGAATTCAAGCAGAAGTGCATATGGCGTGCCGTAAATTAACACACACAGCTGCTTTTCGCTTTAATTTATTTGTTTTTGTTTTTTATAAAAATTCTCACATATATATGCGTGTGTATTTGTACTACAAAATATATATTTTTTATTTAATTTTATTTCTTCTTTGAAGTTTTTCTTACAAAAAATATGTGTAAAATGTAAAATTTTCACTTTCATGCGAATATTTGTAGGCAACAAATTGACTTTTGAATTTGTCTTTTTGCATTTGCCACTGAGCAGGCGACTGTTGCTGTGAAAAATTCTTAATTTTCATATATTTGTGTGCCACTACAATTTTTCAAGTCATACAAACTTGCGAACTCGCACTCAATATGCACTCAATTTACAATTTTTTCGCCTTAGAATCGCTCAGTGTGTTTGTTGTATACATATTTTTGTAAGTTGCTAATTTTGCTATACTTTTACTATATTTGAACATTTACTTTGATTTGCATGCGCGCTTGCCGCCGCTGGCGCTTGGAACTCGTACGTTTTGCTTCAAGGCTGCGCCGGAAAATAATTTCACTTTTACTAGAAAATGTGCAAAAAAGAAACGCTTTACGCTACAAATTCGCTACAGCATGTCGGCATTTATACTATTTGCTGTTTATTTTTAAACTGAAGGGTTGCGCCGCAAACATACAAACACACAAATCTACTGCTTGGACATTTCCGATGCGAACGTGTGTTGGCGTGCGCCGAAAATTTTGCGCTTTGCAATTTTTCTAAAACTAATTTTCACTATTTTGCACGCAATTGTTGCAGAATTTAAAGAATTTCTTTACACTTTGTACTTGTTCAGCTTGTTTTTGCACTTTTTTGGAATTAAATTTAATTTTTATTGATTAACTGCAGCGCTCTGGCACTTTAGCACGGCAGCAGTATGCAACACAAGTCAACAGTATACAGTTATTGCAATGCAGATAATCTTATTAAAATTTTCAGTTTCGTATTTCACACACACTCAACAAGTATTAAAGTAGAAAATTTTAATATTATTTTACAATATTTTTTTTAGTAAAATTTTTAGTAATTTTGTTGCTTGTTCTCTACATCTTGCGCTCTTGCAGCTCGACGTTGACATGCGAGTCTGCATTCAAAAAATGCACTAAAATGTATGTGTAGGCGCTGAGCAGCCAATAGTCGAGCTGTAAGAGCGTTCAAGCGTTGGCGCGTCTGCCGAGCGCGAGCATTGTCGAGCTGTCAAAGTGAGTAGAATATTGCCTCCATATCTACTGCTGGCAGAAAACGAGAAAACGGCCAAAAACAACAACAACTTAAGGACAACAAGCGGCTAAAACTGCTAGCATTGCTTAAAATTATATATTTTTGACTCGTTTTTATTGTTGTTAAATATGAAATTCAACAAATTGCTTGCGACTCAAATGAAATGCTCAGTGAACTCACAAAAATTCTATGCATTTGTATGTAGGTTTGTGTGCGGCTGCAAATGCGGAAGTGTTGTTGTGCACAAATGCAGTTGCAGCTGCCATCCACTACTGACCCATTTTTCTAGTCACCAACACATAGATAGGGCACACGCAGACGAGCGCGCAAAGCTTTTGAGCACCCTTAAATTGCATTGCACTCAAGCGTCAAATGAGTCGGCCAAGCGCTCTCAGCGCACACGAAATACAAAATGAGCAACACATATGCATTTTTATGAGTGCTTATGTGTGCTTGAGTGTTTGTGAGTGTTTATGTGTTTTTGAGTATTTAAGTGTGTTTGAGACTTTGAGTGCTTGTTTGAGTGACTCACTCAGTTCTTATCAAATAGGGGGTTGTTGTGCATTCGATTGCCAAGGTAGCGCTCGTAGTGACCGTCAACTGCCAGCTGCAGCGCTTGGCTGCCCAAAAGCCAGAAAGCTTTCGTTAGACCGCCAAAAAGCTCTGGACTCGCCATGGTCGATGTAGCATGGCGGCAACCAGCACTCAACGGTTACTGCGGCATTTGTGCACACAATTTCGAAACTGTTGTGGAAGGCACTGGCGTGCTTGTCATACACTTGGCAAGCAGTCGGCGCCAAACGATAGACACACACTCATATACAAACACATGTTAGGTCTCCACTGCCCGCTTGCCGCTGCACTTAATGTCTTTATAAGCTATAAGGATTTCCTTAATATTTTTGCACTTTCGCTCTCACACACTCTTGTATGTTCGTTTGTATTTTTCGCATATATGCATATATGTATGTATTAATGTATGAATTAGCTTATTGTAAATAGCAAAGGGCGCGCTGCTTTCGTCGCACAGGTTGCTTAGCAGGTATTAATTTTGCTTGTGCTGCTATTTCCGCTTCTTCTTGTGTGTCTATGTTTAGCGTTGTTGTTATTGTAATTACTAATTTTAGCAAAGCGCCGTCTACCCACCAAATCTGCTGCATTTTGGTGCACTTTTTTTGCGCTAAACTGTAGCTGCTATAATTGGTTTGCATTTTGGTGTATTTTTAGGTTAGTTCGGGCGCGCAATTTAATCGAAAAGGGTTTAAAAATACAGTAAATGTAAATATGTGTATGTGTGTGAGTAATTGTATGCTGAATAAGTTGTGTCTGTAGCATTGGCATGCCTTAGTTTCATGACTGTGACTAAATGTAAAAAGACAGTTGTTTACAAGCATCTTTCATCACAAGACGAATGTTGTGTTTTTGTTATTGTTCATTTTTATAGCCGGTTTGCCGCAGTGTTTTTGCCAATTTCGCTTTTATACAATTACATAATTATTATTTTGTATTCTTCGCTATGTTTATGTACGCCTCACAGTACATTTTCGCTAAAAAAGTGAAACTCTTGAATATAATTTGCTTCCTTGTTGCTTAGATGCGTGTGCAATGTTGCTGGGGTGGTGTATATGTTGCTAAACATGCAAGATGAGAAGAATGCTTTTGTTTTGAGATATTTATTCATTTTATTTGCTAAAAATACTATACTCGGTATGTAAATAAGGTTTTTATTTGAAATATAGTCCCTAGCAACATGTTGCATACGACATGCATACATATGATAATGTTGCAGCGCAACATAAATGCATAAAATTATGCAAGCGTGTAATATATAAAAGTTTATATTGCATAATATAAAATTTTTAGTAGAAATTGTTGAGTTTTGACCAAAAAAAAAAATAAAAAAATTGAAAAAAAAATTATTTTAAAAAGTTTTACAAATATCAGCTAATAATCAAACATTTTTGATTCAATATTTAACATTTATAATACAAAATTTAATAAATAAAAGTTTAACAAATAAAAATGTAGTAAATAATAGTCTAAGCCTAAAACACATCTTTTTGCAATTTCAAATTTTTTTTTTTTAATTTTAAAAAGTTTTTTTTTTTATCCTAACTATCTTTTGAAGTTTGTTTGAAGCTCTAACAATTAATTTTTGAAAATTTCGAAAATATTTCTTTATCCAAAAATTTTTTTAATCCAAAAAAATATTTTTGACATTTTTTTAAGAAAAAAATATAAAAAAAATTTCAATATCTAGCAAATAGTGTAAAAAATTGTAAAAATAATTAAAAAAAAATTATAGAAAATTAAAAATATTGCATTATTCAATAATGTATTTTAAAATAGTTTTAATTAAAAAAAGCTTAATTTTTGGAATTTTTTTAATGATAATACATAAAAAGATTTTTGTTAAAGTTTTTCTGAATTTTCTAGAAACAAAATTTACTTTTCCAATACCTGATTAAATTGATAAATATTTTAGAAAAATCTTGTGATAATTTAAAATATTTTTTCTAATTTTTTTAATTCAAATATTTAAAAAAAATGTTATTTTATATAATTGAGAGACTTTTCTAAAGAAACATTTTTGCTTTATGATTATTTTGTGCTATACTAGAGAATAATTTTCAATTTTTACAAAAAAAAAATTTACAAAAATTAAAAATTAAATATTTTCTAACAAAAATTAAAAATTAACTTTTTTTTTTTTTTTAAATAAAACAAATTTTTTATTTTTTTGTACCCACCTTAGTTTTTTTTAATATAGGTGATATTTTCATTAAAGCTTTTGTTCAGCTTTTAATTTTAGTTTTATTTTTTAATATTTTATTAATATTTGGTTTTATATCCAGTGCGCCACTGTACTTTTAAAGTTGATGTCTATAGTTTGTTATGTAATAGCACTAATGCTTTGGTTTTTTATTCAAAAAATGTTTTCCCAAAAAATGCACTTTTTTATTATAAGTGTGTCTATATATATAATATATAAAAAAAGTTTTCTTCTTGGTTTACTGTGTGCAAATAAATGGCAGTGTATTTTTACAAGGCAGTTTGCGTAATTGGAAAACTTTATACTGTTATTTTTTTTTAAGATTATTTCTTCCATCGCTTTAGTATTTTTTGATATAAAAATAATATTCACTTTAAGTGTTTTATGTTTTTAATGTATTCAATTAATTTTTTTATTATCGTTTTTTACTAAATGTTTTTATGTAATTGTTTTCTGATTCAAAAAACTCATTTATTACAAAATATTTTAGAGTTTTTTAGATTTTTATTTTTAGGTATATTTTTCGAAATAATTTTTTATATTATTTCAAAATTTTTTATTATTATTTCATGTTTACAAGAACACATCCGTTTTAAATATTTCAAGATTTTTTGATTTTTTTCAAGTAATTTTCTTTTTAAATTGTCATTTAAATTTTTTCAAAATTTTTTTTTATGATTTTTTTTTAATTTTTTTTCATCAAAAGTTTGTATGTAAAACTTTTTTGATTAGAGGAACACGTCCGTTTTTTAATATTTTAAAGTTTTTTGAATTTTTTTAAAGTATTTTTTTCGAAATTTTTATTTAAATTTTTTTCGAATCTTTTTTTAAATTTTTTTAAATACAAATTTTTTATAAAATTTTTATGCTTTTTTACTATTCAGCAGAACACATCCGTGACAAAAAAAGTCTCATAATTCAGTTTTTAAAAAAATATTGGTGCATTTCTGTTCCCTGTTCTCAATTATTCTGCCGCTTTTGCTTTCAACTTTGAAATTTGCATATCACTTTCTTCCCCCACGCTGACGTGCTGATACTTTATTTCTCGTGGCACAAAAATGAAAAGAAAATTATCTTGTGAAAGTGTTATTCGATACCGCAAACGTAGGATTTTTACTTTTACTCGAATCCAACCAATCCTATGCTCTTTCTTTGACCGCTAACCGCTACCGCGCGCCATACAAAAATTTCGAAACATAACCGAGCACCAGCAATGACATTCTAAAGTGCAGAAATGCGAAGAACTGCGAACGTATCCGCGGCACACAGTGCGACACAAACACAAGATCAGCGGCTACGTGGCAGCAAAATGCAACGCTGAGTGCAGCATGCAGTGGGATGCGGGATGCGACACGAGGGAGACAAAAGCACATAAATATATACATAAGTATAGAGGTATGTATGTATGTATATATAAAAGAGTGACTGAGTGATCCAATGAGGGCGGCGGCGAAGGGTGTGAGCAATTGTTGTCTTCTATACATAAGTATAGATTCATATACATATATATAGTAATATATACATACAACTATAAATGTCATAAACACTGATGTTTCAGTAATTATGTAAGGATATATATGAGTGCGCACATTAATATTTCTGTGAGGAGAGCGCCGCCTCGAAGCCATTCAGCTTATTTGTATTTGCAGGAGACGGAAGCGTTTAGTGCAACAGGGTACAAGTGTAGCGCCAGTAAACACTCACCAGTTGCGGTGAGCCAATTGCTGCGGTAATTTGGCGCTGATGAGCTGTTATGCTGAGCGCTGAGTGTGATGGCATACTAACTAGCTAGAAGTAACAAGCAGCCATAATAAATGTGGCGGGGAAAGGCATGCCGAAATATTTACTTATTAATAATTGCAACACACATCAAACCACACTCACACATATAAACATAAAAGAAGAAAAAGCACATTGTTACACTTGTCTATATATTTTTATAGCTTCCTTGTGTCCTTGCTTATGTCAAATATACACGCCAGCTACGCAATCAGTTGGCATTTTAATATGAGTTTCTGAAAAATTCGCGGGCGCGCTCGTTACGCGCTAAGGGTCGCTGTGGCATATGTTCGCTATCACAACGAGGAAGTGAAAATTCTAATGAACTGAAAATAAAATAAACAAATAGTGAAATATTGAGTAAAATATTAAGCGTATGCACGAATGCAAAGAAAAGGAAGAGCGAAAAGCGATTGAAAAACGAAAAGCCATTCGCTTTTAATAACGCAATAAAAATGTTGTAAAAACAAGTGTGCTTGTTATGTTGAAAGGTGACCAGAAATAAACTTTAAAACTTTTTTTAAAAAAAATTTTCATTAAACTTTTATAACAAAAATGTTAGAAATTTCAAAATTTTTTGAAAATTAAAAATTAAACGAATTTTAATCAAAAATAATTTTGAATTTTTGTTTTTGGAAAAATTTTAAATAAATAAAGAAAAAAATATATATATATTTAATAATTAAAAAATATTAGTCTTAAATAAATAATTATTAAAAAATAATAAAAGAAGAATTATTTTTTTAATAAAAAAATGAAAAAAAATTACAAAAAAAAAAAATAAAAAATTTCAAAACAAAAAAAAATAAATTTTTTGATAAAAAATATAAAATAAAAAGTAAAAAAAAATAATATTAAAAAAATTACTAAAATATGAATTTTTTAAGAAAAAAAACCTAATAAAAACTTATTTAAAAAATATTTTAAAGTATTTTAAATAAATAAATATTATAATAAAAATTGTTTAACATAAACATTTATATAAAAACTTTTATATTACCAATAAATTAAAAAAAATAATAATTAATTATGCATCTGGCCACCTTGCCGCCACTGCTATACAAGTTGAATTACGGCGCATCGTCGGATTGCTCATCCGCACTCGGCGCTTAGACCGGTAGCGCATAAAAGTTCTATTTTGCAAAGCGCAATGAAAAATATAAAAATTCACACACACTTGCTCATACATACATTTTTAGTGCATCAGCCAATGCACATTTGTTTGCTTTTTTGTTGGCGCGCTCGCTACGGCGTTAGCCGGTAAAAAGCGCTTCGCGTCTAATCGCAAAATTGCATTTGAAGGACATTCGCTGACGCCGTTGCGAAAGCACTCGAACAACAACGCTGTGCACACAGAGCACAAAACACACACATGTACATATACAAAGAAATTGAAATGCTGGCGACGCGCGTTGCACGCCAGCAGATGCTAATAAAATCTAACGTTGTGGAGGCGGGTGTCAGACAGACAGCGGTGGCAAGGGTGATGACAACAAATATTTGCGTTCGCTCGCCGCGAAGCGACTCGGGCTGAGATGCGGAAAAGCGTTTTTGTTTTTTTGCTGCCGCTGCTGGCGGCTTTTAGAAAATTGAGAAAGCAAACGAGCGATTGAAGTGCGGTGCGACGGGGTATACCTAGTGTGGTGGTGGGGGGTAGGGCGTGTCAAATATTATTAAATGCACTACAAAAGCAACAATAACAAAAAAATAATATTTGTATGCGCTCAACTCAATTAGCTGTTAGAATATATTTACGTGAATGTAAGCATGTAAATATGTGTGTATGTTTATGTGCGTTAGCGCTGCTCTCTAGCTGTCAGTACGTATGAGTGTTTAGTGCGAATATTTATTTTTGTTTTTGTTTGCAATTTTTGTGTCGACATTCAACTTGAACTGCGGTGAGCACTGTGGCCGAGTGTTGGTCATCGCCGCATGCCACAGAAAAGGCGCGTGTGTGTGCGTGCATTTTTATAAATTTCGTAAATTTTGTTGTTGTTGTCAGTGTTCATCTTCAAATACGCAGTTGTATTAAATGCTGCGTTGCGATACAATTGGCGAGAATTTTTGCTTTAGAAAACATATGCTCTTCTATATATTTTTTTGTATGAAAATTAATTGATTCGTTGTTTTGCTTTTTCGCTGTACATGCAACAAGTGCATGCAGCATACACATGCTGCAATGTCGAAAGTATGCAATTATTTCCCGATTTATTTTCTTGTTTTTTGCCATTTGATTTTTTATTTGCATAGGACGACCTTCAGTTGTGCGGCGCTGCCACCTCGTTGGTAAAATGTATATGCCATTTGTTGGTTTCCTATGTTTTTATGACTGTGTGTGTGTGTTTGTCTGCGTTTATGTGGCTTTCAGTTAAATGCTTTTGAGCATAAACGCCGTGTTTATAAATAAATTAAGTAATTTACTTGTTTATTTAGACGAGGGAATGAGAAAAGTTGGAAAATATTTTACGAGGGAAAGTGAAATAAATAAAATTTTAATAAAAATTAAAGAAAAAAAAAATTTAAAAAAAAAATTATATAAAATTAGGAGCAAAAATATATAAAATTATGAATAAAATTTTATGAAAATTTGTTTTTTTAAAAATTCTCATATAAATGACAATTTATTTTAAATTTTATGAAATTTTAATTTTTCTAATTTTCTTATGTAGCGAATGATTTTCTAGCGAACTTCTTATGGAATAAACTACTTTCTCAATGAGTTAAGAAAAAAAAAATTGGATTTGAAAACATAGCTCAATTTACAAGGTGTGCAGAAACTTAAATTAAAAAATAATATTTCAAAAATTACCAGAATTTTTTTAAACAGCTTTAGAAAAATCATCTATGTATAAACAGTGTTTTCAAATTTGCAAACATTTTGAAAAAAAACCAAAAGTCTTTTGAAAAGTAAAATTTGAAAAAGTTTTCAAAAATAAATTATTAAAAAAAATTAGAAAAAGTTTTGAAAATAATTTCCAAAATGTTTTTTAAATGGAATTTTGAAAATAAATTTGAAAAAGTTTTTGAACAGTAATTTTTCAAAAATGTTGAAACGTCGCAGTTCTCTATAACTCGAGCTGTTAAATTGCCAATAGAAGTCAAATTTCATATAAAAATCTTTTCTTAACTTGAAGTTCTTTTTGTGGACTATGGTGATATGAGTTAAAGATTCGAAAAATAAACTTAAAAGTACAATTCAGAAAAAAATTTGGAAAAAAATAAAATTTGATAGTTAAAAAATTTTAAAAATAAAATTTGTAAAAATTTTATCCAAAAGTTAAATTAGAAATTAATTTAAAAAAATGTATAAAAGTAAAATTTGAAAAAAAAAATTAATTCAATCGATGAAACTTTGAGAAACTTAATTTTTAAATTAATTAAAAATAAATAAAATAAAATTCTTATCGAAAACATAAAGCAGAAATGTAGTTTTCTTAAATTGTTTATTTTTTATTTATAATTATTGAATACTTTGTATAATATATTTTCTCTGCAATGCCATATGGACACATTTCCGTCTAACTATATTTCAATTGCAGGCACTGCAATCAAGCCTGTTGTTAAATTTACATATTTACAAGTCTATACAAGTACTTTCATACGATAGTTGTTGCTTGAGTGCATTACATTTTGAATTTGTTGAACTTTCATTATCAGTTCAAGGCCAACTAAGTACACATGTACAGATATTAGCAACTATTTGCCTGGTGTGATATACAAACACAAATATTTGTACTGGGAAATTTTTCTGAAAACTCATGCAATTATTTGAGAGCTTTTAAATAAAATGTAGGCACAAAATTGCTTAAAAATAATAATTGTTTAAGTTGAAGTGCGAATTTCTATGAATTTTTTGGAAAAACTTAAGACTTAAAAATATGTCTAAAATATTTACGACTATATTTTACAACATTCAAAATTTTTAATTCCATTGAAATTTTTTCACACGAACTCCCTCCGAATATACCAACCCTAACGTTATGCCACATCTCTCACTCAATGCAACATACAAGTAGTGTCACTGTGCCATTTTATGTGTGACATTCGCTAATGTCAATGCCGATGTTAACGACTTACAAGCACACACACATATACAGTGATAAACACATTTAAAAAACTAAGGCAAATCAGAAAGCACAACGGTACATATGTTTGCTTGCTTATCGCCGCTTATCAGCACTCGCGCCGTTCAAGTGCGCTGTGTACTAGCTTAAGTGTGAGCACTAGCTCGGAGCACACTTACATACATGCAAGCACTTGTAACCATATCAGCAACATTAACAAGTCAATATAATTTAGATAATTTCGTACACACACAGGCATACAAACATGTATAGGTGCGTACTGTTTATACATATAAATGTTTATGTATGTGTGTGTGCAGCAAGATGAGCGCTCATTTCTATAAATATTAACGCTTTTCGTAGTTGCGGTATGAGGAAGCGTTTGTGCGTTGCGTATCTTATCAGCTATTTAGCTAAGCGCTATGAAAATATTGCAATTCTCCCACTTGGTAAATTTTATAGCTTTTTATATGTGCATTTAAGGTTTGTTGGCTTGTTGGTTAGCTCTTTTATGATTCAGGAAATAGAAAACTTGACGCTTTGCAAGTTTTTAATTAAATATATGCAGTGATTTGTATATTTAAAATTATTGAATTAAAATCAAAAATTAAAATTGTAATTAAGTAATTAATAAAATTAAAAAAAAAAATAAACTAATTAAATTAAAAATAAAACTAAAAAAAATTAAAATTAAATAAAAATTTTAAATTTAATAAAAAAAAATAAATTTTCATTAATTAATTTAATTTAAAAAATCTTAATTTTTAAAATGTTCAAAAAATCTATCTCTTATTAATTGAAAACAAAAAATTAAAATAAAAAAATTTAATTAATTCTTCGAATAAAAAAAAAAAACAAAAAATTAATTTAATTTATAAAAATTAAAAAATTTCAATTTTAATTTTATTTATAATAGTTAATTTAAAAAAATTAATTTAGAAAAAAAAAATTTAGTGGAAATTAAAAAAAATTAAATTGTAATTAATTATTAAAATTAAATTAAAAAAATAATTAATTACTAAAAAACCTAAAATTTTTATTTTAATAAAAAAAATAAATTTTAATTAATTAGTTTTATTCAAACAATTTAAATTTTTTAATTGTTTATAAAATTGGTCTCTTATTAATTTAAAGCAAAAAAAAAGAAAATTATTTAATAAAAATTTAAAATTTAATTAAAAAACTAAATCAAAAAAATATCTTTAAATTTTAAATTTAATTTAAAATAATTTTAATTTTAATTAATTTAATAAAAAAAATAAATTTTTAATTGTTTATAAAATTTATCTCTTATTAATTTAAAAGAAAAAAAATAATAACTTAATTAAAATTTAAAAAAAATTAATTAATAAAACTAAAAAAAAAATTAAAATTTAAAAAGTTAAATTCAATTTGGTTTGCAATAAATAAGATTAATGTATATAATTAAAAAATTCTTGAGCAAATTTAATTTGATTTTAAAAACAATTAATTAAAAACAATTTTTTTTGCGGCTTATTCTTTGTGTTTTTACATATTTTTATATTATGCTTATGATGCGTATACGCCATGGTGAAGTACGATAAAACGAATGTAGTGCAAGTAATATGCATTTTTGAGACAAAGTAGCATTTAAATAATTTTACCAGGCAAATTATATCGCTTCAAATTATAAAGTGTGCTGCTAATATTTTCAGACCAAAAATACATATTTTTATTAAAATTATTTGCTTTTCATACCAACGAAATACTCATTATAGCAAGCATTTTTTGCCTTAGAATTCGAATATGCTGACTAAAAATTATTTGATAGGGCGTATGTGAAAAAAAAATCAGATTTGGCCAATACCAAAGCAAAATATTATATTTAAATGTCTGAAATTTAAAATTACGCTACATAAATATATGTAAAATGTGTACAAAAAGCGTTTTCGCCGAACCAATTACGCTTAAATTTGCAAAAATTTTCGTACGCGCCGCTTAGAGCCCGAAGATAAGCAAATAAATTCGTATTGCAGTTGCTGTTTTTATTTCTCGTACATTCATATGTTATTGTTGTTGTTTATTTCTAAAATTGTTTTCCGTAAATAACAAAGCAAGTGCAAGTGCAGCCGCACAACGACTGCGTAACAACAAAAAAGTGGCAGAAAATAACAACAATTAGATATAAAGATGTGTTGCACAAGCAATGGCTGTGCATATATATATGCAATTATGTATATTTTTTGTGCTGTGGGGGCATATGTTAAGCGAATTTGCATATCTTGAGTTTTGTTGGTTTATGTTGTTGTTTATATGTAACGAAATATATATGTATATATTTGCTCTATAGTAAAACGCTTTGCACGCTTACTCAGCTTGACCGACTGACCGACTACGCGCTGCTGACAAATGGACAGACCAACAGACATTACTTTTCTTGCATTACTCACACATAAATACATAAATATATATTTACTCTAAAAACGATGTGTAAATGCAACTAAATAACTGAAAAACACCGCTTTTTGTCGACAATTTTGTGGACTGGGATATGTCAGTTTTGTTGTTGCCATGCGCTGCGGCAGTAAACCGCAAACGTAAGTGCGACAACAATAACCGCAATAACAAAAATGCAAATGCACACACACACTTAGACACATCAATTGCGCTATTTTGCATGCCAATGTCCACCGCCCGCCCATTCGCTCATCTTCTCACTTTCCGCCTTTAATGACTTGTTGACTGCGCTTGTTGCTTTTGTTGTTGTTGTTATATTCCTTTGTTTTCTATACATTTTTTTCTTATGATAATTCAAATGCGCTTTGCTGTTGTTGTTGTTGCTGGCTTTTTGTCGCCACCGTTTGGCGTGCATTGTGCGTTTTATTGCAACCAGGAAGCGTTCGAGCGCGCAAATGCAAATAATTAATTGAAATAAAAATAAAATAAAAATGCGAAGTAGGCAAGCGCTGCGGTGCGGGTGTGTGTGCTGTGGCAGTTGTACAATTTTATACAACATATATGCGAATTTATGTGCGCTTTTGCATCTGTTCGCATATTTATATATTGTGAATTGGGTTGCATTTTTACAAATTGCTCGGAATACACTTGTTGCTGGTGCAAGTCCGCATGCATATAAACAAATATGAAAAAATTTTGCTAAGCTAACGCTGGGCTAGTGCAGTTGCTGCACGCAGGGAAATGGCATTGAAGTTGCGTAGAATTATATAAACATACTTCTCAACGACGTGTGTATGATAATGTGTATGTAGATATATTTTATATTTAACTATTATACATTATATAGCCATAATAATATTTATAATAGTCGCATATTAAACTTAGCTTAATACCTTAATACTCTGCATCACTTTTTTGAAAGCTTACCTGAAATTAGAAAGAAAATTTATTGTTAATATAATTTTTGCAAAAAATTTTAAAAATTATTTTATTTTCTCATAATAAGTATTAAAATAAATATTTCATCGATCCCGAAATTTCGGGACTACTAAGTAAAAATTTCGGGATTCCGAAAATGTTGGTTGCTATTTGCGTTTGCTTTTTACATTAGTAATAAATATTTCGTAGATCCCGAAATTTCGGGACTGCTTAGTAAAAATTTCGGGATTCCGAAAAATATTTATTCCATTTTATTTAAATAAACTTACTGAAATTTGTAAGACGAATTTTAAGATTTAATGAAAAGCTAATTTCGGATTCCCGTTTGTTTTGCAGGTTTAAAACTAAAACATTTCATTCATTAAACAAACAAAATACACACACACACAAAAATTAAAAAAATTTTGATAATAAAAAAATATTTTAAATTACATATGATGCACAGTGTAATCAAAGTACAATTTGCTAGACAATTAAATATTTTTTTATTTACTTCAAAAAAACCACAAAATTTAGAAACACTCACATATGGCAAGCTTTAACCCGCTTGCTGTCCATACATTAGTCTACTACTATCATATACCCTATCTAGTATGCATGTATGTATTTATGTATGTATGTATATATGTATCTGTATTACATATTTACTTATGCAGTTTTTCATAATAAACACTCGAAAGAAAAAGCAAATGTAAAAATGCATTTAGTGTAGCTTTTATTGCATTTGGCCTTGACGGTTCGTTATCAATTTCGCATATTTACAAACGTCAACAGCGGCAGCGGCAAAAGCGGCGACGACAACGGAGACAGCGGCAGAGTTAGCGATAGAAAACAGCAACTATACGCGGAATGTGCATAATATGTCGGTGTTGTAGGGGGCTAATTGCGAAAAGGTAATGTAAGTTCAGAAATTGAAGGGAAATTTTATTGAAAATGTAGGGGATTGTGAAAACATCAAGGAAAAAATTTATAAAAATAAAAATAATTTATAAAAAAAATATAACTTTTGTGGAGTAAAATTAATAATTAAAAATATTTTTTTATTATAATTTTAATAATTAAAAATAATTTTTTATAAATTTGTTTGACTAATTTAAATTTTTTTTTATTAATTTATATAACAAATATTTATTTTTCTGAACTAACTTTTTTTTATATTCCGAAATATATATTTTTATAAATTTCAAAGTTTCTTTTTAATTTAAAAAATATATTTTTGTATAATTTAAAAAAATTATGTATATTTTTTTAATTTATATTTAATAACTTTGCTTTACAAAAACAACAATAAAGTAGAATTTTGGATTTCAAGAGGAAAAAATATTTCCATACGTAACCACTTTAGCACGAAAATGGTCCACATTGAGTACTAGTCCATGGCAGTAGTTTAATTTAATTTAAGTGTTTTTATTATAATAAGCAAAAAATTGCGTTTGTTATGAATGTACATCCATATATAGAGAGATTTAGATATTTGTGCTTGAATTTATTTACAATTGTTGGTAGATAAAATATAATGAAAAGAGAGAGAGATACTCGTAACATATGTGAGTAACAAATATATTTCCAAGGGCGTTTGCAGCCATATTAGTAGACTTGAAGGGAGTTTGTACTATATTGGATTTTCCATAACTTAGAAAAAAATATTTTTTATTTTTCTAATTGAAATTATTTTTTAATTAAAATTTTTTTAATTTATAATTTTTTTCCAATAAAAAGCTCATATTTCAGCAGTCATTGTTCTATGCAATTATTACTTTTTCATATTTTTAAGACAATGCTAAATATAACTTTGCCGGATGTTAGCGTGTGCTTTCCAGCTTGTGATCGATGATGATGCGGTAATTATTATACAAGTCTCATAAAAAAATTGCATAACTGCGATTAATAAGACAGTAAGTGGCAGCTGATGATGCGCAAGCGTCCGAACAGAAAGTGTGTTTTATTAAAAAAAATTAAAATTTATTATACGCATACGTCAATATGAGCAATATTAGCAAGAAGACTTGTTGAGTACTTAATAGCAGCAACGCCTACTATTTTTTATTTTTGTTGCTTAGTAAATACAACTCGCGTTTAAATATTAAGCAATGCGGAAGAAATGAAAGTAAATATTGTTTATATAATTATTGCCTTTTTGTTGGGATCTGTAGAAGCTGTAAGCAATATTTGCGCTTTGAAGGAAGTTGAGGGTGTTTACATATGCGCATTTATGAAGAATAGCATATACATATGTACATATGTATGTATGTATGTATGTACATATGTATGTATGTATGTAAGTATATGTCCATGCATGCAAATAAAACAGAGCGGAAATGCTTAAGCTTCATTTGAATTATTGACATAAAAACTAAAAAAATATTATACCAAAATCCCGATCCCGATTACTATGTTGAAATTTCTGGATCCCGAAATTTCGGGATACAATCTAATTTTTTCTTGTTACACTTTACGTTATTGAAATAAATTATACCGAAACTGCGATCCCGATTCATATGTTGCAATTTAGGGATCCCGAAATTTCGGGATTAATTTTTATATCTTGCAGCTTACATTTTATTCATTAATTGCCGTTACTTTTTAATACCTGTTAAAAATTCAATTCAAAAATAATTTTCAAACTCTGCCTATATAAGCTGAATATAAATGGCCCGATTAAAATTACAAAAAAACTTATAAAAAAATTTTAGTCTCCAAATTCACAAAACCGTTATTTATCATCATTTTCGCTTTTAATCTCCATTTTAAACGTAATTTACCGCATTTTTTTAAGCAAACGCTTTCACTTGCCGCGCTTTGATTTGTGCGCAACCAGCTGCCGCCTACATTTCTGCTCATCCGTTTGTGCATGGATACACATATCCATATATGTATACATATACACATTTTTTACACAATATGCATTTGTGTGTATGCTGATTCGATAATTTGCAAGCACTTATGTATGTTTGTAGGCAACTAAATGTCTGATTGCCGACAACTCAAGGTCGCACGACAACAGCTGGATATTTTAATTGATTGTTAGCAATTGTTGTTGTTGCTTTTACCTTTTTTTATATTTTGATGATTTGAATTTTTTGTATTGATTTTGCATGCAATTTGCAAAGCTTGCAGTCAGGTGTAGCTGTGTTTGTATTTGTGTAATGGCAATAAAAATGTGCATGTTTTTTATATAATTGTTTTTTGTTGGTTTGTATTGTTGTACCGTTTTTGTCGTTTTCGTGACTTTCGCTTGCAAGTTTCATTCTTAACAAGCTGTTTTCGTGCATTTGTAAAAAAATAATAAATTGGGTATGATAAAAAATGTGGGAAGAAAAAAGAATAATGACGAGGAAAAATTATAAAAAATTGAAATAATTAAAAAAATAGTAAAAATTAAGTGAAAAAAATTAAAAAATATAAATAATTTGAAAAAAATTATAAAATTTAGAAAATAATAAAAAGTTTATATAAGAAAAATAATAATTAAGAAAGCCTTGAAAAAAGTTACATTAAAAAAATTAAGAAATAATTAAGAAAAAAATTATGAACTAAAAAAATGAAAAAAGTTGTATAAAACCTTTGAAACATTTTTCAGTAATTCATATTTTTATAGATATTATAAAAATTAGGAAAAAATTAAAAAAATAAATTATTCATTGGATTTTTCTATTAATATCTTTAAATGAAAAAAACATTTCATATTTTTTTTTATTTATTTTTTTAGAGTTACTTTTCTATTTATTTTTGTAATAATTTTTAATTTTTATAATTTTTATAAATTTTTTTGTAATTAAATTTAACGTTTTTTAATAAAAAAAAACTTTTATAAACTAATTTTTAGTTTTTTGTAATTTTTTAATTAGTTAATTTTTTTAATTTTATTTAAAAAAAATTTATATTTTTTAATTTATTTTAATCCAAATATTCTATATTGTCATTTTTTTATTTTTTCATTATCAACAAATTTCGCATTTTCACCAATCCATTTTTTTAAATTTTTTCCAAACAAAAAAACTTATTAAAATATACAAAAGTGTCTCATAACCACCACACTGCCTCATTTATACATCTTCCACATCGCACTTACCACCCACCAACACTTATTCATACAAAAACCTCACATACATACGCACACACTCCCTCGCCGCTCTAACAGTACTTACTTGCACTCGCCCATTTGGCGATGTCATTGACTGCAACACTTTTACTGTTACTCAACTTATTTTTGCGCACACACCTGCCAACGTGCACAACAACCGGCTGACACACCCACTCACACCGTTTTAGCACAAATGTTATTGCATATAACAACCCCGCTGTGCACATAACCTCAACACCAGCACAAACACACTCATACACACATATTTACTCAATGGCCAAGTGCATTGTTGGCGTTTTGCGGTTACGTTGCACTTTAACCTTGAAAATTACTTTTTCACGCTGTGCAGCAGATCTATTTTTCTTTGTTGGCCTCCTTCAGCAGGCGACGATTGCTGCCTCGGCGACGGCACATGCGCACACCACATGCAGAGCGGAAGAGCGACAGCGAACAGCCAAAGAGCAATGGCTGCAACAAAGTGGGCGTAGTATGAGTAAATAGACTTGTATGCGTTGCAAAGTCTGCAATCGCATGTCCTTAGCTGCATAATTGCTCTGCAAGAAATACTACGTGGCGTATGAGTAACCTCTAAAATGTATGCACATGTGTGTATGCATATATGTGTATATGTGTGTGTGACGGCGCTGCAGTACTAACAGTGGCATTCATAATATCTTTCGACTTGCCGTTGGCTAGTTAGCACTGCTTGACTTTGGCGTCAGCGATGATGGAATGGATGTTTGCGTCATTAACATTAAGGGTTGCAGTTGAACGTCGCTTGCACTGCTCGTGTGTCTTGTGCGTTGTTCGTGTTGTTGCTTTGGTGATGATGATGGCATAGCCATTGGCATAGGTTATGTCAATGCCCTTCTTAAGTGCGCATACATATGTACATATGCAGGTTTTTATGTTTGTATGTATGCATAAGAAAGTTTGTATGTGGAGATTTTCGCTTATATTTGAGTGTGTGTGTTGGTCAGAAAAACTTTCGCTTGCGGTTTGCAATATGCCATTTAATATGACAAGTTTACTTATGTGCCATCACACATGCATAGGCACATATGCACACCTATTTATGAGTATAATGCAAATAATTTATGCTGCTTAAAAGGTTATGAGCTCACAAATGTGCCCGTATTTGCTAATGTGTTATATTGGTGGGTGTCGAAGTGCATTTTCGGTCACTTTGTAAATTAGTTTTAGTAAGTTGCGGATAAGCGCAGACATATTGAAATATAATGGTGAGTTATACACTGATACAAATAGAAATGTTTATTGATTTTCATTAGAACTAAGCTTTCTCCAAAATAGTTAAATATTTTTTTTATCTTTTTTTCCTTCAGAATTGGCTAAAAAAATTTAAATTTACATTTTTATATTTATTTTGATTTGTATCAATTTTTAAAATTTATTAATTTTTATTTAAAATTTGAAGTTTATATTTTTTAAATTGTCTAATATTTTGTTGTTGAAAGTGGGTAAAAACAAAAATTTATTTTATAATTTTATACTTTGGTTTTAATTTAATTTAATTTTCCATTTTAATTTTGTTTTAATGTATATTCTGTAATATATAATTTTGAATAAAAAATTTAATTTGGTTTTAATTAAATTAAATTTTTTTATCCTAATTTCGTTTTAATTTTTTTTATGTTTTTTTATATTTTTTTATATTTCTTTTTAATTTTTTTTTTAATTTTGCATAAAAATTTATAGTTTGGGTGAAACGTTTAATGTTTTAATTAAAATCATTTTTAATTTAAATTTTTATCAACTAATTTTATTCTTAATTTTTTTTAAATTTAATTAATTTTTTTGATTTTTTTTTAATTTTAAGAATTTTTTTAAAATTTAATTTTTTAAATTTTAATAATTTTTTTTTTTAATTTTATTAATTTTTTTTTTTTTAATTTTTATATATAATTTTTTTTAATTTTTAAATTTTATTAATTTTTCTTTAATTTTAATATTTTTTTTTGTTTTATTAATTTTTTTTAAATAATATTTTTAAGCATTTCCATACATATCTGGCTTTATTTGCGAAAATTCTCATTCAAAGCAAATATTAAACTCATAAACTCAGCAATAGGCTCCGTTAAACCAAAATGTTTGCAATGCAAGCTATAAGATATCAGCGGATTATAACAATAACAAATTATTGCAGTAAAACTGCAAATTGCAATTATTTCTTTGTGTTGCTGTTTTTGTTGCATTTCTAATCAGCTTATTGAAGCAGCGCTGTTATCAGTGGTTCTCGCGCTATCAGCTCAGGCGCTAATGCTGAATATATATACTCAAGTATATACAGTATAATTTCATATAACATTTTTGTTGCTTTATAGCGCCTTTTCAAACCTTTTCAAGCCTTTTCAAGCCCTTTATTGCCTCTATAATTTTTACTTTTCGTTCTATAATTTTTTTGTTGCCTTCTTATTGTTGTTGTGTAAGTGCAAATGCATTCTTATCTTTTTCAAGTGTATTTGCCGTTTACTGGCTTTTTCATAACTGTTTTATTGCATTACAAAATAGCCGAAGTTGTGCGTCAGCTGCTGCATTCGCGTTGCACTCGCCCTTTTGCTAATTCTATTGCGCAGTGAAAGTTGTATTGCAAAGTACTTTCGTTGAATGCAGTTTTTCGTGTTATCACTAATTATATTGCTATTGTTTGTCTGGCTTTTATTTGCATTTTTTCTCAGTAAACAATAACTGTTACTTAATTGTTATTTACTCGGCTGAGTGTTAGTGTAACCTTGAATTCATTGTAAGTTCACTTGTATGCCGCTTTTGTGGAGATTTGTAAATAACAATTTATTTCTAACTATTTTCTGCTATATATTTAAATTACGTTGAAAAATTCTATATTTAATAGTTTCAAATGAAATTTGAGCAAGAAGAATTAAGAAATTTGAGAAAATATATATTATATTGATATTTTTGGAATAATATAAGTTGAAAAATTATTTAGAAAATGGCGGAAGTAGCTAAGACACATACCAATACGTGGAATATGTCTCTGATATTTCAAAATTGTTTTGGAAAGTAGTTAAGATGCTCTTACAACCCACCTCACCCTAATAAAGAAAAATGTCTATTTGAGATATCATTTAGGCAATATATGTATCAAAGACTGATTTTTCAGCGCTTACGTACTTTAGCTAAGACACCTACCACTCTGTGGTGTATGTCTCTAATATTTGCGGTATGAAGCACATTTTTATTAAAAATTCTGCCTATTTTTGAACAGAAAATTGTAATTAAACAATGTTTATATAGTTTGAATGTCAAAAAAATTCTAAATAAAATAATTTGCATATCCATGGAGGTGAATTCCGTAAGCAAAACTCAATCAAAATTGTTTTCGAAATTTTTAGTTAAGCTTTCAGAAGCATTCTACTAAAGGGAAATACCTAATTAGGACAACATTAACTCAAACTAGGTATAAAATGTACAATTTTTCTTGCCATCACAAATTTTAGCTAAAACATCTACCCTTTCTTCCATTTTAATGATAGGTGTCTCGACTACTTTTTCTCTGAAGCTAAGTTTTCATAAAAAAATCGTTTTTTTTAGAACAGAAAGTTGTAGTCTTGCAAAATTTGTATGCTCGAATACCAATAATTTTAAGCAAAAAAAAATTCGAAGTTCACTAATAGGGAACACGGTATCATTTTAAGCATGTCAAAGTTGTTTGCTGAAATTTCAGAAAGTCTGAAAGCGTCTAAAATGACTATAAGCTTAATAAATATATAAACGTTTTTTTGAAATTTGCTTTTTTGAGCCCTCCCTTATATAAACCCTTACATATATAGCCAGCCAGCGAGTTCAATCAACTCCATGCTGAAAATATTGATATCAATAATAATTGATTTTTCCATTATGCAAAGCCAAACAGTCAACAGCCAAAGTCACTACAAGCATGCATACGTCTCTTCCTAACTACGCTTTCGCACCAAGCCGACGATGTCAATATCCTTTAGCATAGTATTTTGCCTGCCACAGCCTACAACACCACTAATCCTGGTCACAGCAGACACAAACACACGCACACAAACAACAAATACCCACAAACAAAACTGTGTCTGCGAAATGGGTGAATAAGCCTACCACAACAGCAGTAGCAGTGGTAACAGCAGCAATGTGGCAGCATGGCAATCACGACCTACGACAACTTGAACAACATTTCGCAGGCACAACGACAACAACAACACGCCGAAAGCAGTGCAAAGAGCCGCCAACGACAGTAAAAGCAACAATGTCAGACAAATGGTAAAAGCGTGCACGCGAGCGGGGTGTGCGACGGTGAGCGGCAAGTGGCAAACGGCTGGGTCTATTGCAGACATAAAGGCGAACGACCCTTTTCAGTGATGGCAATGCACTCGGTGCGGCCCTTTTTAGCCAGTCAGCCGGTCGGCAGACTACAGCAGTATATATACATATATATACATATATATATTTATAGGGGGTAAATGTATTTATGCAAGTCATGTAACTGTTTCTAGAAAGAAATTATGCAACAATAGCCTGAAAAAATTACAAGGATAACGGCATATACATATGTATGACTGTGCACTCCACCCGTCTAGTCGCACCCATTTTAATGTCAATAACAAGCTAAAGAAAAGATTGAGCCACATTTCACAGGTGAATGTGGAGTTTATGAGGAAGTTAAGGAGTTCAGGCGTAAATATGTGGGTGTGGATGGAGTTGTTAAGGTTATGCTGTTGGGTGTGTGTCTTGGCTAAAAGTAATGAATGAAATTATTAAGCAGTAGTAGGACTTAAAAATGCTTATGTTTCATATATGATTAAATATGGAATATTTTTTATTGATATGATTGAGATGTTTTTTTTACAAATTTAGACAAAAAATTTGTGTTGTGGAATTTCTGAAATAGTAAAAATATTAGCTGATAATTTAAATAAATATCATTTCCTTGTAATTCTTTTAATGAAATAAATATTTAAAAACTATTAAAAATATGTGTTAAAAAAATTTTGAAAAAAAATTAAAAAAGTTTAAAAAAAAATATTGAAAAAAAATTAAAAACAAAAATTTGAAAACAACTGAAAACAAAATTTTGGAAACAAATTTGAAAACGAAATTTAGAAAGAAATTAAAAGGTTTCTGACTAACTTTTGATTATTTTTATAATATTGAATCATTTTATTTAATATTGTATATATGAGTAACTTTTTTAGCAAAATTTCGAAATATTTTTGTTTTTTTGACTAATTTTTGAAATATTGAAATGTTTAGCTCAAATATATATTAAATTTTATTTATTTGATATTATTTGTGTTAGAAAAAGATTTAAAAAAAAATACTTTTTTTTATCCAAAAAATTTCAAATATAAATATTTTTTAAAAAGTCTTTTTTTTTGTGTTTTTAGAATTTTTTTGTTCAATATAGTAAAAAAATTAACTTATTTTACAAAAATTATTTAAAAAAATTCCAACTTTTAAAAACAATCTTATTCTGCATAACATCTGAACCCGAATGTCTTTTAAAAAATATCATTTCCCAAAATAATATATATTCCCCACCACCAACAATCGTCTGACATTCAAATATGACCAACGCATAGCTTGAAAAAGACTCCACCATAAGCCACCTTCCTAACAGTCAAGCGTCTACATGTTATCCTTGTCCGCATAACCAGACCCTCCTTGGCCTCGCACAACCATTTCATGTTGCTTTAGCATCGCTTTTCGCTTTTATATCACATAAACGTGGCTCAAGCTCGGCGTTCAATGACCTGCCGTATTTTCAACATCGTTCTTTTTTTGCGTTTTGCGTTTTGTTTTTGTGCAAGTACGGTCGTCGGCTTTTCCGGCAGCCGCCTTGCGCCACCAGCAATCCAGTCCAGCACCAGCCAATACATATGCATATGGTATGTATGTATGTTTGTGTATCCAGCCGTCTGGACTTCAGCATTCACTTGAAACTTTATTGTGCAGGATTGCTGTCGCTGCGGCGCTGCCTGCCGTGGCGGCTGTCGTCGGTATACACACCCAATATGGAAAGCGAAACAGGATTCATCGTACGCAAGTATAAAAGCGAATAAACTTTAGTTGTTGTACTACATATAGGCAGTTGTTGTGATTCATTACCACCACTGCAGGGGGCTTTGAAGCTGCTTTGTGCGCGCATTGTGCGCTTTGCAGAAGCTGAAGTTTTTGCTGCATTTGTTGGAGTTGTTGTTGTTGTCGTGTTGATTGGTGGTGCAAGGTCCTGCCGACTGGCTGACAGTTGAAACGGAGCTTAGCACGAGCATTGAGTGGATTGTCTGTCTGTTTGACGGTTGACGGAGTTGCCAATGTGTTGGAAAATAAAAGGGAGGATTTTGCTTCGGTAAAAATTGCATTTGAAGTAAGACATTGTTGGAGATATTGCTTTGTTTTTCAAAACATGTTGTGTTTGTAAGCCCTAAAGCTAATAATTAGATTAATTCCTTACACGCCGAAATGTATGCTACACTTTTCATGCTTGGAATTTTTTTTATATAAGAAACTGGAGTTTTGACAGGTTTTGTGTTGGTCGTTTTTTTATTTTGAAATTCTTTTTACATAATTTAAAAAAGTTTTCGAATCCAAAAATTAATTTTATAAATTGTAAAAAATTATTATATTTTTTTTTTCATTTTGAAATACTTCTCTCTATAAAATATTTTTTAGTAGTATTTTGAAATTAAAAATTAATTACATAAATTTAAAAAAATTATATAATTTTTGTTTTTAATTTTGGAATACTTTTTTATATTTTTTTTTATCGGTTTTTATTAGTAATTTTGTTAAGTAAAAAAAAAGTTTCATTAAATTAATTTAAAAAAAAATAAATGCAAAATTTTGTTATTCAATATTTTTTAAATACTTTTTTCATATTTTTCTTTAATTTTTCAAAAACCTTTTACCAAAATATTTTACTAATTTTTTTGAAATCAATTTATTTCAATAATACAATTTAATTCTTTAGAAAGTTTGCCATGTAGCTTTATTCTGTTTCCCACTATTCAGAACAACATAGGCACCACCACTGCTATTACAGTAGCCCGTTTCCATACCGGACCCACTCACTTAGTCATTCATTGCCATTTGTCTTGCCAATCCGTGCCATTTCCACACCGTTCCGCCACTCTGTTGGCATTGCGAAATGCAAGCACACGCAAATTGGGGTGCACAATCACTTAGGATTGGTCTTGACTTGTTTGGCTATTGGTGGTCACAGCCACCATGCGACACCACTTGCAGCGCGCTGCAGCAACCACCAAGTCACTACCATCACCAACACACCACCACACTGGCTGCACCACATGCAACACCACTTGATGACGCCTTGTGCGCTTATTTCGCACAACAGACCGCCAATGTAAGCGCTGCTCGTCGGTGACGGCTCATTCGGGGTGGCTACATGCCTTACACGTTGCTGGCTTGTGTTGTTGACATCGTCTGTGTGCGAAGGCAATGTCTGCAAAAGCGACAGTGCGCTTTTTGTTGTCTGTCAGCGACGTCAACGGCGCTGCAACGGCGACGCAACAGCGGGCAAGGACCTCACTGTCGTCGTGTCTACGATTGCGCGCACACGAACACACACACACACAGTATGCAGCGGTTCGTGCTCGTGCGTGTGCTTGTGTTCGTAAAGTTTCACTTTTAATTTTTTTCAGCCATTCAAAAAGCGCTCGGCATAAACGGCAGCCAGCTAGCAGCTAGGGTCGCTCGAAATGTGCATCGTCGTGTGTTCGTGAAAGGACAAGCGGTGCATTGGCCCTGGGTACGGTCGATAAGCATTGCCAGCATGCTGGTATTGCTCTGCTGTTGCCTTTGCTCTGTGCCCGCATATGACTGTCGGAGCACGGAGCAACCAACAACAAGTGCACAGCACAGAAAGCTACGTGTATGTGTGTGTGTTGGTGCGCCCGGCTGTTTGGTGTAGTCATCGGTTGTTGTGTCTTTCGACTGGCAGTTCGTTGAACTTTTGCTAAGCCACCGCTCGCTGCCATTACCACCGCTGGCGCTACCAAACGTTAAAGGATAATAACAACAAAGGCGTATAATGCTCCGGCTTGTGGCAGCATAGACAACCGGACCTACACCAAAATGCCGCCAGCGCGACCCAATGTGTCGGCAGTACCAGACCAGTATAACAGCGTTTGGGTTGTCGTCGTCACCGAAAACGTTTTGTGTTTATTGTTGTTGTCGGTTTTTTCGTGTTATTTATTCGCCGCCGTCAGTATTGGTTTATTTGGTTCTATGGAAATTATTATTTTTTTTTTTTTGGGATTTTCATCGTTGATTTTCGGCGTGGGTAGTATTGTGGTTTTTAATTTCGTCTAGCTGCTGCTCGTTTGTGTCTACTTTTATGCGAAGCTTTGCCTTTTTAATGCTATTTTATTGCTATAGGTGAGATTGTGATGAAATTGAAAACAAAATTTTTGATGTTGATGCTTTTTTTTAAGTTTTTTTTTGCAAACTGTAGATAATTTTAACTATAAGGCTTTGTGTGGACAAGTATTTGTATAAGATTAAGGTATGATAGACCATCTTGATTGCATTGGGTTCAAAATTTTTTTTTTTTTTGAGCCAATATATACTATCTAATGGATTATTTGGCAGTTCAGTCAAATTTACTATATGATCAAATCTGACCCGGACTCACTTTTTTAAATTTTCTATCTCATCACAACTGGTTTAGTACAGTAAATGTACAATCTTCAATGTTTTCATACTGATTTCATATATAGTAATTTTAGACCAGAACGTCACCTAGCGGATATTGAAACATTTAATTGTCGAGCTGTTAACAATTTTCGAAGTTATTTCGAGCTTTATGAGGACTATTGAATATAGTATGAAAGTATTTTTAAGGTAGAAAAATCACAAATTCGGTTTGTAACATAACCTAACCTCAAATATTTTTTCTTTTAATTTTTGTATATTGAGGTTACGCCACCTCAAATATTTTTCAGATTTCTTATTTTGATCATAAAAACGAACAATAAGTTAAAAAATGTTTTTGAAGCATGTTAAGTGACAAAAAGTATCAAAATTATGTTTACAGAAAATCTAACCTCTAAATTTTTGCTCTTAAATTTTCTTGATAATTAAATTATGAAATAAACGATTTTTTTTATTAAAATATTTTCAAGATCGAAACCAAAAAAGATTTTCAAATAAATTGAAAATCAATTAAAAAAATTACAAAATTAAGTAAAAAAATTAGAAAAAATTAAAAAAATTTTAGTTACTAAGAATTAAAAAAAGATAAATAACAAAAAATAATAAAATTAAAAGAAAAATAAAAAAATTTGTAAAAATTTAAAAAATAATGATAATTAAAAATTAAAAAAATTCTAAAATTTGAAAAAATCAAAAGTATGCTAAAAAAAATTTTAAAATACTTTATGTATAGTAAAAAAGTATCTAATAGGTGTGAAATCATTTTATATTAATTTTCTGGTAATTTATAATATTTATTAAGTTTTTTAAATATTAGAAAAGTTTTAGAATTAATTTAATATATTTTACCTTTAAGACTTCGAGTGATGGCTCAAATTTTGTCTAAATTTTTATTTTTTTATGATTGTTGTTGTTGTTTTTTCTTAATTATATTAATTAATCAATTAATTAATTTAATTATTTTTTCACTTATAATTATCAGTCTTGTGTTCTCACTTAATTTACATACTTTTTACAGTAGTATTTCACAAAAACAATTTTTTTTTATAAAAAAAACATAGCGTAACCGTTAAATAATGAAAACTTATGCTACACATGCAATTATTTATAGTCTTTATACAAATGTTACATATTTTTTATATTATTTAATATTTGTGTATATTTCTATGCACAAAAAATACAGCATAAATGCTTGTGGTTGCCACAGTTTACATTTATTGTTAATTAATAATTAATTTTTTTATATTTTTTGTTTAAGTTTTTATTTTTAGTTTTTACTTTAATTCTAGTTTGAGATTTTTAATTAATTTTATTTAGTAATTTTTATTTAATTATGTTTTAATTTTATTTTTGGTTTTAATTTTTATTTTAAATATTTATTTTTTTTTAGTTATTTTGCTTTTTAATTCTTATTAATATTATTCTCTTAGCTGCTTTTTTTGTATATATCTGTTCGGCTTTTTCGCTCACTTTTATATTTTTAAGCGTGACTTGAAAAAGTTGACGAACGCAAATATATTTCGAAAATATAACGGATAACGTCGTATCAATTTGTTGCTGATGAATGAACACATTGCGTGGTATCTGCTGCTGCTGCTGCGACAACGGCGGCGGCAATTGCTTCTATACTATATATGTACGTATGTATGTAGTTGGCGAGTAATTCAGCTGGTTGCTTGGCGATAGCGTCAAGTTTGCTAAACTTATAATTTGTTTGTAAAATTTTAAAAATTATTACTGCAATTTTAGTTTTTTTGAATTAATTTAATTTTAATTAATATTTTTATTTTTTTTTTAATTTTTACAATTTCTTTAATTTTTTACAATTTTTTTTTTTTAATTTTTAAAAATTTTTGTAATTTTTATAAATTTTCTTTTTAATTTTTAATATTATTTTTTTATTTTTTATGATTTTTTTTAATATTTCCACACAGTTTCTGCGCTCAACATATATGCGCGCACATAAACACACCGTTTATGACAATATGTATGGCCTTAGTACGAATATACTCGATTTTTTTTGACTAAACGCTTGCTGTGACTTAGAATTAAGCTAAGGTTTTAATTTATTTACGGCTTTTTCACACTTCAATAGTATTACTATTTATATTTATTATACAGAATAGCGCAACACAACAAAATACAGAATATAAAAATTTTCAAATTCAGTCTCAAAGAGATTTCAGCGTTTTCAGTCTCAGTGGCCACCAGACATGACCTGCCTTACGCGTTAACATCCCGGTATAGGACTAAAAATTCATTCGCTGCGGCAATCAAGTGAAACCAACAGCGACACGATGTGCAGCGAAAAGCAGCAAAACAACAACAACAACAGCAAAACAACATGAATGTGGCAAGCACCAGAACAGGCACAAGAACAAGCACAAGAGGGCGAGTAAGCGATGTGAAAACAGTTAGCAGCGCACGGCACATAGCAGAGTAGGCAGGAGCAGGCGCACAATAAGCGCAAACACACTCACACACATACCTGTACAACTGCCGCATATGAGCGCTGTTACTGGAAACCGCTGCACGGCGCTGTAAAGTATGCAACGCATATTTCGTTTCGCCTTGTTCCGATTACATGCGCTGTGTTGTTGTTGCTTTGGTGGCTGCTACGCCTAAAATTATGCACGAATTTTACTTTTTAACAAAATACAACATACAAATATTTTGGTGTGCGCTTTAAGGCGAAGCGAAAAAAGAATATGATTTCGAGGGGTTGTAAATTTTGCAGCGCACAAACAATGTCTGTGTGCATTGTTTTTGTTGTTTATGAGCGCGCTGTTAGTCGCCTGTTGTAATTTTGGCAATGGCACTTTGGAAATATAACGCTTGTTGACTTAGGGCCAAACAATCGGCCACATACCAGACCTGCTACAAGCGCTACCACATTGTCGAACTGACTACCAATAACTGTTCAACACACACACATGCACAAATAAACACGTATAATTGTTTATTTGTGCGCTTATGTTGCTAGTTGAGGCAGTCCCAGACACCCTTCAGGCATGTCTGCTTGAGTTTGGTCAGGGTGCATACATTTAGGCGCTGGCGAATTTTTTTTCAGCTTTATTTGTTTTTGAATGGATTTTCGTGTGCTTCGTATTTAATAATATATACGGCTGCTGACTGGCAAAATGTTGCGCACTGGTATGAGCGCTGATTATTTGCTGGCGGTATTGTTGTTGGTACTGCATGCTAGCGGTGAATGGCCTTTACGGCGCTTATGACGTAAGTTTATGTTGAATTTTAGAAAAAATTATGTAAAAAATGTTGGAAAAGGTAATAAAGAATTTTTTGGTGGCACTTTGCTAACCTTTGAAATTCAAAAATATCTTTTGTGTGCTGTTTAGACTTGATAATATGTGAGGGTTTGCATATTTTGAGGCGCATTGATTTCAGTTTTTTTATAAAATGTAAAACTGCGCTGTGTTGATGCTTTCGTTACCGTTTTCGATATACTTGTGTCTAAAAACTGCGATTTTCGCAAAATATAGCATACATTTAGGAGTCATGTGAGTATGAGCAGGCTAATAATACAAAAAGTAGTTAATTCTCGGAAAAAGTATTGAAATTCTTATTTCTCTGGGCCCAAATATACGCTGTTAGCAGTATAATTTAAAAATCTTAGAATTATTAGCCTACTTTCAGGCGCTGAAAAATTAAAAAATGTTCGCTTGCTGTTGCACTATGTCTATTTTAAGAATACTAAATTCAGTTACGTGTTTCAAGAGTTAAAATTATTCATGTCAATAACAATATTGCCTACATTTAGGCGAATTTGCTTTTTAAGTCAAAAAATGTCTATGAATTATATTAAGTTACATTTAGTAAGCAGAATAAATAATTTAGTTAATGGAAAAATAAATTAGAAAAGATATAAAAAATAAAAATTATTTTAAGAAGCTTAAAATTGTATCCTTCAGGCTTTTTAACTGCTTGTCGCTGTTGTTGCAACATTAAATAAAATATGTAAGAATAAAAATAAATTAAACTCAATCGCCATTGCGACGACAGCTTATACACACATATGTATATACCCACATGTAACTCCCCACAACTCTACCAACACTAACAACAACATGTGTACAACAATGTCTGCACTTTCAACTTTGTTGCTGTTTGTTGCAACTCCACTCGGAGTATGAGTTGCAGCGCTCGGGTAGTAACGAACGTCCTTGGGTGTGAATGAACTGTGGAGTCGTTAGCTGCAACAACAAAAGCAAAAGCAAGGAAAAAAGAATGCACGTTTGCAATTGTATGGAAGGCGATGACACTGGCCGCAACGGCAACGTGGCTGAAAAATGCAAATAAACAAAGTTGCGAAGTAGAAGCGAAAGCGTCTGCAAAATTACAATCACTCCTTGAAGGAGGGTGCGGAGGAAGGAATAACGGTGGAATATAATATGAGTACAAAGAAAAACTCGCTGGCAGGCAGACAGGACAGACAGGTGGCGGAGATATGAAGATTTGTGGATGGAAGGGCTTTTACGAAGGCGGTTGGGGTTGTGCTGTAGGGGTAATTGAATGCTGGTGCCGTTATTGATAGGGATATTTTCGATAAATAATACATTTTTTTATTTGCAATTTACATTAATGTACGAATTCAGGTATAAATTAGGACTAGTTTGCATAAGCAAATGTATTCATTAGAAATATATGAGTAAAATTATAATAATTTTATTTACAACTAATTGTAATTTTAATAGTAATTGTAATGGTAATTGTAATGGTAATGGTAATTATAGTCGCAATAATAGTAATGTAACGGTAGTTATATTTTAATTTTGAGTTGCAGTTCTAAATGTAATGGTAATGTAATTGTAATTAAATTACTTAAAATTGTAATCATTAAACTCTTTACCAAAAAAATTAGTTTAAAATATTTTATATTTAAAAAAAATTACAATATTATTGTAATGGTAATTATAATTGTAATTCTAGTAATAATTATTAAAAATGGTAATCGTTATTACATTTAAATTTTGTAATGTTGTTATATAAGTAATTGTAATGGTAATTAAATGGCTGTAATTATGAAACTTTTTACTATGAAAATTTATTTAAATTATTTTACATTAAAAAAATTTCAGCAATAGTGTAATGGTAATTATAATTGTAATTGTAGTAATATAAGTGTGTAACCATAATAGTAACTATATTGGAATCTTGAGTTTCATTTTTAATTGAAAAAGTAATTTTAATTTTAATTGTAATGGTAATGGTAATTGTAATTGTAAATGTAATGATAATTGTACTTATACATTTTTTTCTTTAAAATTAATTGTGTTGTCATATATGTATGTGGTTTTTGTAACGTATTACAACAACATATTTTACCGCTACTCATAGCCACTTAAACCATAAAATTAACGCATATACTTCATTATGACATCACCGAGGGTGGCCAGTGACCGGCCGCACTTGGCATATTCCATAACCGTTATGCGACACGACGCGCTCTTCTGCTGACACAAATAAGTGTCATGCAACTTTCGAAATGCAACATGAAAATGAACTTAATGCCTGCATACGCACACATACATATACAGCTCAAAGCATGAAAGCCTATAAAATGCAAAAAAAGGGAGGCACAACCGCACATGCGCGACCGGCACAAGTCATTTGTCAAAGAGATTGCGCGTGCGCGGCGCGTTGATAGTGCTGTTGGCGTCGCTCTGACCCGGAGATATTGCGCGTTGGATACATACTTGTGGCTGCGGCAATGTTGCACATCCGTTCGCTTTCTATTACAATACATATACACATGTTGTTCAAAAGTTCTTGCTACTATAGTTGTTGCATTTTTTTTTTTGTGTTTCTTTTTTTATTTTTTGTTGTTGCGACTCACATTCGAACGGTAAACTCCATATAAATCAACTTAATCATTGCATTTAGCATGCGTGGCACGTATGCGGCGCAGCAAACGTAAGTAAATTTATTTGACTAAGTAAAATAAAAATGAAATGCATATACCGTTATTCACGGCAAATGCATTAATGTGCCTGAGGTGCGTAAGTATTTAGCTAAGCGGGTGCCATTTGATTGACAAACTTTGAGGTGCGTTGGCAGCTGTGTGTGTGTGTGCGTGGCGGTCAGTCAATCAATTCTAGGAAATCAGAAATTTATAAATGACAATTTTGTGCTAAAATGGCACTGTATGCATGTACCCGAGTTCTTTTATATACATATGCACATATCTATTTATATCTTTATATATATGTATATACTATTGTTAGTCCCGAATTTTCGGGATTGAAAAAAATTTACTAGAAGTGAATGTAGATATATTGATGTTAATAAACGCGATTTGCACCAATCCCGATTTCAGTAATCCCGATCATAAAAATTTCGGGATTAAAAAAAATATTTTATTTCAAAATTTATAAAAAGACAAATAAAAAAACAAAAGATTTACAAATCCCGAACTCAGAATCCCGAAATTTTCGGGATTGAGAAGAATTTTCTTAATGGTAAAAACGCAAAAATATATAGTACATACATATATGGATATCTATGTATATAACAAAAACAGCGAAAACTTCAGTGTTTGAAAACATCAATCGCCTCCGGCATTGCTGCAACTGTACTCACTTTTGTACACACTTAGATATGTATACATATCTATACATGCCCATATATGTATGTACATATGTATGTATGCTTCTTATGTATACCCATACATAAATAACTAAATTAGCCATAATAACCCACACCTGCATATGAGTATTCCAGCGATCAACGGTGTCAATTGCGGCTGTCACTCATTTCGTATGCAAGACAGGTTGATGGACTGTTGACTGCCACTTGCTGCTGTTGTGGTTTAAAAAATAGTGTGTACGCACTTTTGATGGACATGCATGCCAAGCGGACGATGAGTGTTAGATGGATGTAGAACGCCGCCAAGAATTTATGCAAATTTTAGTTTGACACAAAATATTAGGTGTATATATGCATGTTGCAGCTCTCCATTAAAGAGGAAAGTTAAAAAGAAAAGTAATTATTATTTAAAAAGGAGGGGTTCAAGGAAGGAGTGTTTGATAAGTGAATTTTTTCAATCTAAATATATTAATAAAAAATTAAAAAAAAAAAATAAAATATTTTTAAATACAATTTAATTGTAAAAGTAATGGTAATGGTCATGGTAATGGTATTTGAAATGATAATAGCAGTAATGGTAAGAGATAGTTAGTTTGAAATAATTAATGTAATGGTAATTGTAATAATTAAAAATTAAAAAATATATATTTTTTTTGATATATATTTAATTGTAGTTCTCCATTGTAATTAAAATTGTAATGGTAATGGTCATGGTAATTGATACAGTAATTTAAAATGTTATGATAATTATATTATTAAATTATTTATTAAATAAAAATATTTAAAATATTTTGTATTTAAGTACTAATTTCAATAATAATGGTAATTATATTTGGAATTGTACTGGTAATGGTAACTATATTTGAATATGTTGTGCTATATATGTATTTGCGTTGTAGTTCTCATTGTAATAGTAATGGTAATTATAATTGTAATGGTAATTATAATGTAATCTTAATTGTAATAATTTTTATTTTCATTTAAAAAGCAATAACTTCTAATGATTAATCAATTAAAAGATATATTTAATTAGAAAATAATCATTAGCTTGGCGAATCAACACAAGTGCTTCCTGACTACAATAAAACCAACAAAACCGCCATTCAAAACTTTGCTGTGCTAATTTTGTGCTCTTTCATAACAACCAATACGCTCTTTTTCGCTCTCTTTTGTCAAATACTTGCAATTCGCTGCAATTTTAATCGCACTAGTTCTTTTTGTGCTCCCGCTTTTTAGCTCAAAGTCACAGTCAATGCACAAAGAGTCCATGGTTAATGCCATGACATTCATGCCACATGCAATTGCATTACAAAAAACAACAACAACAAGCAAGCGCACACACGCAAAAGCCGAACGTAGCAACAACAAAAATGCCTGTCATGAGTAGTAAATCTTGCAGCTTTATGAGTAGAGTAGTACGCATTTAACGCGCATGCGCGCAGACTCTTACTCATGCATTGCAAATGCATTACTTTGATGCCGCAAACTAACAACTCATTAAAAAATACTGCAAAAATGCGATTACTCTTACGCATGCGCAAAACAACGCGCTCTTTTGTACACTCTTTCTCGCTCTTGATGCTCTTATACATTGTGTGTTAACTGTTTCGCTGCCTATTGGCTGGCCGTGCGCTGTAGGCCGTTGGCTGTCGCACGACGACCACCACTGCCGCCGCCGCGTTGGTCTCATTGCGCTTGAGTAGGTCGGTCATTGAACTGGCGAACTTGTTTCTCACCATCATTGCCAGTGTCAGTTGTTGTTACACCGCTTTTTCTTCTTGTTGTTGTTGCGGCTATTGTTGGCGCGCTCAATTCTTTGCTCGCTGCGCTGGCTCGCACGCCCGCTTGCTTTCTTTTCTACAACATTGCTGTTTTCAGTTGTTCGTATACTTTTTTTGCTTTTATTGTATCGCTTCATGCAGCTTTTTGCTCGGCGCTTGTGCGCTCTTCTACGCTATGCTTTGAAAGCTTATGCTCAAATGCCCTCGTACATAACATAGTTATGCATATTGATACGTGCCACGAAGGCTGCTGGGTATCAGTTGCAAAGGACACAGCCAGTTGGCAACATCAGCGGCGCAGTTGCAGCAAAAGTGTTGGTGTTGTAGGAAATAAACTTGAAGGAGGAGCATATTTTTAACGGAAGTTTAACTTTAATTGTTGTATTTTTTATTTTGTTATTTTTTTGTAATGAAAACATTCTGAACTCACTCGTTGTTTCAAGTACGTGCGGCAGTGGACTCACTTGCCGGCGAGGCATTAAAGCGTAACGCAACGGCACACTCACCTGCCAATAAAATATTATATAGGAAGTGCACTTGTTGCATGTTAATGCCAATGCAAGTGTTGAAATTAAATAAAAATAATAATAATTTATGCCGTTTTTTCTCGGTGGCCTTAGTTATACACATCTATATATATGAAAGCAAGAAAAAGCATTAACTTCGGTTGCATTGAAGCTAGAATATACTTCACAAATTGAAAACTTTTCATACAATATCAATTTTGTGCATTCAGTTTGTATGATAGCTATATGCTATAGTAGTCCGATCTGAACAATTTCTTCAGACATTGTGCCGACGGTTTTGGTAATAAGTTATGCCAAATTTGGTGGCGTTATCTTGTCAAACAAAAAAGTTTTCCTTACAAGGACGGCAATTTAAGCGACCAGTGTGTATGGCAGCTGTATACATATGTTATTGTGATCCGATCGGAAAAATTTCTTCAAATGTTATATCGTTGATTTCATCAATGAACTGTGCCCAATTCCATGAAGCTATCTCGCAACTTAACTTAACTGAGCTTAACTTAACTTAACTTAACTTAACTTAACTTAACTTAACTTAACTTAACTTAACTTAACTTAACTAAACTAAACTAAACTTAACTTAACTTAACTTAACTTAACTTAACTTAACTTAACTTAACTTAACTTAACCTACTTAACTTAACTTAGCTTAACTTAACTTAACCTAACTTAACTTAGCTTAACTTAACTTAACTTAACTTAACATAATATAGCTTAACATAAATTAACATAACATGAATAGCATAATATTAGGATAAATACTTACTCGTCAGCCAATATAGAAAACCGTAATTTTACATAGCGTAGTATGGCATAACTTAACTTAACAAGCCATCACATAATATAACTTAACATAATTTGTCATAATATCTGAGATTGTAATATATTTTAGCATAACATGACACATAAAATAGGTTATGCTAAGATAACTTAACATAACATAGCATAACATAACTTAACATATAAAAATAACATAATGGGACGTCAAATTAAACCAAAACTCTATTTCCGCCGACAAAGTTCCAAAAATAGCAACAACCACACAACAAATTGGACAAAAATCTACAACAACTTAAACCGATCAGAGAATATGCTTAACGCATTACAGTTGGCCAAGTCCTCTGCACACTAGCCCCTGAAAGGTCATTGGCCGGTTTCGTGTACCTGTTATACTAAATTCTATATGATTACACACACACACATGCATTTGATGCACTTGTACAGCTTGCCTGTTTTTCTTTCGGCGTTTTTATTATCTTTTTTTTGTACTTTTTTGTTGCTGTATTTTTTATTTTCCTGCACTGCCGTGGGGCCACTGTTGCATGTGCATTGTACCGTAAGGTGTCTGCTGCCGCCGATGAAAATATTGAATTTCAACAATGTATAGAAGCAGCATTAAATATCAAATAGGCAAATGAAACAAAACAAACAGTAAAATAACAGCGCACACAAAATAATGAGGGGAGCAACATTGAGCCGACGAATGTTGAATGTCATAGAATTGCGCAGATGAGTGTGTTGAGTGCGTGCGTGTGTGCGAGTGTCAGGTATAGGGTGCACTGCGTGTTGTGGGGGAACTATAAAAGCGAATTTTGTATTGAAGTTATCGTATGTCATTAGTTAAATAACAATGGACAAATGTGTTGCAAGCAAACATAGCGGTAATTATTTTTGATTATGTGCTCGCATTGTCATTTAATGTGTATTTATGCTGTTGTTGGGAGTTGATGAGTGTCGGTGGTGTTTGCTGTGTTTGGGAAAAAAAAGAATGTACGATAATGGTGGAGATGAGACGGCGATTTTTTGGTATATTGAGAAAACAAATAAACGATATTTTTAACTACAGATATTGTTTTTATTTATAACATTACTGGGTTTTTTATAATTTTCATTGAGTTATATAATGATATTATTATGCAGAGTAACGATTTGTTTTTAACACTGAAGCACAGAATATTTGTTTAAATAGCTAAATAAGCATATTTTATTAACCAAATGCAAGAAATAAATATTTGAAAAGCTTAAAAAAAATTTAAAATTTTCTTAATTATCGATTTTTTTTAATTTTTAAGAATAATTAATTTTGTGCTGTGTATACATACTTTTTTAATTAATTATAAATTAAAAATTAATTAAATTAATTTTGATTATCAATTTAATTAATTAAGTAAATTTACTTAAAATTTTTAATTTTTTTTAATTAATAGAATTTCTATAAAAATCAAATTAATAAAACTGATTTGATTAAAAATTCATACAAAACATAAAAATTTTAATTAATTAATAATTTAATCAATCATTATTGATTTAATCATTCTAATTGTCTGTTGCAAAATTTGTATTAAAGTTGTTAGTTTGAATTTACTTAAATTAATAAATAATTATAATTAATATATTAAATTAATAATTAATTAAAATTAATTAAAATTAATTTAATTAATATTTTTTTTTATTCAAATCCTTTTTAAATAAAAAATTCATCACTTTAACATAACTTTTACGATAAAAAATTAAAAAATTAAAAAAAAATTAATAACAAATTAAATGAATCTAATTTTAATAATACTTTTTTCCAAATCTTGAATTCAGTATTATATTTGCACAACTTATATGCTCATGCTGATTTTTCTATTTTTTGTTAAGTAGTAGAATTTTTACAAAAACAAAATTAAAAAAACAATTATTTACTCTGCAATAGAATTTCTTAATAAAAAACCAACAACAATAAATAAAATAAATAACTTATGCAACAAAAATTAACGATGTCAATAAAATTCTTATCATACAAAAAAAAAAAGCATCACGATTTCAATAAAACTGTTACGAAAACAAAAATATAATATATGCAATATTAATAAGCAGCCACGCCATTACGCAATATCCGCTTTGAGCACACGCCAGCGATTAAAAGTTCATGTCAAAATTATAAGTATGTGTGTATTTTGCATTTTTGTTGGCATTAAATTTAATGCTTAAGTGCTTATTAACTTTTGCTATTTAATTACAATTCGGCGCTTTTGGCTTGCCAATTGTTGTTGTTGCTTTTTTGCGAACGAAACTAAACTGCTTATTAAATTTATATCCTGTTATTGTGATGAAGTGACATTTCAGAGCTGAGATAAAAAAAGATACATTTATGTATATATATATATATATATTTTGTCCATGGGAATATTATATACATATATGCTCTTTCCAGAGACGTGACTTTATGCGTTTGTAGATATGGCAAAAATCTCTAAAAAATTAAAAGAAATACAGTCACAGCTTAGCATATGTATGCTTCAGCTCACCGAATTATAATGAAGTCTCATTGAATATGTAAAACCAAAAATATTTTTTTTTTTAATTCTGGTAATTACTTTTATAAGTTATTCTAATACTTATAGTATATTTTATAATTTATTTTTTTTAATTTTTATTTTTTAAGATTTTTTTATATTAATCTTCATATTCACACCTTTCTCCTGCCTATAAAGTAGTCATAAATTGCCAAGCCAACCATAATTTGTAAGAAAAAGTGTTGCGCCTATTTCAACACGCACACACCACCTCAACAATTTGACAAGCACACATACACACATGTGCATACAAACACAAATAGAAACAAAAATTCATGCAACGAGTTAGTTGCTAGCAGTTATTGCCACTAAGAATGTATGTTTGTATATACAATTGAATATTGGTAAGTGTATGTATATATTGTATGTTTGTATATACGTTTCTAAATATGTTTATGTATGTATATGTCTTTGTTTATGTGCATATTTACGGCCGTGCAACAGTTGAACGCCCTTTTCATGGCAAGTGATTCCAAACGACGCGTCATTTCCCTCAACTCATTCCACTCCTGCTCTCCTGCACTGCCGCCTGCAGCCTTATCGCGCCGTTTCATTTGCAGCTAATGCTTCTAACCACAAATGCGCTGTGCTGCCACTCAATGCCATTGACTGCCGCTGCCGCAGTCAACAGCCAACTTGCCAGCCACCTAACTATCTAGATGGACTGGCTGCATGCCTGCCTGCCAGCCGCCTGATTCTGCCGCTTGTAGCTGGTCTAACTAACGACTGATGCGCCTAGAGATCGGCGCGCATGTGGCAGGATGGTTGTTGCAACGTGCTGCTAGAACTAGCTATCTAGCAGCAGCAGCAGAACAGCCTGTGAACTGGTTTCATTTTCATGTTGGCATCTTCTCTAATGCCAGGCGGCGCAGCAAACGCTGGAAAATAGAGGCAACGATGCATGCATGCGGCGGTATGTATGTATGTGCAACAATAAGAACAACGCAAGGCGATCGAGACATTAGCTGCTTTGTGGCTTGGAAAGTGACTTGGCTATTGACACTGGGCAATCGGTTGCACACGTTGGTGTGGCAGCTGTTTGTGGCAGGTTGCAAGTGTGTGTGTGTGTGCGTGTGCTTATAAATATAGCTAGCGACTTGGTTGGGTTCAACAAGTGGCCGTTTAAAGTGAAGGGGAATAACTACAAGAACAAAAACAACAACAAAAAGCTACAAAAACAACAACAAAACAGCATTCATCACAAATATTATGGCAGAAGGGGGCAGTTGCAACATGTTGAAAGGTAGCAAAGACCTTCCCATAAGATTCACTTTTTGCTGACAAGCTTGCGCTGTTGTTGTGCTGGTTGTTGTTTTTGTTGTTTTTGCGCTTCCTTCTAATTCCTGGCCGGCCGAGCGCATTGCACTGCATTCGTGCTGCAGCAGTCAGCTACCTTCGCTTTGTTGATGTTTTCGTTGTTGTTTTTGTTTTAGGCTTTGTTTTCATTACTCGTTTATATTGACTGCTTGTTGTTGTTGTTTTGCTTATTTATGTTTGTTGTGGCTTTTCATTTCATTTCATCGCCTCGTCCGTTCGTTGATCTCTAACGTGCAACGTTCAGCTGGCAACGTGCAACAAATTGTGGAATATTTCAAACGAAAACGAAAACTTATGGCCCAACAACAGCAAAAACAACACCAACAACCAGTAATGGCTTGAAAGGTTGTTGCAGGCGCTGCGCCGAGAACGAAAGCAAGAATGCCACATTTCTTCGTGCAGCAATGCTTGTGGCAGCCAGCGCACGTTGACAGCAGATTTTCGGGATCGTTGCCACTTGCTGGCACCAACACACCGGCATTTCGATATGTGTATTGCCGCCTGACAAAGGCTGTACTTTGCTGCCACACACTTGATCACCGCGCTGCCTCAGCGGCGACCTGCCCCTCTGGCGGCGCGTTCGGTTTGGCGTTGCTTTATTCGGGGTAAATGCACTCTGGACGAAATGTGAATGAACGGCGTGCACGTGAAAGAGGTCTAGAAAGCACACAAACACACACACGCATAGGCTTTGATACGTTTGTATGTGTTCATGTTGCATGTGGCAAGGATGCTCAGGCGGCAATGTGCTGGTCGTGGATCATGCTGCTGTTATTGCCGGCAAATGTGTGCATTTTATTGTTTTTATTTTTGTTGTTGCAGGCAGCGGTGTTCGCTTTCATTGTATAATTATGTGAGTGCTGCGTTTAAGTGCTTGTTGTTGTTGTTGTTGCTTGCATTATGATTACTTTGTTCTTAGGTTGGCTCATATTTGCAGTATTTGCCTTGCTGCCACAACCTACAACAAATGCACAACACAAACATACACAAAGATGGATTACAAAGGTGGGTGCTTGTTGTTGTAAGCGCTATACGCTCACTTATTAGTTGCTAAAATGTGCAATTTACGTTTGGATAATTGCAATAAGCGCACAATCGGTTTGAAAAGTACAAAAGTGCAAGAAAATCTAGCGAGTGTCATATGCGCCAAGAACGAGTTTGTTGCTTAAGTCTTTCGTTATTTTCCTTTACAAAGCGCGCTTGAGAGGCTGCAGGCGGCAGGAATTTTTTGATTACCACAATGTATGTGTATATATATGTGTGCAAGGAAAATGGTATAAATGACAGCATTAATAGCTTGATATGTGAAATAATTTGTAGATAATCTGCTTTGTGGCAAAGGCTTGACTTTCATGCTGGGAAATTGTTTGCTGCATGCGGCTGGTGCTGCGTTAATGACTTCAAAAGCCAGGAAATTGGTTTCTAAGCGCTTAAAAATTGTTTTCTGGTATGTACTTTTTTAATTAGAATTTTTTAAGTGATTAAATCTACTGGCACCTGGCTCAAGTGAATGACTTGTGTTTTTATTTTTTTCAAAGCAGGTGCTTTCAGTGAGTGAGAAGCGGAGTAAATTGGCCTTTTGATGAAGAATTTGATATTTTATGAACGTTTCCGTTCAATTTGTTTTTAATTACAAAGCTTGGTTGTCAAAAATTATGTGTCATAAAAATGACAAAGAAAAGTTTTGTTGAAAATTTTCTACAAAAAAATTTTAAGATATCAAAAAGTATGACAAATGTTGTCAAACGCGGCATAAAAATGACAAAAGAGACTTTATAAGTTAAAGTATGAATAAAACTACATAGAAATTAATTAATATGTTTTTTTTTGTCAAAATTTATGTAAAAATATTTCCTATATGTTATAAAAACACAAAGAAAATTTTTGTTTAATTTTTAAAAAAAATTTTAAATATACATAAGATATACATATATTTGTGAGTTCATAAATATTTTCTCCGGTAAAAATGCTTTTCTTTTATTACAAATTTGCAAAAATTTATTTTTATTTATAAAAAAAGAACTCAAGCTAAAAACAAAATAAAAAAATTATGTAAACTTTTACAAACTTTTTTTCTTAAAAAAATACAATTTATGGTACCACTTCTGTATCAATTGACACTTCTAACGAGGCGCAACACCCTGAAGTAAAATGTGTGCGTTAAAAATAAACAAAAAAGCTAATAATTAGTATATATGAACGTTTACTCCACATACTCCACACCTAAGCTAATAGCAATGGCCGAAAATGAGTTTGGTAAAAAAAAAAAAATGTCACCAACATTAATTAAGCAGAAGACACAAATGTGCTATGGCAATAAAGCCCGCGCAATAATATGAAACACAATAGTCGACCGAAAGTCATTGAACTTGGCACTAAAGCAAATATACACATGTGAACTCATATATATAAGCACATACACACAAACACATGCCTATATGTACACACATCTAAGCAAAAAGCCATGCCTACCCATTGTTCTTTTTGGACTTAATCACACCTCCCAACGCGCGCGTTGACAATACTAACCGTAACAACAAGCACAATAGCAACAACAACAAGTATAGCGACAGCAGCAACGCCAACACCGGCTTGATTAGTAAATTAACTTTTTTGCGCTTTTTGTTTTGCTTGGCGTATTCTACTTTTTCCACATGGCACGGCGAATTGCGAGCATTTGCATGAAATAAACGCACACTTCCTTTGACTTCATTTACATAAATTAGCAGAATGTGTGTTTTAGTGAATAAAAATTAGAAAAAAATTATATATTTAAAATAAATAAATATACATATATATACTTTAATCTATGGCTTTTTAAGCGTAGCAAAATTCAACTTTTTGCTACGTTTTGCCATTTGTGATCATAAAGATGTGCCTATCAGAAATTGCGTATTACATTTTGACCTTCAGTAAACCGTTATATATATTTTTATTTGTATACTGCTAGATTTTTGTTTATTAGAATGGAAATTGTATAATAAGAAATATGAGATTTTGAGTGAGTTGACTGCACATATAACAAGAAAAAAACACTAATTAATGGTTTTACAGAACTCTGCTTGAAGAAATATGTTGAGATATTGATTTTTATCAAAAAGAAAAATGTTGAGTTAAGCAATTTTTACAGAAATGTTTAATATAATGTTTTAAAATTTAATTATTAATTAGCAAACAATATTTTTTTTTCAAAAAATTTAATTTTGACTTAAGCACTTTTTTCACAAATTTATAGCATTTTGTTGTAAAAGTGTTCTTTAAATACCTTTTGGTTAATATGTTGAAAATATATGATTTTTTTCGAAAAATTAAATATTGAGTTACGTTCTTTTTCTGAAAAATGTTCAGTAAAATGACGTAAAAGTGTTATCTATATACCCTGTATTTAATATATTAATAAAACAAATCAAATTTTTCAAAAAATGATATTTTGAGTTATGAAATTTTACCGAAAAATAATGAAATAATTGGTCAGAGGTGCGTGTTTTGATCAAAATATAGTGTTTTTGAAAAAACTATTGAACTTTACCAGTCAGACAATAGTAATTTTTTCATATAGAAAATTTATTTATTTAAAGTTAATTAATTTTTTATTTATTTTTATTGGTGTAGAAGTAGTTTTAAATATAATTTCGTTTACTTTTAACATTACTTATTGTTCTTAATTTTTTCGTGCGGATTAAGTTTTATTAATTAAAATATTTTTAATTAGTTTTTATCAATTTATTTTTAGTTATTTTGAGTTTTATTTCTTAATTTTTTATATTAAATCTTTATGTATTTTATTTTCCCTTTCTCATTTAGTTCAATTTAAATTCTTAAATAGTGAAATTAATTTTTGTTTAATTATTTTAATTTATTTCTAAATTTCTTTAATTTTTAATTAGTTTGACTAAATTTTTTTAATTATCTTTATTAATTTCATAATTTTTTTTAACTTATTTTATTTTTATTTAGCTTTTTTATATATAATTTTTTTAATTAGTTAAACAAATTTATTTTATTTATAACATTTTACTTTATTTATTAAATAGCTTTTTTTTCTCAAACCAAATATATTTTTTTGACAAGCATATTTTATGTTTTACTTTAAATACATTCCTTTGTTATTTTATTTAACTTTATTTTATTTCTCTATTTTTTTACTCTTATTCTTACTTTGCTTTCAACAATTTCGTCCCACTGTACAATTCCCAGTCAGTTATACGCTTTAGACATCTAACCCGACTATGATTATTCATAATCTACATATAAGTGTATGTATATCAAAAAAAAAAATTAAAACAACAAGAACAACAACAAAAATTAAGCATTCACCTATTTACATAACACGACCTTGAAATTGAAAATGAAATTCGAAGTGAAATGTAAACAATAAATTGAATGTCGTTGCAAAATAAAAGCCTCGCCAATTTATTGCTTAGATCGCAACAACAACAGCAACAATGAGAGTACAAAAGGCAACAGTGATGTGAAACATTAATGTAATTAACGGAATTAACGAAAGCGAATGCATTTAAAACACACAGCTTTTAAACGGGCATTATGGACTGCCGTTGCTGCGGTGTGCTGAAGTAGAAATGATTGTGAAAACAACAACAAAAATCAAAAATATAAAAAATAAAATAAAAAGTTAGAAATAAAAAGCAAATAAATGAGAAAAATCTGCCCCACTCGAATACAGTTAGCCAGATTTGTATTTTTTTGTAAATATGAGCGCGCATTTTAGCAGCTGAAAGTATTTGTTGTTGCAATATGATGTTCTTACCATATAATTTATTGTACACATTCAATTTATTGCGCAAATTAATTTATTGTGCAATGTTAATGTGAGCAATTGATGGCAAAAAATGGCGTGAGTTTTTTCACTTATTTTGATTTCTAAGCGATTTTGAGCTTTCATTGGAATATTTTGTATGTATGTGCGTATGTATAGCTATTGGGGATGTGTGGGTGTGTTTGTAGGGGTATATGTGTGTGCTTGTGTGTGAGTTAGCATCTACGTCAGCAGGCATTGTATGCAAAATTTCAATTTCAGTTTCAATTTCATCTTCTGTCAGCCGTTATTTGCTAGCTGAAATGCTTGTATGTATATACTTGTATCTGTATATGCAGGTGTGCTGTTACACAGTTTGAAAGTGGCTGTTAAAGAATTTAGCAGTGTGGTAAGGAAATCATTTGAAGTGGAGATTTGTTGAAAAAATGTTAATTTTGTGCTAAAAGTAAGAAAATTTTGCCAAAAAATTATTGAAAAAATAATTTTTAATGTTTGAAAAAAAAAAATAAAAAAAAATTTTGTAAAAAAAAAATTGTAAAAAAAAATAAACATATTCATCACTTGAATTAAAAAAAATGTATAAAATAAACTGTTAAGTGAACATCTATAAAAAGTTCAAAAATTTTTTTAAGAAATATTTTTCTACAATAAAAAAAAAATTATTAAAAAAATATTTATTTTTTAAAATTTTTAAATTTGAGCTTCTCTAACAAAAAAATATGATGAGACAACACTTCTCCTAATAACGCTCTTTATATAATATTTTCACACAGAAACTTGAAAATATTGACATTTGTTTGTTTAAAACTGTTTGTTTGCACAATTACTATGAAAAATCTAACGATTCACGCTACGTCACATGCCAGCACTCGTACAAGCTGACACACACCCACACATTATCTTTGAAATGAAGCTAGACGCTACATATTTACACCTGTGTACTTATATATCTAAGCACCTTTAAGCTGTTGACAGCAGCATTTTCATTTCAACTAATTTTTTATTGTTATATAGTATATGCATATGTACTACTGTTCACCGCTCACCCCTTGCTTAGCGTCACAAGCTTTATACCCTGCTTTTGGGCTTATATCATACTTGGCTAGAGCAGCAGCTACTGCGTTTTAGCGCTTCTAACCCATACAAGCTTGTAAATATAATTGTATCTGACGCTTCTTAAATGTCTATATATAATTGTTTGTGTGTGTGTGTTTGTATATTTGTTTATTGCTTGTCACGTTTGCTGTTTGGAGTCATTCAAAGTCAAAGTCAAGGTTTTCAAATGCTTACAAAGAGACTGTGGGTATTTTCTAGTGACGGTGAGTGAGTCGTGTATTTATAAAAAAAATATTAGATTTTTTGCGTTTCTTTTGGTATTTGTTTCCCTAAGTTTTTTAATTTATGGTGTATTGTTTTAAATATATTTTTTGCTAATCTTTGTGACTTAAGTTAATAGTTTTATTAATTAAAAATTAAAAACTATTTTTAAACTATATTATATCCATTAATGAAGTATATAACCTTTTTAAGTTTTTTATTACATAATTTATTCTTTTTTTTTAATTTTTTTCATATCATGTTTTTTTACTTTTATTTAAAAAAAATTTTATTTTAATTATTCTTAATTTTTATTTCCTAATTATTTTTTTCTGTTTCTTAATTAATAGTTTTTTAATTTGTTTGCAAGTTATTTTTATTAATTTTTTTATTTTTTTTATTTTACTAATTTTTTTACATTTTTATTATAATTTATTTTGTATTTTGTAAATTTCGTTTCACAGCTGTCTTATCTAGGAATAATTTTAATTTAATTTTTTATTCTAATAAGTTTGTATTTCGTTAATTAAAAAAAAATATTTAAGAATTTAAAATTAAAAACAAAAATATTTATATGTTAATTTTTTAAGAAATTTTAATTTTTTATTTTATTTTAATTTTTTTTAAATTATTTTTAATTTTTCTAATTTTCTCTTAATTTTTTAAAACTTTTTTTTGGATTGCTTTAATTTTTTTTTTTAATTTTTTTAATACAATTTTTTAATTAAACTATTTTCCTGTAAATATGTTTTGTTATTATTTTGCCTTGCCTATGTCTTTTAGTGACTTGTTGGTTATTGAGCTCAGCGCAACAACACAGTTTTCTAGTGAAATGTAGCAGATTTGAACATAAACACATGCATATATATTAAGATACAAAACAACAAGCAAAAAAAAGCAGAAGAAAAAAATATACAAAAAGCAACAAAAATATATATATTAAGCATTTTTTGTTGGCGCCGCCAAACTGGTTTGTGTGGTAATCACCATTTTTGCACGTAAAACAACAATGTGCATGCTCATTTATATATTGTGTGTAAAGAAAAATTATAAACAAATCTAGCAACAACAAAAACGAGTGCAAACTTGCACAACAAATTTGTAGAAATGAAAGAGTCTTCTGTTTATTATTTCTATTTTGCTAGTATAAAAATAAAAATGGGTCATTGATGACTAATTATTTGAATTTGCTTAAATTTTTTTTTTTTAATTGTTCAAATAATAATATTTTTAGCAGCAGCTCAGTGAGTCAAGCGCATGGCCATTCGAGTGGTAGCAGTTAATTGATTACTAGAAACAAGTTATTTTAAGAAATTTTTCAGAAAAAAGTATTTATTAATATATAAACAGTCGAAATATTTTCAACAAAGTCAAAAAAGTACATTAACAGCTTGCAATGTTCATATAACAGCGCCGTAAATACTTAACAGCGTTGCTAATATCGCTAACATAACACTATGTAAAGACTGCTGTATATAAAAAAAAAGGCAGATGAATAGGCTATTATTTAACAAACCTTTACGATTTAAGCTAGTATTAAGAAAATATATAAATTTATCAGGAAATCTGCTGTTAAAGTCGTGAATTACGTAATATCTAAGCCCTCAAATTAGCTTTAGAATTTACAACTCGCCTCTCAAGGGCATAAACAAGGGCTTTAATGAAGAGGCTATAAAATTTCAACAGCGTGGTTGCTATATTGTTTTTTTTTCAACGCTTTATAATTTTCTAAAGCTTCTTCAATGCTTGATTAGTTAGTTATTTTATAGTAGCCAATTTCCTCTATAGATTAATTTTTTTTTTCATTTTGTTTAGTTTTCGAAAGAATTACATAATAAATTACTAATTTGCGATAAACAAAATAAATTATAGGAAAAAATGTTAACACCTTCTAATGAAGTTACACACTAATGAATGACACAACAATAGAAATATATTGTGTCTGTATGATTGCTGTAGTAATCAATCATTTGAGCGCTACAATTGAGCAGTCGACAACAGCAAATGAAGGGAATGAAGCGCCAAAGCGTTAAATTCATAACGAAAGGCCTAAACTAGTAAGGAAAAAGCTTAAAAGAGGCTAAGTCGAGTTAAGCGATAAGAAAATTTAATACGTTAAAAAATTAGAAATAATTAATAAGTAAATTAATAAAAATTTTTTTCCTAATTAAAATTATTTCTAAGCGGAAAAATTAATTAAAATTAATTATTTCTAAGTGGAAAAATTAATTATCTCTAAGTGGAAAATAAATAAATAAATTTAAAATTAATTTTAAAAAATTAATTAATTAAGACTTATAATTATTTAATTAGAAAAATTAATTAAAATTAAATATTAAATTAATTAATTAAAATATTTTTGTGATAAAAAATTATTTTTTAGTAGAAAACAAAAATAAAATCAAAATTAAAAACCTGTTTAACGGATTTTGGTTAAACAATTTTTCAAAAAAGGTGGTTTCTAAGATGGTGGTTACAAGTATATCGCCTGCTTAAAAGCTATTTACAAAATTGTACTAAAAAAAATATTTCAGTTGATTTTCAAAACATGTTTTTTACTACTCTGCCAATATCAACCGCAGAAATTTTAAATATGAGCAAAAAATGGTTCTCAACTCATTAAGTAAGAACAGAATTGAATGCTAGGCATTCAAAGCAATCAAAATTTTTTATAAAAAATTAAAATAACTAACCGCTTTTGTTAATTTCTTTAATGCGCTGTTTAATTTGTGTACGCTTCAGTTTCTTTACAAAGCTCGAACGCTTAAATGCCTATCAACTTCTGTCCTGTAAGTATTGGATGAAGTTCGTAGCTCAAGTCTTTTGTGTTGCTGAAAGACAGCTATATTTCCTCCGTTTCTCAAAAATAATCTCAAAATGCTACCAGATTTTATAAATAACGTCATAATATCTTCAAAACACCGTAGCTGTAAACGCTGTGCTCACTTAGCCGGCACTTTTCAGCTTGCCACGTTACATAATACGGCTAGTCAAGCACATTTTGTGAGCTATTAAGCTCTTGAAATTAATAATTTAATAGCTAAGCTGACAGCAGTTTATAAATTACGACAAAAAGTCACTTTTATTTTCGAAAAAGCGTTAAAGACATAATTATTTATATACTTATATACATGTACATACATATATTTCCTACATTGTTGCGCCGCTGACGTATGACAACACAAACGCTGTTGTACAACACTTAAAACTTCTTGTTGATATTAAATTACAATTTCATGTGCTTTTTTGCTAATTTATTTTTGTGATTTGTTGGTGCTTTTGCGTGCTTTGTACGATGAGCTCATGCGGTTTTAGGCGATTTGCTGTAGGAAAGTGAGGTAGAGCGTATGCTTGCAGGTAAATTTTTAGAGGAAATGTGTTGATAAATTAGTTTTTTATATAAAATGTTTCTAATAAAAGAGGGTTTAGTAAAAATCTCGTTATAATTTTATTTTTAAATTTAATTTTTTTTTTGTACATTTTTTTATAAATTTTCATGTTTTTTAATAATTTTATAAAAAATTTTCGAAAAAAAACTTTTACTAGTGAATTATAGCTTTATAAAATGTTTTTTGGAATATGTTATTATAAATAATAACTTAAACTTTATATTTTTTGCTAAATTGTTAAATTTTCATCCTTACTTATCCACTGTTAGTCTTTTCGTAAATAACCTTAAAATAATAACTTTTTTCTACAGCTCAAATTATAAAACCTCACTTTTTACCTTTATCATATTTTAATTACAAAAACAATATAAAAATATTGCTGCCCTCAACACCTAATCAAGCATTCAATCAATCATAACCATGAGCATTACAATATTGTCGCCATTTAACACTTTGAAGTTCGTGTCCAAAGTCTTCAGTTTCTTCCGTCATTTCGTCTAGCAAGCCATGAAATGTATATAGCAGCACATAATAATGTATTTATGTATGTACACATACACTGACATCGCTGAAATTAAATTTTAAGAATCCCCGCTTTGACATTTACGGTGGCAACAATTAGCATTATTATTTATGAGGTGCTTATTATGTAATTGATTTGATTAATTTAATGAAATTTTAATGTGCTATGAACTGTCGAGGATATATAAATATAAAGACTAAGCTGAATTCTGTTTCATATTCCACGGATTGATTAAGAAATTCGCTTCAGGAAATTAAGCGTAAATTGAAATTAAATTAAATGTTTTGAAGTCAAGTGTGGTATGAAGAGCAGATCAAATCTATGAGATGCCAACGATGCCACAAACTCAATAGCAGTGTTGTTAAGCGAGTAAATGAATAAAGTAATTGAATTGGAGAGCATTATAATAAAAATTAGTGGAAGTTATGTGTTCAATTGTGGGAAGATATTATATAATTATATTATTAATTTTTATAAAATTACTTAATACTATTGTTTTCAAAATTTTTTTTCGATTATCGAAATATTTTTTTATTTTTCAAAATAATGTGTTTTTTTAATTTTATTGATTTTTTTTTTAATTTCTCTTTATTTAAATTTTTGTCTTTTTAAATAAAATTTTTTTCCAAATAAAGTTTTTTAATTTTTCAAAAATATCAACATTTTATCTAAATTTTTTTTTTAACCAATTTACCTTATTTTCACAGAAATAAATAATTTTGAATCTAAAAATATTTTTTTAATTTTTTGGTTTCTTAATTTTTTTAAATTAATTTGATTAATTTTTTTAATTAATTACCTCAAAAAACTAATGAAAATTATTGGCTAATCAAATTTATTTACTTCTCGTACTTTCTTTCGACCTATTCTCTCGCTAACATACTCTCTCATTTCTTGAAGAGAATATGCTAATAAACAAATAAACTTTATCGCACCCAGTTCTGTGCCATGGAAATTTCTAGAGGCTATCTCTAGAAATTTTGAAAACAGGAGCACTGTCTACATGTTTTTATAATGATGTAAGTCGACTTCAAAAAAAAAAAAAAATAATTGTTTTATTTTAATATATTTTAAAAGTTTCTTCATTCTAAAAATTAAATTTTTTTAAGAAAATAAAATAAAATATTTTTAAGCCAAATTCATAGAATCTGTTTAAATGATTTATTGTGACAATTTGGGCTTGGGAATAAAAAAAAATATTTTAAATTAAAAAAAAAAATATTTTCAATTAATAAAAATGTATTTTTATTTAATTTTTTAAGCAACTGTTTTAACAAAAAAAAATTAATTTTTTAAATAAAAAAGGAATTTGCGTACGAAAGAAAGTTAAAAAAAAATTTAATATTAAAAATGAAATTAAAAAAAAATATATTAAATATAAAATATATTAAATTTTTTTTTTTGGAAAAAAATATTTTTTTTTTGAAAAATTTGTAAAATTTACTTAGATGAGTATTTTAACATCACCACTATTTTCGAGTTTTAAATTAAAAACAAAAAAATATTATAAAATATTAATTCTGTTCAAAAAAAATTGTAATAGAGAAAAAATGTGGGCCAAAAAATAATTTTTTAATAAAAAACAATTGTAAATTTTACTAAATTTGTTTTTTTTTAATCAATTGCCACTTACCATATATCAATTTAGCACGTTGTAATCCTCTTCATAATACTCCAGCCATAATGCAAGTAATCCAAAAATATCACTGATGTACATGTGTGTGTGCGGGTAATCCATTAACTTAAACGAACTCCAATTAAAATCGTCAGCAATCCAACAGCGGCAATTAGCATGCAACACAATTATTGGATGAATGCTTGGGTATGTGTGTGTGCACTTATATTTTCCAGTGTATTTTTAACTCACTTGTATTTGTTGTCGTGTTCTGGCTAATTTTTGCGCAGTAAACCAAGTTGTTATTGTATTTCATTGATTGTTGCACTTACACTGTTAAGTTTATTGTTGTATTTTTGCGTAATTTATCTTTTCACACTTTGTTGTTGTTGTTTTTTATAGATTCGTAATTATATTTTTTTGCAAACACTTTTGGTTTTCCTTTACAATTTGCTTGCCACGAAATTCACTTAAATGCTGCTTAACTTATGCGTTTAAACCAATAAATGCAGTCTTATGGGTTAACAATTAACAAAGAATTAACGCTATTTAACTAAATTTGCTACGTAGAATATGTGATTCTTAGAATTATTTTAATTTTTTTTTGTAAATTATTTATAATTTTTCTTTAATTAATTGTAACTTTTCCTTATTTATTTATAATTTAGTTTAATTACTCATAATTTGTTTTAATTATTTATAAATTTTATTAATTATTTATAATTTTTCCTTAATTTCTTGCAATTTTTGTCACTAGAACATTTTTTGTTGTATAAATTTTTTTTTATTTTACATAATTTTTATAAATTGCTTTGCTTTTTGTTGTATAACATATCTTGTTGCTGCTGTTGTTTTCTCACAATTCAAACACCAGTTCACAAATTACATTTTTTCAGTTAAATTTGCACTTTTCCGTTTGTGAAATCTATTTTTTGCATATTTTTCTTGTTTTTATTTGCTAATTTGTTGTATTTGCTTGTTTGTTGTTGTAAATTTTCCAACCTTTCCAAGCAACTATTCTAACCAAACTAAGTTGCTTATTGCCAACACTTTTCTTTCAACACTCAGCAATTTGTCTTCTTATTCTTTTGCTGCTTCTTCTAATTCTTCTTCTTGTTATTGCTTTTCCACAACAAAACCGCATAGCCAGTATTCTAACACAGTCTTTATCATATACTTTGTACTGCCACTGGCTGATTGTAACTCTAACTCTAAACGGCAATTGGCTTGATCTGGTTGGTTGGTTAGCACATCGGCTAAGTGTTAGACTCGCATCCAGAAAAATGCTTACGAAACCGTGTCTCGATCGTATTGTTGCTTGCGGAAAACTGAATCACGGATGAGTCGCAGCGCCACATCAATGTCATGGGCACACTTGTGAACGTACTAAGCGCACGCACACACACGCTCACCAAAACACTACAAACGGCATTAAAAACCGCTCAGAATAAAAGACACACACACACGTATGCATGGAGATAGTATGACAAAGCTGAGCTCGAGTTCGAGTAGAAATTCTGAGCGCTCGCCAGCCAGCCAGCCAGTGGTAGTCGGTGGCACCTGAAAGCCGATATCAGTAGATAGTTAGACTTTTACGCGCGACGAACGCGCTCAGCGACCGACAGCGCTTCTCGCTTATAAGGCACACACGCACACGTATGCACATACACCTACAATTGGCCGCAAAGAAAATTCTGATAAACTCATAAGCAATACTCGCGGCCATGACAGTGACAGTGGTCAGAGATACAGCGATAGCTTTGCTCGTGTGTTTGTATGTGTGTCTGTAAACAGCTTCATTCGCTCGAACACGCTCGTTTTATGGCATTCTAAGTGCTCGTAACTCAACGAAAGCGGCAGCCGCAGCCGTAATTCATCATCCATCACAAGCAGCCACTGTCTGTGTGTGTGTATGTTTGTGTTGGCGCTCAGCACTTGAGTTGCCTATGCCTATATGTAAGCCACTTGGCTCTTTCTCCGATATCGAGGAAGATTTGCGGATCTCTTTTGATTGCCTTTTACCTGCACATTCGTTGTCAAATGCCCGTAGACAAGACGAAAGAGAAATTCTACGAAGAACATGCGCGCTCATAACGCTCTTTTACACCATACACACCTATAGGTGTGCACACAGGTGGCTTAGAATCTACCACAGAAATAAAACAAACAACAACAATGCTTGCTAACTCGCTTACATGCTTCATGCTTGGCTGAGCGCGCGCGCAACCGATGTGGCCAACCGAAAATCTCACTCAAAGTAAAGGTTCTAAGTAAAGACAAACACACAGATACACAAAAAAAACACTCCTACATACTTACACACTCACATACACTTTCACGTCGTCACTCACGATCAGTAGCGCTCAGTGTAAATGTGTAGAATTTGCTTTTACCTGTGCCTGCCAGACGTGTTCTAAGAAGCGCACACGCTTACATACCTTCAATTTGCCACTCACAGTTCAAATTGAGCGTGAGAGCGTAAAATTACAGAATTCATAGCTGTGATTGGCTGTTGGGCTATCTGTGGCGAATCGGAATTCCCGTTTGCCGTTCGCCATTCTCGCCCATATGCGCGCATTTATATTGTATATACATATGTATGTACACATATGACAAGTCTGACGTTCATTCCCAATTCCCGAAACTCTATTCCTATTGTCACCAGGTCGTGTTGCTTTTGTTGTTGTCATTATTGTCGCCTCTGACGTGTGCGGATCAGTTGTGATAGCACTCGTCGAGTTGGCGCGTCACTTAACTGCAGTTAGACTATTGACTAATGATTAGTAGCTTTCAGCGCTAACCATTGCCGGGCTTTACGCGCCTTCGTTTTTAACGATCTCTTGAAGCTTGATAGTGATTTAGATGCATGTTTTTGTTTCCTTTTGTTAATAAAATGTATCCTTCGAGCAACTTTTACTTCTTATCGCATTCCCATCAGAACAAATGTTGACCACATCTGATCAAATTTGAACCGGACTGACGAAAAATACAAGTTCAAAATAAGCTTCTTAGCCAAAACAAGCATATCAACGAGTTATTCATTTTTCCAGAGACTTGTTATAAAACTCAGCTAAGGTCGTCATCAATGTCTTCGGCGAATTTTTGTATTTTGGCATCGGTTCATTGCCATTGACCAGATTTTTAATAAATTCGTCAGAGGTAACGATGCTCTTGAAGAATGTAGGTTCCTCATGTCAAGTATCTATCCTTCGATCTCTACTCGACGTCTGGTCTTTTGGTACGAGTCATTTACACATTTATTACCTTTACATTAGCCAAAACATTATGATCCTCTTCTATGTATTTCTCTTATGCCAACATGACGATCTTTAAGCATTTTTTAACTTTTTCGATGTTATCGTCATTAAAAGAAGTGGATAGCAGCTCATAAGAGGCAGGTTTTTGTTGACTTCATGACTTCTGCTGAATGCTTTAAGCCACTCAAATATTTGTGCTCGTATTAAAGTAGGCTTCCCAAGACACTTTTGCAGGATTTTCAATGAATCCGTGGCTGTTGTTCTATTAGAAACACAAAATGTTAAGCTTATATTTTTAATAATATTATTAATAATAATATAATATATATAATTATTTATTTCGTCTTAAAAATCGGCAGACAAACTTTTTGCATCATAAAGAAACAGCTTTCAAAAAACATTACTCCAATTAACATAATTTTTGACCTTCAGTGTCATGAAATTTTAAAAACCCCACGAAAATTGCCGATTACTAAAAAAAACAATGATTTTTATTAAGATATTCTACTATTGGTCATATAGAGATATTCATATATCGAGATCAGTATATTTAGTATAGGAAGCTAAAGTGGTTATGTATCGATTGAGAACATTATTAGTTCCAAATTATCCTTAGTGGGAAAAATATTTGTTTCTGATGACTATGAGATATATAGGCGTTGTACAGAGAGCCTTTGATTTCGTTTATCTTCACAAATTGTTAGGTTACCTTGTCATATTGGGTATTTGAAAAAGTCTTTTCGTATTTCTAATCAAACTCCAACTAATTTTTTTATATTTATACTAATAAATAAATGAACAAATATGTACTCGTAAGCGTTGTATAGAAAGACACGCTTCTCGTATGATAGTGGTTATATTCCTGGTTTGCTTATGACCCATAAATGTTGGGTTCTCTAATAAATTGTTGGGTTACCTTAGCACATAATGAATAGATCATGCAAATAAGCTAAAAACATGCCTATCGTCTCGCGTTTGTATAGAGTGGTAGAGTCTGTATTTTTTTGATTTGGTTTTCATTTATAGTTCATTTAACGGGTGGCGGCTCCGTTGACTGCTATGTTGGACCTCAAACCAATTCCGTAAGCCTTGGTCTACTATCCGTAGCTGTGCCTCAGCTCCTGGCCAAAAACTAAATCTTGGAAGGTCTAGGGAACTCTTCGATTCCATTAAAAGCCACCTTTCAATGATTTTCAGAGTTCTAAGTATACATACATTGCCCGACCGGCATTCATGCAGTACGATTTAATATCGTGCTAGAGTATACCTATCGTCTTGCTTAGAGTTAAATCTGTCATCTCAACATTTTCCTCTCGAATTTCCCGCGTTTGCCCTGCGGAAATAGAATTAAATATCTAAACAGATTTGTGTTAGGTTCAGAACGTTTTTGACGAAAGCTGGATCCAACTACAGGAGTGTTTTTTTCTTTGGCTTTACAAAGCACTGCAAACGAAACTAAGTGTTTCTATAAAAGATTGAAATCTATAAAAGTTACCTGAGTCAAATATATAGACAACTTTATACACATTATAGACGATACACATTTCTGGCTTAACAGATAGGAAAATAAGCAAATATTTTTATTTGAGGTGCAGCCTTCAAGAGCAACTCTATGATATCGTGCACTCAGACCAAATGACTATCTTTGGTTGCAGTAAAATTAGCACTCCATCATCACTTTGGACATCCGAATCATATGAAGATTATATCAAAAAATAGACCTGTCAGTTGGCAAACTTGAACCCTGTTATACAGAATACTTTTTGTGAGGGTTGGTTTAGTAAAGTTTATTGAATATGCTTATAATAAGCACCCTTTCACTCATCTTTTGGAATAAATGTGTGTTTCGTAAATTTAAAATTTTGGAAAAATATGGCCCTCCAATTAGCATAGCTTCTTAGACGATGTTCTAGTGGCCACATACCAACTGTTTCCTTTACAAAATACCTTAACATTTTTAATTTTTTTTCATTAGAAATAATTCATTTGACATTTACACTTCCGAAAGCAGGATGCATCAGTGGTTTACTATGGCAAATTCTGCCAAATATTCTTGATCAACTGTTGTTGTACATATGTACTTTTAAGAATCAACCAAAAATTAATAGCAGGAATTATATCTGAGCGCAACTCATTGAAGAATAGCATTCATTGCTCCATTACTCTCGACTTTACCAACTTTCATTTGCCAATTCTTTCGCAAAAAAAGTAAATAAATAAATAAAAGTAAAGAAATTTAGAACAATTCTGTAAATCGAGCATAACTAAAGAAATATTTAGACTACTATTTTTGGCACTTTAATCACTTTCATTGAAAGCCATGCTCAAGCGGCAAAAATTTGAGCGCGAATAGAAGCAGCATTAAATGGCATAAATGATAAATTGTCTATAAAAAGTGTTAAATGATTATGAAAAGAGGCACGGCAAGGAGGCAAGAAGTGCGCGGTAGCAAAAGAAATGTAAGCACACCGCTTCGCGCGAGTTCGTTGGCCGCAAATTAAGCTGGCACTTGCTGACCAGCCGACTATTTGCCTGACGGACTGACGCGCTGTGTACTTCGTGGGCAGCTACGTGGTTTGGTGAGTATTAGGCCGCATGCGATACAAACAAACATCGTGACGGAAACGATATGGCCACATGGCTTTCATAGTTAGCCAACGACGCTTAACGAAGCTCTGCACAAGCTTAAACACATTAGCGGGCAGACATGTCTTCCACGCACCGCTCGCGGTCGTGTGATGGACGATGTGAAAGGTAAGCAAGAACTCAGCGTTGGTACAAGTTCGTGTAGTGGCGCCCAGTGTAGCCTTCGGGAAACATATGTATGTACACACATAGTTGGTTTAATGGGTGAGCACATTTAAACTGGCCTTTGTACGCTTCGTGGGGAAGCGCACATCATTCATGTAAAAATAGGCGCTAATAGTGTTTATGGCTGCCATCAATATTTGCTCAAACAGATGTGCTTTTATAAACATGCATACAAACATACATGCATACATATTATAGGTATGAGCGCTGTAATTAACTGGAGAAATAGAAAAATTAGCTGCCTGATTTTGTAAGTTCTTTGAAGTATTGTTTAATTTGCGGTTGGTTGGGAGCCACACAGGCCATTTGTATACTTTGCAACGCTGTTTTATGACTTTACATTACTATTGATATTTATATTTCTCGTTAGCGTTCTTTTATAAAATATTTCAAACTACTCTATTGGTAAATATATTAGAAAAAAAAGCAAAAGAAATCTGAAAGAGACCTATAGATGGTAAGGAAGTATAAGAAAGCACCAACTTCCCAGATATTCTTTTTTATTTTTGATTTTCAATTCAGTGATTTGAAAGAAGAAGAAGAGTCAATTGCAATAAAATAACTCAACTGAAGGTTTCTATATTCCTAAAGTCATGACTTCAGTGACAGGTTTTTTGAAGCTCAGGTAGTCCTCGTTAAATTAGCGGTAGATTTATTGCTCCGAAATCCAGACTTCTTCAGAGATGTGACTAAACCATTCTGATAGCAGGCCGGCGATATTAGCCTGGAGCTCACTAACCATGTATTCAGGGCTGTCAAAATAAGGCAACGAGTCCCTTTGTTATAAGACTATAGGTAGGTGCCATGACACTGGGAAATCGCAACTGTAAGGCTGAAGAGCTGCCAAAGAAAGGCACCCTAATCCAGCTTTGAGTTGCATGAGAACGGGTCAGAACGGACTCTTCTCATTTTTTCTACTATTGAATAGCTGAGCTTTGCGGAAACATGGCCAGCGGTGGGCTACCAAGTAGCGGTAGTTGTGATGTTGCAAGATCCTGTTGGCCTAATGTCGGTCGTAAGAGATACAGTGAGTCCTTTTATTTCTTAGTGAGGTTAGCCTCTTCCTAGTTTTACGGGTTATAACAGGCCATTGTCCTAAAATTGAAAAACTTACGGGATGCCGGCTCTAGAAGCTACGGTTGATTGCCAGCATTTGCGAGATTAAGGTTTAAACACTTGGTAGCTTGCACTTGAAGAGATCCTACCGAGTTGGTGGGAATAAATACTAAACACATGAGCAAATTTTTATTTACTACAAGGCGCTTTGGTGACTTCTAAGTTCGAATATAGGAACTATATTTCTATAGCTTCGTAAAAGACTGTATGTATATAGTAATTTAAGAGCGATACATGGATAAAGCAATAAACCAAGGCTAAACTAAGATATCCTACTACATGCCGGAAAGATCTCAGAGCCTCTTAAGTTCTGGTAGTTGACCAGTGCATTCCAAGACAGGTTCTTAGGTCAAACACTAGGAGCAGAGCGGTGTACCGACTCGTTATCAATCTGAAGAAATTGTAGTAAAGGTGCCCTCTCTGGCAAGCTTATCGGCTTTTCAGTTTCCAGCGATTCCGCTAGTACCAGGCGCCCATAGAAGTTATACTAGTTGTAAAGTAGCTGGATGCTACTGATAAAGAAGTATTGACTAGTCTTAAGCGCACAGTTAGCGACTTCAAAGTCAGTATTGTTACCCTGATATCGAATTGAATGTACTCAAGAAGTTGAATCGAGAGCAGAAGGTTTCGCGATGCCGTGGTCTAATTTGTAATGGACACAATCGAAGTAGCGGCGGATTTTAGAATGTGTCTGCTTTAGATGGATTATGCAGCCAGCTTTCTTGAGTATAGCAAGAGCCTTCGCCGCGAAATGCTACATTCAGAACGTCCTTAGAACATCACAGATGCGTCTTTTTCAAACGTTTACGCTGCTTAGCGATTGTGATTTTTCAGAGTGTTCTCCTCCAGACAACTACACCAACGAACATTGACTTAGCGTCGGTTTTATAGAGCTCGAACCCCAATTTAGGTGTCTTTTCTATCTGCACAGTAATTTTCTGTACTTAGCAGTAAGGAATATGTCAAATATATAGTTATCGAGACTAAATGTGGTCCTCTTCTATACCAAAATGACGTAAGCACAACCTACAATGGCCTACTCTTCCTTAAATTGATTCTTAAAGTTAAAGCCTTCAACTTTGTTTCCAATAAGATATTGTATAGGTATACATAGACTAAATTTTAGGCCAAAAGGAAGTCATTATATTACCAGAAATCATCAGTTCTAGAGTTCTAAGATCACGCCCTCAGAACCTATGTAAGCTTAAATCGGTATAATTTCATATATGCGCTAAGAAACACAAAAATAATTTTATATTAGTTCATTAGCTTTGTCAGCGGCAAGCTTTGAGGTGATTGAGGTCAGATATTTTCGGTGGTGGTTATTGCTCCAATCCAATAAAATTAATGTTAACGGGAGGAAGAAACTGAAGTTCCTTCGATACGAAATTGATATACGATACGATATTCACTCTTTGAAATATAATAAGGTATCTTAAACTCTTTTAGACAAAAATTTCCAATTATTTGAAACAAAATATATGAAAATATCTCTGCTCTCATTAAACTAGCCTCAACGCTATTAACCATATTTACATTTCTTTCTTAACTTCCAAAATTTAAAAATTATTATGTTTGTACGCACACATTATTGTTTTTTCAATGCTTCTTAGAGCATGTATGAGATCATCATAAGCCATGCCGAAAACCAAGCACAAACTCCGCATATACATACCCGTACATACACCTAATCCTCATGCTGTCTTTGCAGAAACGCCTTTTAATTCTTCGAAATGTAAATAGCTGGCTAATATGAGTATGAGTAGCTGGTGCGAGTAAAATTCATGGTGCGCTTGCGCAAAGTTCAAGGTTAGACATATAACTTTTGGTAGCAGTCATCAGCATCGACATTAGCACAAGCACGCCTAATGTCTTACAACAACAAGCAAACAAAAAAAAAAAAACAGAAAACTTCAAATCTTATTTAACGTTAGCAGATTCTATGGTATTTACTTAAAGTAATTATATCTTTCTTTCTTTCCTTCGCGATGATTTATTAGACTTTTTCTAGCTTAGTGTCAAATGTTTAACCAGTCTTTGTCTTTACTGTAGTTGTAGCTGGCTTTGTTGGACAATTAATTTTTCGATTTGTTAACAAGTTTTTTCGGCATTTTTCTGATTTTTTTTTTTTGAAATAAACCTCGCATTCAGATATGTTTCTTTGGCAGCATTATATGATTTAATGTAGTCAAAACGGTGGGTAAACAGAGGATAAGTACTTGTATTCGTCAATATGAACTATCATAATTACAAAAACGTAACATAAATATGGTAAAGTAGAGAGACTGCTGAGAAAATAGTACTATATTAAAATACTTATGACTTATTATTGTTTAAGTTTCTTATACTAAATTGGCTCTTAGTTTGTTGAAATTTTTATGAAAAAGGACTTGAATATTTTGAAGAACCTTTTAAAGAAAATGAGGCGCTGATCTACTTTTGACCGTAAAGATTACACTTTCCTTTTAGTAAAAATATTTATAAAAGTATGTCTTGAACACTTAGGCTACGCACTCTTCAAAAATGTGTACCGATCTGATCGGTCTATATATACCTACCTATCAAATTAAGAGTGCACCGTATTTTAGTAAATTACTTTACACACCGCCGCTCAAAAACATGTAATGAGACTGCACAGTAGGCAAAGAACTTCACGCACTTCGATGTGAGCTTACAACAACACCAGTAGAGATTTTACACGCATGCTCATTTATTATTACATTTGTTGGCTTTTATTATATTATTTTACTCGGGAGTTCGTTGACTTCTGAAATTTCGTGCGCATGTATGTATGTGTGTGTGGTGCTTTCGTTCTTAACTTAAAATTTTTGGCTTTGCTTTTACTCCGTAGAACTCTTCAGTTGTTTCTTTTCCGATGCGTGTGTGTGCGTGCGTGCGCTTCTTTCTTCAGTGCCAGCCACTCTCTTCATGACTTTTCGTTTTCTTAATTTCGCTTCGCCTGCTCTTTAGGCCATATTATTTCGTGTAATGACCAAAGTTCTTTTTGTACTATTTACTTGACTTCTTTACAATCTTTACTTTTATATTTTTGTTTTTATTTTCTTTTCTTTTTTTTTGTGATTGTAACATTCTGCGGCGCACTCGCTGTTTTGTAAGTTCGTTTTCATTGCGGAGTTCATCGACCGTGCCGAGTCTTTCTGACAGCGGCGGCGGCGACTGTCAGCCAGCAATTAACCAACTGCAACAAAATAGTAATTTAACGCTGCCAAGTGAGAGGCCGAAGGCGAAAGAAAATCAGTTTTGTAAATTATGTGCGCTCGTGTGCTTACTGCGCGCTGGCGGTGCTGCGTTGTGCTGATGAGTGTAAGTAGGGTTAAAGGGGGAGAGCTTAAGAATAATATTTGTTTTTTTTATGAATGAAAATTTTAAAATAATTTCATAATATGTATGGCGCTTCAAAAAAATTGCTCGATAAGCTTTTTAAACATTTTTAATATTCATATTCATAATTTATAAAAGACTTAAGAAACGAACCCGTCTAGAATTGAAGATTTAAAAGTACATGTAAAACAATGGATATTGTTCGAAAAGAAGAAATCGCAGCTTGTCCTGAATCTGCAGTAACATGAAACTCACGATCAGAACTTTATGGCGGAAAACTCATTTATTCAAAGTTTTTATTGCTCTTAATCTTTGTAGTTTCAACTGATGTGACGTGGAGATGCTTCCTCACAACTTGTAAAAACTCTTAATGGAGTTTTGACTTTGGATTTCATTCAGACTAAGATTTCAGAATTGAAGCTATTTGAATTTGGTTCAGCTTTGGTTGGACACTTATACAATGTCCTTTCCCTCGGCTTCTTAAAAGGACTTACAAAAGAGTTATCCTTGTTACCATTGAAGGCGACTAACTTCTGGGAGTTGGATAGCGCCTCTCAGTAAAAACCTAACCGACATATACAAAGATTATAAAACAAACGAAATGGATGCAGAAAAATCCGACAGACCCTGGATGAGTCCGCAGGGCAACGATATTTATTTCGCCGAAAGGCAAGGGAAAAAGCTCCCTTTGAAAATGCGGATACCTCCTGCAAGGCATAGTAAGTTAGTCAGCAGAAGAAAAAGAAGAATATTGTGTGAGTAGGTAGAGATGAGACGGAGATGGAGTCGGCAGCACCAGTGGAGGACCTTCTAGTTTTGTTCAAGGAGGGTTAAGTGACCTTAAGTGGCATTAAATGTCGCGGTAAAAAGCAGACCTCGTCGCCAGATCGCTATCTATTCTATTTTGATGACTACTGTAAAAATTTAAACTAAAACGGGCTCCTAATCGAAAATTGTGGCTACGGAGAATAAAGTGCAAAAGCCAGAACGTGTAAATGGCAGTCTGTCAATTTAAGCTGTCATAGAAAGTTATATTTTGCAAGAAATATTGAGGCTGATAAAGTTATGGCGCGGTTCCTGCTATGTTTTTGCTCTCATGGAGCAAACAGATGTACACTAGGGACCAAGAAAAAGACATTAGAGTGGATTTCACTCGGTTGATATCTGCTTGGAAGTAAATTAATACTGAACTATCGGCCACTAAGGTAGTCACAACCGTTTTCTCAGATTCATTAGTGTGTTAAGATCACCAACCTAAGCAAACATCCTTTCGGAAAAAAATATCCCATTTGGTGATGCTCCGTCTACATTGTGGCCAAAATTATCGAACTAGTATCAATACCCCATCTATCTTATTGCCAAATTCGTCCTAGACCAACTTCTTCTTGTAGTCAAACTTTACAGCAGATATTTGGCCTTATGGAGCCCACTTATGTAGCAGAGTTTCAGAAAGTTTATTGTTTAAACGAGTTAGAGAGTTGAAGTAACGGGTTTGTCCGGAAAGTAATAGGACTGATTGTCTTCAGTCTGTACTTCAGAGTGTGCGCTCACCGACTGGATTCAGTAGTGGGCGTTCCTAGCTAATGAACGAGCGAGGTCAGTTGTCTCCGAGCACTTGGAGAGTCAGATGTTAAATTTTGTGTGAAACTCGGCAAATCTGCAACAGAGACGTTTGATATGATCAAACAGGCTTACCCAGTGTTGCTTTAGAACTTCGAAGTGATACATCATCGTTTTCGGGTTCCTCAAATTTTTTAAAAGATATTTTCTACTACAATTGTTTATTCTTTTACTAAAACCTAATAGTTTTTATTGAACTCCGTGCCTTACTTATCTATAACCAAGTTGAGAGCTTAGTTACCGCCATCTTCACATTCAACAATCAAACGGCCTTCTCTTCCTCAGTTTGTCTACACAAATTGCATTTGCCCTACCAACCTACTCAATCGGGTACGTTGTCGTGCCGCCACATGTCCAATAAACGACAACTGCACACACACACACACACTGCAATGCAATCGTGTATGAAGCCATCAACAACACCTCATCACTGCCACCAATGTGGTCTTCCTGCACACAACAAAGACAACACCAACTACAACAATGCGTTAGTTTTATTGCAGAAAATTGCTGGCTGCACATGACGGCGGAGGAGCAACGCGCCAACAACTCGTGATGCATTTCAATTAGTGACCGCTCGTGAGCACAAATCCAACTATGAACAATCCATCAAGCGCTATGAAATGCAACTCTGTGCCCTTTGCTTTGGAAATAACAGAAAATTCAGTGCTTCTAATGCTAAGAAACTAAGTGGCCGCAGATATAACTACACACATACATACAAACATACTCATTCGAATAGAACTTCGTGTATATGCTATGTATATACTGACATATATATTTCAACCATCGGACTAGCGAAGTTTCAACCGAAAGCCTTAAATGGAAATAAGACATAAAATGCAGCTTAAAATAGGGAATGAAGTTTGGGTTACAACAAAACATAAAAAAATAAAATAAAATGCAATGAAATAGAAAATTGAAAAACAAAAAAATGTGTTGTTCTAATTCTAAGCTGCCACATATGCAGTTAGCATGTTGTTATGTATTTGTTGCTGTTGCCTGGCTACTCCATAGAACTAAATTTACTATTTTATGCATGCATGTTAATGTGAATGTGTGCGTGTGTGTGTGTTGTGGCCGTAAAAATAAATGCTTATCATTGGGTTGTGATCGGCACTGCAATTGCACTTAATATGCAACGCGTTGCACACAGCAAAGTTGTAAAGTGAAGCAAAACAAAAATGCATATAATAAGGTTAGACAAAAAGAGCACGCTGCAGCGGAGGAGGAGGACTGCGGTCGGTGGTCAGGCACTGCAAAAAAATTATAGTAAAATTTCTTTTTTTCTTATTGGAAATTGAGAATGGTTTTGGCTTGAAAATAAACGAAGTTCTAAAGCTTACAAAAATTACTGTTAATTAAATTCATTGTTTTCTGTCCAAAAATTAATGTTTTTGAAAATTAAAATTTAATATTAAAATTAAAAATTAAAATTACCCATGTGGCAAAATCAGTCATTTTACTGAAAACAAAATTAAAAAAGTAACCAAGTGGCAACACCAAATTTTTATTTTCAATGTATTTTTCGTTGAAAAGGCGTTCGTTTCATTTCAAAATGTGTGAAAATTAAAACTAAAAAATAAAATTAAAATTACTCAGGTGGCAACGCCAATTTTTGTCGCAGTATTTTTTCCTTAAAATTGCATTTGCTCTTTCTATTTTAATTTTAAATATTTTTTTAATTTTCAAGCAGTTCTTTTACATTACTTTGGGAAAGGTGGCAACCACGTGTTAAGCTAAATTTAAGTTTGTTTTGAGAAAGTATTTAATGTTTTAAGCTAATTCTTCAAAATAAGTAAAATATTCAATAAATTTAATTTAATTTTGAATTTATTAATCATCTAACTTAATTTAATAGGGTTGCCATTTATCTGCAAAAAAAATATTTACTAAATCGGCTTTTGAGGTATTCTGAAGTAATCTAATTTTTTGCAAATTATTTCTAAGCCCTCCATCAAACCAGATTTTTTACAGAGTTGCCATACTTTTAAATAAAAAAAATTATGCAAGTATTTATGAATATATGTAAGTATTAGTCAATCAAGGATGTTTTGACTTTCGAATTTAAATTAGAAAAAGTGTTTAGTTGATAGGGTTGCCATATATTTTAACTTTGCAGGAAGTTGCCAGCTATCAAGAAACACGACAAATTTTAAATTAATAAGACATTGTAATACGATTTGTTCTAATATAGGAAAACAACAATATTTATTTAATATAGAAAAAGAACAAAGCTTAAAATTAATAGGATTTCTAGGATTGCCACCATTAAATACTTATTATTTCCCTTGTTAATGCGAAAAGGGAGTTAATTCTTAAAATATTAATGGTTATATCCTTCTAAAAGTATTTATTTGTTAATCGATTTCTAATAGAGTTGCCACTTATAAAAAAAATTTAAAATAAAACTAATTCAATAAGTTTACTACAATTAAACAGAGAAAGGGGATACTGCTTACGGTTAGCATAAAACTGTATAGCTCAAAATAACAAACTTTAAACAATGTTGCCACATTTACAGAAAATTCTTCTGTAAGCTATCACTTTGTATTAAAACACAAATTGCGAAAAGTTATTTAAGCTGAAAGGTGCTTGAACGAATTATAGAAAAAATATTTATAGGGTTGCCATCTCCTTGCAAATTCAATTTTAATTTTTTTTTTAATTTGTTACCGGAAAACTTGATAGCATTTAAAACCAAAATGTTTTTGATAGCTTCATTCAAAATTTATTTTCTTCTAAATTTTTGTAACAGTTTTCATATAAATTTTCACAAAATATTGAAATGTTTCATAATATTTTTTCAGTGCATTCCCTGCTCCCAATTCCACTGGGAATATCGCAATCGTTGCACAAAAGAGTTCTCAACAGGATGTTGCTGTTCAAGTTGGCATAATAATTTTCGAAAATTATGTTGCAACAACAAAAGCTATGACTAACTGCACGCCAATTCCGCTAGCATAGCAGAGTTTGGCTAATTGTATGTGGGAACTGCATGGAACTTACAAAATAATTCAAATACGCTGCTCCCGTTGCTATTCTAGGCTGTAAGCTCTAAGCCAAACAGCCAGTCAGCCATCCAGTCCGCCAGTTGCGTTGCTGAGCGTGTACGCGCAATGGTTTGACCTACTTATGTAATGCCATGCATGGCGTTGGGTTCAGGCGGTGTGGAGGCAAATCCGCATGCCCGTGTGATTTAAAAAGATAAATTGGCTGTAGGCGATGCTTAAATCGGCAGCGCAAGCAGATCACTTGTTCGCCAATTATAACACATTCAAATGAATATTTAGCATATTTATATGTAAGTATATACCATATCACATAGTGTATATACTCGTATATACACTTTTTCTGTAGTATGTATTAGAGATAGTATTAGTAGAATAAAGAGTTTTTCAATTTTTTTATTAACAAATCATTTTTATATAAAATCTCAGTTTTTTATCACATGCTAGAAATGTTACTCTGGCTTACAGGCGACAAAGGTTATTGATTTTTGATAATTTTTTCTTTCATTACTTTCCAATTACTTACCATATTTGCCCACACTACGTAGAGTATTGAACTCTGTTATAAATATTCTTCTACATACTTCTTTTCATACTCTCTTCTAGCAACATGTGAGCTTTCAATTGGTTGTTTATGTGACCTAATGACACTTCCCACTCAGTGTCTACTTATTACTGATTAGTTGTTGTTAATTTAATTCCTGATAATTTGTAATTGATTTGTGTGGTTTTCATCGGTTACGAGTAATTACTACAAAATTCAAGAAGTAGTGAATTTCGCATTGTAATTCTTGTGATTTCAATTTAAGGCTTGAATAGAATGGGAGTATACTGAAATTAACTTATTCAAATTCGTGTGCGAAGTAATTTGCCGGCCTAGACCGATTTGAAATTCAAAATTATAAGCGTCTCTTTCTCAACTTTTGGTTAGAAAATAATTATAGTTATGCAAATATTTTAGATTCTAACATTACAAAAAGTACCATTTTAGTGAAGAATCATTTTTCAATCTAGAGCTCTTGGACGTTTTTTTAATGTTGTAAAAACTCAAGGCAGTAAACCTTTTCAAGTGCTGCCACTTTGCTTTCGCTTTCTAACTCCCTGTTTAGTTCTACGACATAGATATTGTATATGTTACTATGTCTCAGTTGATGTTTATAAGATCTTTAGAGCCAAACACACGATCGAAACTTGTTTTTTTTTAAGATCTCAGCGACTCTTTTCTCTTTCGTAGGCTCAAAAATTGCTGACAGGGAATGTTTTTGCTCTAGTAAAAAAGTTAAGATGCAAATACATTCATAATTCGCAGACATCGAAGCTTCAAGCTATCAATTGAATATCGAAATCGTTAAAAACTTTATAACATATAAAATATTTTCTATACATAGACGAAAAAGAAAGCTATACTTTAATAAAAAAATATTTTTTTAATAAAAGTCCACAGACGTTTTAGTTCTTGTGGTGCGACAGGTAGGCTGAAAAGTTCGTAGCCTGATCTTTAGATGGCTCGCATGATACGCACTAAATCCATAAAATTTTTATTAAGGTTTTTTTTACAATTTTTAGTAGTTGAGTAAGTTTTTATGGTTAAAAAGATACGTGTTCAAATTTGACTACTACTTATTATTAGTTTATGAGATATAGCATTTTGTGTGAAGCAACATAGTTCACAAAAAATTAATATAAAGGAATTTCCGGTGTTAATAAAACATTGCTTTTTGTAAAAAAAATACTGCTGAAGCCAAATTTTGGCTGCATGGATATTAATTCAACTCTGCACCTGAATCTACCTAAGTTAAAGTCTAAGTTTGAACGAGGTGAAATAAGCACCGAGTGCGAAGGAATATAGTGGACACTCCAAAGAGACTGTTCCTGACGAGAAAGAACATTCCAAATATTCCCCAAACTAATTTTGAATGACCATAAAGTGAAGTTGTTCGAAATGGCTAAGCCTTTAAATATATCAAAGGAAATTATTGGATATATCGCGAATGAATATTTGGGTTTGGGAAGGCGATGTGCAAAGTGGGTGCTGAGCAATTCATCAAAAACCAAAACGAATTTGTGATGCTGAGGAGTGTTTGAAGCTTTTCAATCGTAGAAAAACCGAAACTTTTCGCCGATATGTGACAATGGGTTGGAACATGGTTCCATCATTTCACACTTTTAGCTTATTTTAAAGGCAAAAATAATTGTATTATAAAAATTATATTGAAAAACTTTAAGATGCCCATATTGAATAATAAAATCCAATTTAGCCAAGAAAAAAATTGTTTTAACTAAGGATTTTGATGTTACCCGTCCGAATCATTTTTTTAATTATTCTTTATTTTCCAGAGATTTTCCATGGCTAATGATATAATAAAAAATATATAGCTTATAAATCTAAAAGGGCAGCTAATCTATATAAATAAAAATGAATCGCTAAAATGTATGTACGCTCATCACATTCATACGACTGAACCAAATTTGATAATTCTTTTTTTAAATGTTCGTTGAGGTTTCAGGATGGTTTATGCGGAGAAAAAACTCGAAAAATTGCCGGAAAACCCCTAAAAACGGCCCTTTTCTTTTTCCCATAGAACGAATGAATATTTGTTTATTAGCAACCGCTAAGGGAACGACTGAACCAATCTTGATGAAATTTGCAGAGAATGTTCTGCGTGGATTGGGGAAGGTTTAGAAATAAAAAAACCTATATGCTTTTCTTGAGGAAAAGTCGGAAAATTGGACAATACCAAAAAGTTAATTTTTTCCATACAAATTTTTTCATTCAATTTTTTTGTTTTGTTTTTGAATTATTTAAATCGTTCAAATTTGGCGTTTGCTTCAAAAATTGTTGAAAATTATTCAGTGAAAATGTTTTTCACACAAAGTGATCAATTACAGATTGAAATTTTTTGCGATGCCATGAAGAGGTCGCGCTAATATCGGTCGGCGTTCTTTTTGGCATCAACATACATTAGCAGTCCAAGGCACATGTACGAGTACTCCCAGAATGCGATGCCATATGTGCGGTATTATGCATCGTGGTCAATCAGCAAGCGATCGTCGCGATGTCAAAGCAAGACTTTTCAAGCAACAGCTTCGATGGACTTTATCTTGAAGCAACATATAGTTATATGGTGCAGTCAGTTGCTAGATGTATTCTGTTGAGTGGCAAAGTGGCAAAAGAGAGGTTTGCCGCACGCACACATTATTCTTTGGATGGTGGTTACACCAGATCAAATTGATGAAATTCCGAGTATTTAATTATGCGGAAATTCCTGATGCAAAGAAAGAAGATCCAGTATTATACAAGTGATGAAAACCAATAAGGTTCATGGAACTTGCGGACACCACAATCCCACTTCGATTTGTGTGTAAATGCACGAAACAGTATCCACGTGCTTTTCTTTTGGAAATGATGGATATCCACTGTATCGGCGTCGCTCACCAGACGACAATGGCGTGAGTTAGAGGCGTGAATATCGAAGTTGACAACACATATATCGTACTATATTCACCATCATTGTCTAATTCACATTCAAAACTCATATCAATGTTGAGTATTGCAGTTTGGTGTAATCGATAAAATACGTTTGTAAGTACGTCACCAAAGGAAGCAACATGGCGGTTATTGGTCTTGAACGATACGGTCGATACGTGAACTGCAATAAAGCGCTTTGTAGGATATTTAGTTTTGCAATTCATGAACGTTTTCCGACTGTTGTGCATCTAGCAGTGAATTTGGAGAATGGCCAAATAGTGTATTTCAACCCAGAGAATACAATACAGCTGGTGAAAACACCGCCAGCAACAAAATTAACATTGACGAGTTTCTGCTCAACTTTCGTCAGTGATCCGTTTGAACATTGCTCTATTCGGAAATATCTTGATATTGTACATTGAAAGCATCGTCGAAGAAATACTTACGCAGAAAGCAAGGCCAACCAGTAGATGAACATCCAGGTGTGTTATCAACTAATACATTAGAAGAATTTACACAATCCACCCGAAAAATGACGATTTCTACCTTCGGTTGCTATTGATTAATGTACGTGGTTCAACTTTATTTGAGTCATTGCGTACTGTGAATGATATGGTGTATGCAACTTTTTGAAAGCAAGCCAGCAATTACAATTGCTGGAAAATGATAATCACTGGAATGCAAATGAAGTTCGCACACTTTTCGCGATAATCATTTTGACATATCAGCTTCAAATCCGCGTCTATTATGGTATACGAACAAAAATGACATTGCCGAAGACATTTTACATCGTCTTCACTAAAAATTGGAAAGGGATCAATTTCGGTTGATACTTCCGATGGTTTGATTCACGAAAGATGAACTAATCACGAATGTGTATCCGAATATTGGCCAAATTATCGTTACTGCGATTCTTTAAGTGTACGCGCAATGTTAGCTGCCAAAAATACCGATGTTGTTGACTTAAACTGGAAAATTCAAAGTCAAATTCCAGGATGCTTGCGCTCATACAAATCGATCGATCGTCTTGACAATGAATACGATGCCGTGAATTATCCATTGGAATTTCTAAATTCTTTGGAGAGGATTGGTATGCCACCGCATTATTTTCGTCTCAAAGTTGGATCTGTCGTTATTATGTTTCACAATCTTCATGCGCCGAAACTGTGTATGGAATCCGACTGATTGTGACGCACAAGGGGCAGAATGCTTGATTCTACGAATTTGTTTGAGTTCTCACAATTTGCCATTTTCAGTTCAAACGGATTCCGTTTCCAGTAAAAATAGCATTTTGAGATGACAATCATCATTACACAAGGATAGTCGCTAGAAATGTATGGCATAAATTTGGAACTGCTATGTTTTTTGCACGGCCAAAAATACGTGTCGTGCTCACGAGTTGGAAAACTATCTTCCTCTGTACATTTACGCACCGGAACAGAAACCAAAAAATGTTGTTTATCAAGCTGCGTTGCATTGAAAAAAAAAGAAATGATAAATTTAACTTTCTCTTCATTTCAAAACACATATACAATTTTACGCAGGACAACGCTGCGGGGTCAGCTAGTAGTTTATATTGAAGATTGGAAAATAATAAATATAATATGACAGAAGTGCAGCTAAATTGTTCTCCTGAGCTAATAAAGCTTCATAAAAAAGAATAAGCTAGAACTGGAACTACAATGGTTTTACATAACTTGTGCCTCTACCAGCAAGGTATTATCTGCAGAATCTGATATGAATCGTTCAAAAATTATTAGTCAACTAGGTACAGACATTCCATGAAAAGAGATGATATATCGTAATGAAGGTTCTCAACTGTTAATAAATACTTTCCACTATACTAAACATCGTACTGTCATCACCATACTTCACGGCAATATTTAAATCCTGACCTGGTACATAGCAGTTTTCCAAATAGTTTGTAATGTCGAGTAGGAAACGTCGGAGACCCCATAATTCTATATACATTTAAATGATCAGCGTGGCGAGCTCAGTTTTTGAGATATTGATCTGTAATTTTTCACAGTTTTTCTCCCAAGCAACTGTTCATTCATCGGAACCCTATAGCATAAGCTGCCAAACCCACTGAACCGTCAAAGTTAACTCTTTTCTTTGATATTCTTCTTTTATTGACGAAGACACCGCATACGCGGTTTATATACGATTTTACAACAGCGCGTCAGTCCGATCTTCCTTTTCGCTTTTCTCTCAGAGCTGGAGTGTTTTCATCCATTCAGATGACATGATCTAGCCAACGCAGCCGCTGTCTCTCAAATCGCTGAACTATATCAATTGCGTCGTATATGTCGTACAGCTCATCGTTCCATCAAAGGCGATATTCGCCGTTGCCAATGTGCAAAAGATCATAAATCTTCCTCAGAGCCTTTCTCTACAAATAAAATCGAGGAATGCTATTGTGTTGCGAAATCTTAGCCAGCTAAAAATCTGGTTTCGTTCCGATTACGTTTTGACCCCACTAACTGCGGTTGATTTTGAGTGCCGCTGAATTCTTATTCTAAGATTGTGAAGAAATTTTTACATACTTTATAACCAAGAACCACTAGAACAAACCCGTCTGTTTTATTTTGAGATAGCGAATGATGCTCAAAGTTTTTTGGTGAAGCTCTAAGTAGCTTTTAATCCTAGTAAGTTTGAGTATCGACCATTTCTTCTTCTTTGTAGTTCGTTTGGTTGTCACCTCATAGTTACAACTTCAACAAGATTGTTCAAATTATATGTTAAAGCTGCTGAAGGACAGCTTTCCACATAATTTTATTATTGCTACTGGGTCTGAAATTAATTATTGATTAGCTGAAGCTACTAGAAGTTATATTCGATAATATATATTATATATACCTGTGTTTTTTTTCAACATTATTTTCCTAATATTCTTCACTTTATACTTTAAAGGCTGACTATGAATTGAAATTCATATAAAAAATCAAAGAAATTATACACAAAAAAATGAGAAACATCTCCTTCACTAAGCATCTCAATTCAGATTTTTAATGCCATTTCCAAAATATTTAACCATTTTGGCAGCCTATTGAGAACCATTTCGAATTTCGAGTTCGCTGCTTAAGTCTTCTATTTCCCTGCAAAATTCAGTAAAGATATGGTGCCAACCTTTTTAACCGAGGCAAAAATTTCAGCACAACCAAACCTATAAATATGTATATGCGAAGACATAAATATATACACATATATACATATACATACATATACGTTTATCTGCTTGCGCGCTTTTTTGGCTGCAGGCGTGAAGCGTTCCATTTTCTATTTGCACATCTCTTTAAGCATCGATCACAATTAGATTATGAACGGGTAATTGTGTGTGGCAGCGCTGACGACGACGACCACGAAGCACAGCACTCGACGCTGTTCGACTTGAGTTGACTATTTGTGCCATTTGGACAGACACTTCGTCATTTTGCCACTTGCGCACATCGGCTACCGCATATTACATGTCAAATGTTTGTGTTGTTGGAGGATGGAGTCATGTGTAGAAGTTCACGCAAGTGAGGAAAGTTCTCTGATCGCCATTCACTTGGGAGTGGCCAGAAACGATTCTTTTGCATATGACTCAAGCAGCTCACGACTTCGGTCTTTGACCAAGTATCCTCTGGGTAGCCTAAGAACATCCGTTTGAAGGCGAGCTAACGTGAGAAGGCGAAACATCCCCTGCATAGGGTTGTGCGCTGGGTTTGGGACCCGCCACGTAAAAAAAAACACCCCCAATGAAAAGGAACAACAAGCCTCGGATGAGTGACCCCCCTTTTGATGACGACCATGGCAAACGAAAGAAGGACTACGAATTGAGGGCATGCACCTGGAATGTCCGGTCCCTTAATTGGGAAGGTGCCGCTGCCCAGCTGGTTGATGTCCTCGTGAAAATAAAGGCTGACATCACCGCCGTCCAAGAAATGCGATGGACGGGACAAGGACAGAGACAAGTAGGTCCTTGTGACATTTACTACAGTGGCCATATAAAGGAGCGCAAGTTTGGTGTTGGATTCGTGGTGGGAGAGAGACTCCGTCGCCATTCACTGCGGTGAATGAACGTCTAGCCACAATCCGCATCAAAGCGAGGTTCTTCAACATATCGCTGATTTGCGCCCACGCCCCGACGGAAGAGAAGGACGATGTGACCAAAGATGCCTTTTATGAGTGCTTGGAGCGCACTTATGAGAGATGCCCCCGCCACGATGTCAAAATCGTGCTTGGCGACTTTAACGCCAGGGTGGGCAAAGAAGGTATCTTTGGCACTACGGTCGGTAAATTCAGCCTCCACGACGAAACATCCCCAAATGGCTGATCGACTTCGCCGGGGCCCGAAATATGGTTATCTGTAGTACTAGATTCCAGCATAAGAAGATACATCAAGCTACCTGGCTGTCTCCGGATCGAAAAACCACCAACCAGATCGATCATGTTGTGATAGACGGAAGACACGTCTCCAGTGTTTTAGATGTGCGTGCGCTCCGAGGTCCTAACATCGACTCGGACCACTATATTGTTGCAGCCAAAATTCGCACCCGCCTCTGTGCAGCAAAAAACGCACGCCAACAAACACAAGGAAGGTTCGACGTCGAGAAGCTGCAATCACAACAGACAGCCGAACGTTTTTCTACTTCGGCTTGCACTCCTGCTCTCTGAGAGCACTCATTCAACAATTCGGTATAAGGGAACTGTGGGACGGCATTTCAAAACTCCTTGCGTACAGCTGCAACCGAAACCATTGGTTTTCGGAAAGTGCAAGGGAACAGCTGGTATGACGAGGAGTGCCGTGTCGCAGCGGAGAGAAAACAGGCTGCCTACCTCGGCAACGTTACGATCGACCACAACACGTGCGGGATGGGATAGATACCGAGAGTTGAAGAGGGAAGCGAGACGCATTTGCAGACAGAAGAAGAAAGAGGCCGAAATGCGTGAGTACAAACAGCTTGATAAGCTGGCCGACAGGGGTAATGCCTCGAAAATTCTACGAAAATATGCGGCGGCTTACAGAAGGTTCAAGACCGGAGCATACTCTTGTAGAACCCCCAAAGGTGATCTAGTTACCGATGCCCAGAGCACACTTAAAATATGGAGGGAACACTTCTCCAGCCTGCTGAATGGCAGTGAAAGCACAACACCGGGAGAAGGCGAACCCGATTCCCCAATCGATGACGATGGAGCAGACGTTCCATTACCCGACCATGAAGAAGTTCGAATAGCAATCACCCGCCTGAAGAACAACAAAGCGGCAGGGGCCGATGGATTGCCGGCCGAGCTATTCAAACACGGCGGCGAAGAACTGATAAGGAGCATGCATCAGCTTCTTTGTAAAATATGGTCGGACGAAAGCATGCCCAACGACTGGAATTTAAGTGTGCTATGCCCAATCCATAAAAAGGGAGACCCCACAATCTGCGGCAACTACCGAGGGATAAGCCTCCTCAACATCGCATATAAGGTTCTATCGAGCGTACAGTGTGAAAGATTAAAGCCCACCGTCAACAAACTGATTGGACCTTATCAGTGTGGCTTTAGACCTGGCAAATCATCGACCGGATATTCATCATGCGCTAAATCTTGAAAAAGACCCGTGAAAGGAGAATCGACACACATCACCTCTTCGTCGATTTCAAAGCTGATTTCGACAGCACGAAAAGGAGCTGCCTTTATGCCGCGATGGCTGAATTTGTTATCCCCGCAAAACTAATACGGCTGTGTAAACTGACGTTGAGCAACACCAAAACTCCTTCAGGATCGGTAAGAACTTCTCCGAGCCGTTCGATAACAAAAGAAGAGTCAGACAAGGCGACTCCCTATCGTGCGACTTTTTCAATCTGCTTGCTGGAGAAAATAGTTCGAGCTGCAGAAACTTAATCGAGCAGGTACAATCTTCTGTAAAAGTGTGCAGCTGCTGACGTATGCTGATGATATCATCGGCCTCAACACCCGCGCTGTTAGTACTGCTTTCTCCAGGCTGGACAAGGAAGCAAAGCTAATGGGTCTGGCAGTGAACGAGGGCAAGACGAAATATCTCCTGTCATCAAACAAACAGTCGTCGCACTCGCGACTTGGCACTCACGTCACTGTTGACAGTCATAACTTTGAAGTTGTAGATAATTTCGTCTATCTTGGAACCAGCGTAAACACCACCAACAATGTCAGCCTAGAAATCCAACGCAGGATAACTCTTGCCAACAGGTGCTACTTCGGACTGAGTAGGCAATTGAGAAGCAAAGTCCTCTCTCGACAGACAAAAACCAAACTCTCTCATAATTCCCGTCCTGCTATATGGTGCAGAGGCTTGGACGATGTCAACAGCGGATGAGTCGACGTTGCGAGTTTTCGAGAGAAAAATTCTGCGAAAGATTTATGGTCCTTTGCGCGTTGGCCACGGCGAATATCGCATTCGATGGAACGATGAGCTGTACGAGATATACGACGACATTGACATAGTTCAGCGAATTAAAAGACAGCGGCTACGCTGGCTAGGTCATGTTGTCCGGATGGATGAAAACACTCCAGCTCTGAAAGTATTCGACGCAGTACCCGCCGGGGGAAGCAGAGGAAGAGGAAGACCTCCACTCCGTTGGAAGGACCAAGTGGAGAAGGACCTGGCTTCGCTTGGAATATCCAATTGGCGCCACGTAGCGAAAAGAAGAAACGACTGGCGCGCGGTTGTTAACTCGGCTATAATCGCGTAAGCGGTGTCTACGCCAATTAAGAAGAAGAAGTTTGTGTTGTTGTTGTTGTTGCTAATATTTTGCGATTGTTGCTCTGCCGAGTCTTTGTTGTTGATTTCTTGTTGCTGTTTACTGTAATGTGTTGTTATTTTTGTTTTTTATGTTTCTATGTTGTTTTTGTTTTTGTTGTTGCTACTGCCATCCATGCTAATTGTGTGATGCTGTACCGCCGCAGGTGCTGATGTTCAATTTCGGCTACTAGTCTTGCGTATGCGCATTGTTGTCGTTGTTGTTGTTACTTTTATGACCAAAAATGAAGACATATTTTTGCTTGCGGCAAAGCATCACTTGCTTGTTCTATGCTGGTCAAGTACGCTCATTATTCTTATTCAGCAAGTGTAGTTGGTTGCAATGATTTTTTTTCTAGTTTTTTACTTTTTTTATTTCTATTTTTAAATTTTTCCTATTTTTAAACTTTTGTTGTCTATTGGAACTTTCTTCGCCGCCGAGGGATAACGTGAATAAGTGACTTTGTACAGAATCGATTACTGGCGGTTTACCACAGTTTTGACAGCACTACTCAGCGCCCGCTTTCAGCGTTTGCGCCTAAAACACAATAACAACAACAAAACCAGTAAGATTGTTCTGTTAAAAATAACAGTAGCTCTTCAACGTTCAATTATTGGCGAAGTGATTTCTGATACACAAGAGCTTAAGATTATATACTAAGAATTTTTGGGGTTCATATATATACGTATGTATTACTGTACATATGTTTGTATATGTATATATATGTTTATTTTTCAGCATATTTTGCTCACATGTGACAATAGAATTCCAATTGAAAAGAGAAATTTGTTTTTGGTCTCCAGCATCTTGGCTGCTTCTTATATACATATATTCATACACATCCACATAGATGATACATAATTTGTTTGCCAATCATCTCACATGCTCATCTGCATAAACGCTCTGTCATAGGCTTTTAGCAGCATTCGCACGAGATTTGCTCAAACGTCTAAAACTAGTACACACGATAATTGAAAATGCAAATCGGCTGCTGGGTGCTTGACTTGCCATGACATGGTTAGGCAATTTGGTACTGACGCAGTTTCGGTGAATTTTCGCTAAAAAAAATTAAAAAAAAAATTACAGTAACCAGATAATGAAAATTAGAATAAATAAAAACAACAACTAAACTGTCTCATCAGCTGCTGACGTTGCTCAAATTACTTGCCAATAATATAAAGGCGCTCATTTTGTGAGATTTGTTATTATTTATTTGCTTTGGCGAGAAATTTTCCTTTCTAAAGTTCACTAAACTTTTCAGAGACCATGAAATGATGATTCAGTTGTGGGAAGAAAGTGCCAGTTGAGTATTTTCTTTGCAAATGTTATTGAACTCGTATGGCTTCTGCGTATAAATGTTGATTTTGGACTATAGATGCTTACAATTTAATTTTGGAAAAGTCTAGAAAATAATTAAATTTCTGACTACTTAAATACTAGATTATCTAGAATCGAAAAAATGTAGTTAATGAATTATAGTTCTATATTTTTAATTAGGACACACATTTCCAGCTCCAGCTTTTCGTTTAATACTAAGTGGTTGTAAATTTGTTTTTTAATGTATCAAAATGGCTCTTCTTTTCCTACATTATCTGAAAACTGATCCATATTATTGTGGATATTTTCTTACTAAATATTCATTCTGAAAACTTGTCATCTTATGTGCCATATTTCTTGATAATTTATTATTTAATTAATTCACTCTCCAGAATAGTCATAATTTTGATAAAAACTATGTCTTTCACTAGCTAATATATCAAATATTGTGCCGATGAACGCTCCTTTCCTTTCTCAATTAAAAAAAAATACTCTGAAGTAGATGTTTCACGCTCCAATGATAAACTATAGAATATATGAGTGTTAGGGTACTTCATTGTGTCAGAGTAGTCCAAGCGAAGCAATTCTGATGCAAAAGCGATTTTTTCATTAAAAAAAAGGATATTTTTTAAACTATAATTCAAAGTTTCTACAAGTTCGAGTTGTAGTAAAACTTTCAAAATTTTCATATATTCTCATTGTCACTAAATTGCTTTTCTTTTGAGCTTCAAGGGCAGAATAAGAAGAATATGATGATCAGTCTCCTCAGTGCATTGTCATGAAGAAACCCTCATCGCTACTGGCAAAAAGATAGATGGAAGATTACCTCACAACCTTCTACGGTAAATTTTTCAGTAGTAAGCTCATCCTCCATACAGAGGATTATGTTAATGCTAGACCCGGAGAATAAAAATGTATGCGTCAGAACTAAGCTCAAGCTAACCGCTTTTGGATGATTTTTTCCTTCAGAGGGTCCTATCAAAAATTGGAATTGTTTGAGTAGGATTTAAGAGTTTGGCCATTGACATTCGGTCGATGAGTTTTGCATTAATTCTTGTGATACCAATAAATCGACCTTTTCTAACATCCAGTTTCATCTAAATAGTTCCAAACGGAAATAGAATCTAGCACTAGCTGCTAGAAGGATTCACGAAAAGTCACGTCTGGAACTTGGGTCTCTCAGTGGTCTGGAAATCGTAGCCTATGTTATACAAACGAATGGCAATCACCTCTTTTTGACATCAGTCCTACAATGACTGTTTAACCGCAATACAAATAGAGTAAAGAATATTTTACGTGGAAAACATTTTTAATCGTACCCGTAGCGATAAGTTTCGGAGGACAACGCTAAGGCCTGTGCATGTAGGTACTAAATTAAAGACAATAAATTTAAAATAATAATTCAATTTGTTGTTGCGTTTTTGTCTTTTTCTTCTTCTGCAATTTAAGTTGGTTGGTTTGAGCTTTGCTGAATGAAAACTTGCATCGATGCCGTCACAGTAACTAACGTCACCGTTAACATATTACAAGCATTGTTGTTGGCTAGCCAATAGCAATATAGCCGAAGCTGTTGTCGTCGTCGTTGTCTTTGTCGTCGTCGTCGTCATCAGCATGAACTTCACGATCATTGCCATTGCCAACGTCACAGCGCTCACCCGTTCGGTTCGGCACTAGGTAAGTAGTTCAATAGCCGTGAGTAACCTCAAGCGCAACAACAACTTCCACAACCAACAACACACATACACATACACTCAGTTAAAGATAACCAGTGCTTTTGTGGACTAAGTCGCGAGGTAGTCTACCGAGGTGACAAGATCAGTCATCAGTTCAGTGACGAAGTCAAGTTCAAGAAACGTAAGAAGAAGTTGGCAATAAGAAATGATAAGCTCAGTTAATTTAAATCAGACGTAAAATTAGGTAATATTTTAATTTGGTGTGCGGACGCTTTGTGTGTGAAGTTAGCGAATAGTGAGAAAGACATTTCGAAGTAAGGTTTTATATACGAAATTTTTGTAGATCATCTCTTCAAATTATCTTCGAAGTAAATCTTCTTCTTCATGGAAAGTAGTTACCATTTTCAAAATGGTGTATATTCTAGATCATATTGATACATATTATTGTCGAAAATCGTTCTTGAAGAGATACTTCGTTAGACAATGTGCTCGTAGTAACACTGATCGGCTATAAACAAATCGTGTTTTGTAACAGAAGTCAATCTCGTATGGGTTAGGACTAACAAAATTCAAAAAATACTTGATGCAATGTGTGTATTCAAATTATAATTCAAATTATTCTTCTAGAAGAGTTGCCACCTGTTTAAAATTTTGAATGTAATAAAATTGTTAACATAAAACAACTATTACAGTACAAGTATTGAAAGTTTAAAGTCGTAATGTTAAAAATAATTGAAGATATAGGGTTGCTACCTGTTAAAAAATTTTAATAAAAAAATTACAAAATTAATAAAATAGTTGCAATATAACAGTGAAATATCGTAGTTTTTCCAGACGATTTTAAGGAAGCGGTTTTTGGAGTAGACGTTGCCAAATGTTTAAAAATGTTATTGTAAGAATATAATGTGTGCAATATGTGAAACAAAGTAAAGAGAGTTTGGCAAACTTGCGCTGAAAACTAGTTTAATAAGAGAGGCTTTATTAGCATTAAGTTAAAAAATTGTGGTAATTTTCGACATATGTATGTATTTTAAGCTTGAAGTTGCCACCTGCCAAAATTCTTTTAATCAAGTAAAATTATAAAAGTAGTACTAAAATTGCAATATGGTAATTAAAATATACATTTTTTTCACAGTTCGTTTGGATAAGGTTGCCAGATGCTAGGAAATTTTACTATAAGAAAATAACTACTACAATATTTGCATACATATGTATGTATGTCAAACTAAACAAAGTTTAAGAAGTTTACACTTAATAATATTACATCTATTTTACGTTGGGGTTGCCACCTGTTAGAATCAAATAAATTTGTAATAGTGAGCGAATAGCTGCAATATGGTAATCAAATTAAATATATAGGTTATTTAAACACTTTTCCGAAGTTATTTTTGGGGAAGACGTTGCCAGATGTTTAAAAATTTTACGGTGAGAATATAATAATTATTACATTATATATAATTACAACTATGTATAATATAGTTAATAAAGGTTTAGAGGCTTATGAAAAAAAAACTATGGAAAGGGTTGCCACCTGTAGAAAAATTATTGACTAAATTAAATTTAATAAATAAATGAAACATTGGAAATTAAAAATCAAATTTGAAAGACTTCAGTGGCGCTGCTGTAGCAGGTGTTTATGAGTAGAGTTGCCAGATGTCGAAAAATTTAATATTGTTAACCACAGGTGCTCTATTGCTACTTATACTAGAAAATTTAAGATTTTTCGAGATTTTTAATTTAAAAAAATTTTTATTTTAAATTTCAGGTTGCCACCTGTAGATAAATTTTTGTCCCAACGAACTTTTATAAATACATACATATGTAGACATTGGATAAAAAATTAAGATTTAAGTGGAGATTCTGCAGGCATTATTTCTGTGTAGAGTTGCCACATGTTCGACAATTTTATTAATTTAAAAAATTTTAAATGTTAATATTTTAAATTTTATTTTTATATATCTTTTATTTTTCGATTATGTGTGATTCTTGCTTCTCTTTTATGAGATAGTTTTATCTTCTCCACTACATTATTTATTGCCTTTTTTACGAGTATTAAATCAATGTGCGCTCACTCGACTCCAACAACTTCGTTTTGTAGCGAATCTTGTTGTCATTGTTGTCGACTGACAACAACAACGCTGGTAAACAGCGGCGACCTATAAGTGTGAATACCGTTAAGAAAAAACAACCACGCTCGCTGCTAGAACGGCGCAGAAATGAAATGCGCAAAGTAATAGAAATAATAGTCTTAAAAAATAATAAAAAATTAGAAAAGTAATTTTTCTTCCTTATTTTATTTTATTTATTTCTCACTTTTACATATAGTATTCAACAATAAGTTCTTATATATCCATAAATACCGACTAATTATTTGCTATTGTCTTAGCAACTGCTGATATTCATTATGAAAGCTGAAGACATTGTGTTATAAAATTTGTAGAACAACATTTTCATAGCATTAAACAGTTTGTGCTGAAATAACGGTAGTTGACTAATCGAATTGAAGTTATTGGACACTTTTATTGTCCGCGTCGTGGCTTCCAGTCACAAGTTCATAGTGTTGCGGCCCTGACTTCGCTTGGATATTTACATAAATTGTTATAAAACAAATACGAAGCATAAATTATGTTGGTCGTTTGACTTTTCTTTGTGCTTTTGTCATTGTTTTTGTTTTAGTTTTTAGTTTTTTTCTATATCATTCTATTTTAACTGCTCATCGCACTGAATGGCACACAGCTTTATTGTGTTAAGAACGCGTGCTTTGGTGTTGCTGTTGTTGCAGCTTTTGTCCCGTGCCAGTGGCGGAGTCAGTGCTAATGTCAGTTCGTTGAACTTCATGCAATTAATTAATCAACTCGCCTGGAATGAGCCAACTAAAGACCTTTGTGTTACTGTTTGTGTGATATCTTAGGCAATATATGTAGTTCCATGAGTAAAGTTTCATGTATTTTTGAGCTGAAATATATTAAAAAATTATTATAAAATTAAATTTGAAAATTAATGTTTTTAATTAAGAAGTTTAGTGTCATTTAAATTTAACTGCATTTATTAAATTAAAAATTAATTACTAATTAAACGCAAGATGAAGTTATTAAACAATTTTATTTTTTTTTTTGTAATGTTTTTAATTAAATTATTTAAATTTTCTCAGTTAAATAATTAATTTAAATTAAAAAAAGTTTATAATTTTTTTTATTTTTTTATTTTTAATTTTTGCTCAATACATAATTGATTATTGTTTTTTATAAACATTAAGTAATTAGCAAATAAAAATAAAATTATATCAATTTGATTAATTTTTTTTAATTAACGCACTAATAATAATTTAATTAAATTTTCAATAATTATTAAATATACATATGTAATTGTAAACAAAATATTAAATTAAAAATAATTAATTCATAAAATTATAATTAATTAAAAATTATTAATTAAATAAAAATACTTAATTATTAATTCTAAAAATAAAAATTAAATTAGTTTAGAAAAACTAGTTAAAAAAATTAAATTATATTAAACATGTTTTAATAAAAAAATAATTTTAATTAAAAACTGTTGTTTATTAAAAAATAAACTATTTCTTATTTTTCCAAGAATCTCTTGAGTATTTAAGCCACATATGATGTTATTAAAAGTACTTACATAAGTATATGTGTACAAGTGCATAATTAAAAATGTAATAAAATGATTAAACAAATTAACTAAAGCTCGAAAAAATATTAAAAAATTGAATTAATTAATTAATTAAAAAAAATTATAATTAATTAATTTTATTAAAAAATTATAATTAATTAAAATTAATTTTTTTATTTCATTTAAACTTTAGTTTAATTTAATATTATTATATAACTAATTGTTTTTCTTTTCATCTTTTATTTACTTAATTTATAAAAAATTTAATTAAATAATTTTCATTTAAAAAATTAACAAATTCAAAAACAATATTATTTTTAGCATAAAGTGCTTAAGTAACAAACAAAATTATTAATTATCAATCAGCAGCATTACACTTATGTAATTAACTAATTAATTAAATTTAATTTTTTAATAGTAAATTTTTTATATAATTTTTCCAATTGATATATTATTTTTTGTTATTAAAAAATTAACTAAAGAATCTGTAATAAATTATTAATAACATAAATTTCATTCATTGCAAACAAAAAATTAAAAAAAATTGCAATCTATAATTTTTCTCCCGTAAAATTTTTCGAATATGCATATATGTATATGTATGTGACACCGCCAGCATCACTTGTTGACTCCAAACCCACTTCTTTTAAAAACATACATATGTACATACAAACACACACATTGGTGTACTCGTGTATGCACGCCTTCGTCACTTGCTATCATCCATTATTCCATTAGATATTTAACGTACCACTGCCACTTGGCATCCATTGCTGTCTTGGCCAAAGCCATTGCCACTTGCCACTTTGCCATTCTTGGCATTCACTTTGATGGCTTGATTGAAAAATTAGGTTAGGGGCAACGAACTTTGTCGCTCTATGTGTTGACAGCACAGTCGCAGTTACAGCAAAATTGACAAAGAACCACAGCCAGCCGCGGTAACAGTCAGAGACACAGCGGCAGCGATAGTTGGTAGAACAGCAAAGTGTTGATTTGTGTTTAGATTTGCACAAATGCGCTGATCGAATGTTCTTACTGTTGTCGTTATTGTTGTTGGTGTCGTGATGCTGTCGGCGTTTCTAATGCCAATGCTATGGAGGATATCAGATATATGATATCTAGCCGTGTGGGTATGTTTTTATAGAATTTTTAAAATTTAGTAAAAATTTAGTTTTAAAGATTTAGTTGAGTACAGTCAAGAAAAATAATTTAAAATTGTATTGCTAGAAGTTAATTTATTTTTATGCATTTCATATGCAAATGCTTTAAATTTTTGGAGTGTTATGTACTCGTATAATGGGTTTCAAGGCAAAAGTAGCGATTATACATTTTATCGATAACAACTATTATTGAAAAAGCATCTAATCTATTAAAGAAATCTAACTTATTTCTTTTGATAAGATGGATATCGATAATTATCGATTGTAATTTGTATCGATAGCGATAATAATCGATTCAGAATATTCAATTAATTTTTATTTAACGAACATTTCGCAATATAGAAAATCGATATTGTTGGTAATCATTCGCGATTATTATCTTTATCGATAACAATCATTAACGATTAAGAAAGTCAAAGGAAAATTAAATTATTCGAAAAAAAATTCGAAATTTGAAATACCGATAATTATCGTTTGTGATTTTTAGTTTTTATCGATAACGATTATTATTGAATAAGAAAATCAAATCAAAATCATTCGAAAGGAAATAAACTAGAAAATCAATACTGTCAACTAATTTTCACAGTTATTATTTTTAGCGATAGCGATCATTATCGATTAGAAAGTCAAATAAATTTTTATTCGTTCTTGATTTTTATCGATAACGATCATTATCGATTAATAAAATACATTTTTTTTATTTAGAGGAACATAAAGAAATTTAGGATATCGTAATGCCCCTTGACATGTTTACTAGAATCCACCTGGTACAAGAGTTACCAACGGAACAATATTCACATTCAAAACACTCATCGAAGATCTCCTCGACATCTAATTTCGACAGAATGCTTAAAAACTAAACTGATCGCGAACAGAAGTAACGTTAAAGACCAGTCGAACCCTTAGACTTCGAAGAAGAAACCTACCATAAGATGATTCCAATATTCTGTAATTGAAGCGATATTTAACTTTCTTAAATTGATCGAGGAATAAGAATGATTTCGAAGATTGTCCGCAGAATGTCTATGAATATCAAAAGTTGTCATCCACAAGACTTTCGATACAGAATAACGCATTTTTAGTGGTGTTTGGAGGTGAAAATGATTTACTATCAGATATATAACAGGTACATTAACTGCTTACCTGCAGATAGAGTCTGCAGACATACTTCGGCCTTTTTTCAAGTGTGCTTCTTCTATTTCCTCGTCAAATTTACTACACTAATATTTATATGTATGCTTAAAATTTGGAACTATACCTAAAGAGGCCTATATACAAGTATTTATATACAATACATAAACTCATCTGCCTGCTCATTCTCATAAATGGGTGGAAGAAACTCGTGACCACGCTGAACTTTGCAGCGATCTGTGTAGCAATCTAATTATGTCGCCATAAAAAATTGTTTGCGCGCGAGCTCATTTAAATTTCTAGGAAAAAGGTTTCTGCAAAATATAATAAGTAAGATTTAGGAAAAGAGCGCGAACGGGGGTATAAACAACTATATTCAAGCGAACAAGCAACAGCCGCTAGTAACCGCATGCCAAAACTAATATTGAAGACGGCGTGGAGAAAAAACAAACAGCAGCTTGAACTTTTGTTCGCATTTTTGCAACACAGCAACAACGTTAGGCAAACAAACACACACACACACACGTATATAGTAGTAGTTGAAATATAGTGTGTATATAAATGCTTGCTGAAACTAACAACTCATAGAGAAACAGCCTTCAAAGTGCTGCACAGACAGACATACACACATTTTGTAGCTAGAGAACTAGTTGCTACTTGCAGCATTGAATTTTCGCGAGCGCCCGCTGAGCGTTGCAACAAAATGAGCAACTAGAAACAGCCGAGTACGAAGCGAAAATGCAACAGTGATTCTACGATTTTATTTTTATGCTCATGTAATAGAAAATTTGTATTGAAAAGTATTAGAAATGGAGTTAATTCATCAGCAATGAGAACCGATTGACTGTTTTGAGCTGTGATTGTATAAGCTAAGTAGGCAAAAGATTTTATTTTGCTAGTTAAGAGAAGCAATTTGTTTTTCAACTGCTTGAAAATAATAGCTAAAGAACTTACATGTTTTTTTTTAGTATCTGATCAAATTTGAACCGGACTGAAAAATTTAAAACCAATCTGTATTATTGCCTTCAAAAAATGGCCCCTTCGATAATAAAAACATGCGAGCGATTCATCTAATTTTCCATATACTTTTTTACGGAATCCTATCCCACACTGGAAGTTTTCAGTGACTGGGATGACCTTCAGTGCATTCAGAAAATTTTTGTTTTTTGGTTGCGGTTAATTTTTGGAGAGTCATTCTCCAGATTATTCCACAGTTTGGACATCATATTCATAAACCAGGTCTTGGCACCAGTAACTATGTACTATATTTGATGAATGTAAACTCTTTAGCTTGTTGTCAAGCGATGCGATTCATACCCAAAATGTCAACCAAAATTATTGTATTTGTATTCCTAATAAAGGAGGCTCCCTAGCATCCTTCTGCAGCATTTTAAACGCTCTGGTAGCCATGATTATATTAAAACAGGGCATTTCAGCAATGATTTGGCTTGCGTGTGCAAACTTTAAATTGGCCAGTCTGGATCAAATTTGATCAAATGGCTGGCTTTATAATTTTTTCAGGATCGAGAAATATTTCTTTTTTTATTCAAAGCGTTATCTTATAGTTTTTTAATTTAAATAATTAAAATCAAGGATTCCAAGCAAAAAATTGAGTTTACTAATTTTTAATAAACATTTCTTAAAATATGATACTGAAGATAGCAAGGAAAACTGTTTGTTACAGAGCATTTGATGGTATGGCGTATCAAGTTGAAAAGAAATTGGCTCATTGGCTTGCTTTAGGATGGTAGAAGTGTTCGAAAACCTTCATTAATATTCAAAGGAACTACCTCGATGAAAGTAAAACCATTATTTTATACAATTAAACCTTGGAACGTCTTAGAGTCAGTTATACTTTGGGTTCGGTTCGATATGACAAACAATGGCTATTTCAAAAGCGAGATAAGGAATTTCTAAACTACGTTAGCAGTACTATAAACACTTTATAGATTTAGTTAGTTCATTGAAATGGGTATCGCAAAATTAACACAAGATTAGTATTAAATACAGGGTGTTCCAAATTTAATACAAGACTTAATTTGCCGTCACTTATGTAGTAAAGTGTTGACAGTCTTAAAAGAAAACCAAATCGACAGCTGATAGTTTGGTTTAGTGAAAAGGGAGCGTTACACGATAGGACAACGTGTCTTCGATATTCAATTTAATTTTTTTTTTCAGCAATATATCAAAAATAATGAAAGCTTAGCGGCAGCTTTTCAAAAATTTCATACAAAATATGGTCAGATTAGCGTTTTGACTTCGCTAAATGTGAATTGAATTTGAAGAATTTATATGAGCTTTCTCAGCAGTCTCATTCGAGTAATATTAAGAATTATTTGCAATATATCATAGAACTTCATAGAACTCACTTATGGTACTTATAAAGCCATGGCATTTTCTAGAGTATAGTTTAGTAGTTTTACACATTTAGAGAGTATTTATTCTTATTTTTGTTTGCTTCTCGAATTCGTAGTTTCATCCTATCTTGATTCTAGCAAGCGTTGCGACTGCCTTCTGGGGTGAAGCTCACACTTAGCTTTTGGAGTAAATTCATTTTCAATTGATATTCTTTTTGTCTTAAAAGGAGGAAAAGGAGGCTTAGTATATCTACTTGAAAGATGCTGATCCTGTTCATGTGACGGATTTAGGAGATGCTGTGGGTCCATAGTTCCACACCGTTGCGGTTTATTCGGTATAGATGTAAACATCATTGCCTCTATTTGCTAAGATTTTCTTTAATTTTATATAATTCCACTTGCTTTTTTTATCGAAGTGATGATTACCAAGTGTTCTTGAGATGGATACCATATTTATATGAGGTCTTCTAACTAATAATATTTGACGACTTCTTTCTAACAAAATATATGAATTATTTTTTTCCAAGTTGAACAGTGGTCTGTTAAGGTCAAATTTTCAAAAGAGTTGGATTATTTTTCTAAAGATGGCTTATAGTCTACAAAAATTTAGCCAACGGCCAAATCTTGATCATCTTAGGAACTTCTCTCAGTTTTTCGGCACGGGACTGTCAGTAAATTATCTCTTAATCCTTCTACCTCCCTTTCGGTGTATGTGAAGATTGGATATAATGGACTTAAAATATTTTGTCTTTGGAGGAGTTCGTCATCTTATTATCATTTCAGATGGTAATATCTTTACTCGTTCCTAAGTTATTATATTTAGATAATTCTTCAGAACATCGATTTACGTATAAGCTGAAATATGATACATCCCTATTTCGATTTCGATTCGGCAATCTGCGAATGTGTCTCAGAAACCCAAAATAAACGTCGGAGACCCTTTAGAGTGTATATACATATAAATGAGCAGCGTGACTAACTGACCCGAGCGGACGAGCAATCTGTCGTTATAAAGGTATCGAGCTGAAGTTTTGCTTTCTTCCTTTTTTTCCAAAACCCTGCTCATTTTTCGGAACGAAATCGCGTCACTATAACAAATAGCAGCCATACAAACTGATCGTTCAAAATCAGGATCTTCTTTGTACAAATTTTTAATTTGCCGAGATATCTTCATCCATTTCAACTTACTACCTATTTTTTCAGCCTTTATTATTATTAATATAAATCTCCTTGAGGCATATTTCATTTTATAAATATATTTCCTTAAATTTTACTAAAACTGAAGACACTAGGCAGCAATATGTTTTAACAAAGTCTACCTACAGACACACCATATAGATATACGAGTATGCACTCTCTCACGCTTCATTTTTCAGCTGAGTTGTTAGTTGTGTCGACTGCAAAACCGAATGTGAAATGAAAAGAAAAATTTCGAATGTGTGTTAAGCCAATGACCGATACCGACTGTAGAAGCCGAGCGTGTGTTTTAAGCCAAAAGAAAGAACAGTTGCCAAGAATAGTCGACGTAGCCGCTTAATCAAAAGCTAGTCCAGCGCACGAAGAGGAAGAGTCGTACGCTTTGAGCTGAGTTGGAGCTCGGTAAGCTTGCTGAGCTGCGCTTCATGTAAGTCGGAGTCGGAGTGGGTGGGTGCGCGAGCATGCGCGCATGAGTTGCGAGTTTCAGTGAGCTCGCATTTACAAATGAACAATTTTATGTATATATGTATGTGTGTATGTATGTGAATAAATTAAGTATTTGAAATCTTTGTAAGGCGGGTGAATGTTGTTCGTCTTTGTGTGTGCTAGTGTTATTGGTAATAAAGCGTACAACAGCGCGTCTAACGGTTAATTGTGCTATGACGCCTGACTACTAAGTAACTAGCTGCTGTTAATGTTATTATTATGACTTGACATAAATTACTCGCTTCGCTATGTTATTCAATACTTTTACTTTAATTGTGGGTTTTCTAGGAATTGATTGTTAGAAAATTTTAGTTTTTAAGAAATTTTATTTAAAAAAAAATATCTATAATAATATGAAAAGTCATACAAAGGAGATCACGGAAGCTTTAAGCCTTAAAGAATGTCTACTTTTTTTTAACATATTGTAGATATACAGCTTATTAATATTGTCTTCCAGTTAAATAAATCTTCCTTTTCCGTTCCTCCATAAATATATAATAACCACATTTTTCATATACGAGTATAGTACCCGTATATCGCCGATTTCGTACTCGTTTTCAGTTGTTTTTTAACTTATCGAGACACCAAATTTCTTTTTCTGGTACAGTCTGGCAAGGAAAAGGCAAATTAGGTCAGTTCTGTAGCTGATAGCCTTTGAATACACAGAATAGTGCAAGTTGTATTACTTTTTCTCAATGTTTCTATCTTTTATAAAAAAATCTCTGGTTGATATGATTCAGATCACATCTCGACTCAGATTTATTCTTTTAACAAGAACTTTACAACCCTTCGTGATATTTACTGGTTTTAGAAAGTCTATATGTATATTCATATTGCAGGAATTTATTACTACAGATAACCATATTTTAGGCCCCGGCGAATCCTCAGCCTCAACCCATTTGGGACGGTTTCATCGTGGAGGCTGAATTTATTTCATCATGGAAGCTAAAATTGAAGAAGAAGATTATATAGATATTGTGGGCCGGATAATAAAAATCGGCAATATTTTGAGAAGTTTGTGGACCAATGTTTCCCTATCTTCGAAAATTCCACAGAATTATTTTCTCCCAAGTTACCTTAACCTTTCCACGAACCCGTTTGCTGTTTCCGAACCACAAGTAAAACAGCGTTGGTAGGCATTGTGGCCATCGAATTGAAATATGCTTCAATATTCTTAGATTGGCTAGTCATTTTTTTAAGCTCGTGTGAAGCCTGACCTCCATAAGTCAATTAGTATGTGTTTGTCATCTGTTTGCTTCTGAAGCGGACACTTTTTCTACCGATTTTTACTATGAAAAAAAAAATAACAACAAGTTAGCTTCAATTTGAAAAATTTCAATAGAATGATGGCCACGGAATGATTGAACATTTGGAAGAAGTATTTTGAGAAGTCTACTTTAACACGAACACAAGTATTTAGGTGACACAAAGCATTCAGTAAAGGCCTCGAAGTCATCGAAAACTTTCTTCATGTCAGTCGTCCAACCACCTCCGTCACATCCGAACACAGCGAGAATCTGAAAGAAACAGTCGATAAGCGTCATGTTGGCATCAGAAAGATAGTAACTCTCAACATCTGTTGTGGATCAACTCAACACATTTTGGTTAAGGTTTACGTTAAGAAGCGTGTCAATGCTAAATGTGTATCTAAAATACCCGAATCATTTGCAAAAACTACGTGGAGAAGAGGTCGCAAAAGTGATATTTGACAACAGGTGCCCTGAGAACCATTAAATGCATCACCATATGTGAATTTATGAATAAGTTGTCGAAGCTGTGGAATAAGTCAGTGAATGGCGCTTCAAAAAAAAAAAGAGGAGGAACCAAGTTAAAATCGGTCAGATATCAAATTATTGCGCTTTGTTTTATTTTTTGAATTTCGTAGGGTAGTTCACAATAAATCCATTCCACAGGGTCAAACGGACAATACAGAGTATCATTTTACCGTTTTGAAGCATTTACGAGAATGAGTTGACCTCAAACGTTGTAATCAGTGGGCATAAAATCCATGCATTTTTCACCACAATAATGCTACGTCACGTTAAAGCACGATGGTGCCTGGCTTTTTGATCAGACACGATACGAGAACTTAGTTATCGTATTCGCCTGGTTTGTCTCCCTGTGGCTATGTCCTGTTTTCGAAACTGAAAAAATCTAATTAGGAGAGCATGCCGTGAGTCCATTGAAGCCATTAACAGACACTCGGCGAGGGCACTGAACGACATCACAGCCAAGGCTTACAGCAGGTGTATAGGAAACTGTATTGATTGTTGGCATGCTTGTATTGGCTCAAAAGAAGCCTGTTTTGAAAACTTAAATAAAGCATTAAAAATGTCGTTTTTTCTTAGTCCGGTTTATTTTTGATCATATGGCAAAATGGTCTGACATGAAGATTTCTTTGTATAAGAGACTGTATTTTCCTCTTCTTATAAGATTTACCTAGGCATCTCTTTTGAAAACAACAATAATATAATATAAAGAGCTCATTCAAACCTTAAATGCAAGCAGATGAAACCAATGAATCCATTATAGTTTAAACTTACCCCATTAGCTAATCACAGCACGCTTCAACAGCATTTACTTTGGGTCATATTTGATTTTCAAAATTCGCAAGAGTTTGAATTGCAGTATCGGAGAGAATAAAAAGCGGAGAACTTCTTTACTTTCAAAACGTGTTGTCTGACCTTTCTCCATTATTACTATTTTCCTTACTGCATTTGTGTTCACATAGATAAAGGACGAACTCATAAAAAATAAAGGTTGCTTGCATTTGGCTAAAAGTCAGTCTAAATGAAAGCATGTACCTTA